>NC_090747.1:76562681-76577681 GCF_036898095.1 Palaemon carinicauda
GTTATTGTTATGTGTTTGAAGGCATTTATTGTACTTACTGAATAGGGAGGCTGGTTTATTTACATGGCAAACGCGTAAAAGGCCAGCCTTTGATCACTCATGTGAATGTTAGACTAAATCTATCATTTAAAATAGATAACTTATTGTAGGTCAAGTCAAATAGACTAGAAATTCATTAAATTCATAAATACGTAACCGTATAAATTTGTGTATATGTTTACACATTTGAATATATGTGTTTGCGCATGTATTTGTACTGTACAAGTACTTTTAATAATTAGTTTTACTTGAATAGTATGATCTATTCGGATATGAAGCCACTTGGATAAACTTACCAACCAACGGGAAGGAATATAATATTTCTCAGATACGGTAACTTGACATTTCCTCATTATCAACACTATAAGTCTCATCTAAATCGCTGAATAAATCCATATAAAACCATTATAAAGAAATAGACAAATTTAAAATAAATAGAAAATTATCCATGAGCCATATGATAATGAATCTTCATAAACAACAAAATAGCGGACAATTTCATGTAAACAGAATACCAAACAGATCAAAACCAGTAAAGCACGCCACTCATAAGGATTTTTAAATCTTCCCCTAATCCATATAAGGAGTTTAAGGAAAAAAGGCTCTGCATTCTGATTATTTAATTTATCCTTGTTGTCGTCGTTGTTGCTGCTGAAAACGCTAGGAAACATACTAGTTCTTCTTTATCACATTACGTACTAGTATTTCCATACTGTTTAATCGAATGTAATATAAGACGGTGGGGTGAAGTAGTGTTTCCTTTACATTCTGATCTTCCTAGACTATACCATCCTGTACGTAATACATGCCATGCGATAAATTCTAAGTCTCGCCTTCAGGATAAGGCTCAATATCACACAGTATTCTATAGTCAATTCTTTTTAGCGAGGCAGATTTGCATCGACTCGTAGGGGTGCCTTTTAAGCTCGGGGACGTTTCCTGATCGCTGATTGGTTGGACAAGATAATTCTAACCAATCAGGTAGCAGGAAACTTTACCGAGCTAAAAGGGCACCGTTGAGAGTCCGTGCAAATGTGCCTCATTAAAAGAAATTGAGTATAGAACTTTTAATTCAGCTGTGAGCAGAAAGTGGGATGATCTTCGTTCAAACGTGCAGTGAATGTTTTTATGTTAAGCAGATTGAAACAAGCCTCTCTTGATAGTTTATATATGGCAGATGTTTTTTTTACGTTGTTTCTGATCCTAAAAATATTTTATAATTTTTATTCATTGCTCCTTATATATAGTTTATTTATTTCCTCATTTATTTTCCTCACTTGGCTATTTTCCCTGTTGGAGCCCTGGGACTAGTTGCATCCTGCTTTTCCAAGAGGGTAGTATCTTAGCTAGTAATAATGATGATGATGATAATGGTTATATGGTGACCAGTTGAGGAAGGGGATCTTTACGTTTTGGATGAAGGGGTATGTATGTAAAGTTAGAATTTATCACCCATAAACTATGACTTTAATGCTATGGAACCCATTTGTGTTCTTTCTTTTCATATTTCATTTTCTCATTCTTTGTTTCCCCCGAACCATACTATCTACTTTAAAGGTTTAAGGGTCACTCATGAATGGCAGTGGTAAGGGAATGTGACAATGCCCTAGAAACTAACCGTATATCCCTATGATCAGCGTCCAAACCCCCATCTCCATCCAACCTAGAACCAGGGAGTGCCAGGCAATGATTGCTGATTTCTCAGCAGGTAAATCTATAGGCTCCCCCAAACCTCCCATCCTTAGCCCACAAGGATGGTTGAGGTTGCAGTCACTACAAGAAACTATCGAGCTTGAGCGAGATGCGAACCCCAGTCCGACAGATCGCAATCGCTAGGCAGGGACGTTTCCAAAAGGCCACTACAACCCTTTCGAATGATATCAACGCGTTTTTTTTTACTTTTTTATTTTTTCTATTATAAAAAGTTTGACTCAAGATGCGTCTCGTGACTGGGACAAGCGATAAGGAACCGTTTTGAGAAGGGGTTGTGATCTGGATCTTGATTGGAAGGTTTTATTGGGAGAGACAGTGATACGATCTGGAGAACAGATCTTTTAAGTAGGCTTTAGGTAAACAAGTGTAACCCAGATTGGGAGAAGGTACCTTTTTAGTGGAAGGAGTATGATCCAGATTTGGATAAGGTACCTTTTTAGTTGAGGGAAAATTATCCAGATTTGAATAAGGTACCTTTTTTAGTTAAGGGAAAATGATCCAGATTGAATAAGGTACCTTTTTAGTTGAGGGAATATGATCCAGATTTGGATAAGGTACCTTTTTAGTTGAGGGAAAATGATCCAGATTTGGATAAGGTACCTTTTTAGTTGAGGGAAAATGATCCAGATTTGGATAAGGTACCTTTTTAGTTGAGGGAAAATGATCCAGATTGGATAAGGTACCTTTTTAGTTGAGGGAAAATGATCCAGATTGGATAAGGTACCTTTTTAGTTGAGGGAAAATGATCCAGATTTGGATAAGATACCTTTTTAGTTGAGGGAAAATGATCCAGATTTGGATAAGGTACCTTTTTAGTTGAGGGAAAATGATCCAGATTGGATAAGGTACCTTTTTAGTTGAGGGAAAATGATCCAGATTTGGATAAGGTACCTTTTTAGTTGAGAGAAAATGATCCAGATTTGGATAAGGTACCTTTTTAGTTGAGGGAATATGATCCAGATTTGGATAAGGTACCTTTTTAGTTGAGGGAAAATTATCCAGATTTGAATAAGGTACCTTTTTTAGTTAAGGGAAAATGATCCAGATTGAATAAGGTACCTTTTTAGTTGAGGGAATATGATCCAGATTTGGATAAGGTACCTTTTTAGTTGAGGGAAAATGATCCAGATTTGGATAAGGTACCTTTTTAGTTGAGGGAAAATGATCCAGATTTGGATAAGGTACCTTTTTAGTTGAGGGAAAATGATCCAGATTGGATAAGGTACCTTTTTAGTTGAGGGAAAATGATCCAGATTTGGATAAGGTACCTTTTTAGTTGAGGGAAAATGATCCAGATTTGGATAAGGTACCTTTTTAGTTGAGGGAAAATGATCCAGATTGGATAAGGTACCTTTTTAGTTGAGGGAATATGATCCAGATTGGATAAGGTACCTTTTTAGTTGAGAGAAAATTATCCAGATTTGGATAAGGTACCTTTTTAGTTGAGGGAAAATGATCCAGATTGGATAAGGTACCTTTTTAGTTGAGGGAAAATGATCCAGATTGGATAAGGTACCTTTTTAGTTGAGGGAAAATGATCCAGATTTGGATAAGGTACCTTTTTAGTTGAGGGAAAATGATCCAGATTGGATAAGGTACCTTTTTAGTTGAGGGAAAATGATCCAGATTGGATAAGGTACCTTTTTAGTTGAGGGAATATGATCCAGATTGGATAAGGTACCTTTTTAGTTGATGGAAAATGATCCAGATTGGATAAGGTACCTTTTTAGTTGAGGGAAAATGATCCAGATTTGGATAAGGTACCTTTCTAGTTGAGGGAAAATGATCCAGATTGGATAAGGTACCTTTTTAGTTGAGGGAAAATGATCCAGATTGGATAAGGTACCTTTTTAGTTGAGGGAATATGATCCAGATTGGATAAGGTACCTTTTTAGTTGAGAGAAAATTATCCAGATTTGGATAAGGTACCTTTTTAGTTGAGGGAAAATGATCCAGATTGGACAAGGTACCTTTTTAGTTGAGGGAAAATGATCCAGATTTGGATAAGGTACCTTTTTAGTTGAGGGAAAATGATCCAGATTTGGATAAGGTACCTTTTTAGTTGAGGGAAAATTATCCAGATTGGATAAGGTACCTTTTTAGTTGAGGGAATATGATCCAGATTGGATAAGGTTCCTTTTTAGTTGAGGGAAAATTATCCAGATTGGATAAGGTACCTTTTTAGTTGAGGGAAAATGATCCAGATTTGGATAAGGTACCTTTTTAGTTGAGAGAAAATGATCCAGATTGGATAAGGTACCTTTTTAGTTGAGGGAATATGATCCAGATTTGGATAATATACCTTTTTGGGAGAGGGAATATGATCCAGATTTGGATAATGTACCTTTTTGGGAGAGGGAAGATGATCCAGATTTGGATAAGGTACTTTTTTAGGGGAGGGAATATGATCCAGATTTGGATAAGGTACTCTTTTAGGGGAGAGAATATGATCCAGATTTGGATAAGGTACCATTTTATTGGAAGGAATATGATCCATATTTGGATAAGGTGAACTTTGGGAAGAAAGTAACGACTGGATCTGGATAAGGGATCCTTTTGAGATGTGAATATGATTCTGAGCTTGATAAGGGTCGTCTACGGAAAAAATATTTTACAGGTTTCGATAAAGTGGGCTTTTGAATGGAAGGATATCTGGATTCGGATGAAGAAAATTTTGGGAAATAGAGTGGGATCTGGATCTGAATTAAGAAGCTTTCTGTTAAAGGAAATTTCGTGCGGTAGTTGATAACTACTCTTTTCCTTGTTGGGGGGCGGGGGTGCGTGTTAGATCCGGATCTACCTAAGGATCCTGACCGTTGTGGAATTTCATCTCCATCTATATAGTTCTGGAACATTTTTGGGGAAAAGGACTATGATACTGATCTTAATTTGAAGATGTAGCCTCGTGTAGCCTGGATAAGGAATATGTTTTTTTTAGGGATATGTTTTTTTTAGGGAAAGTGAAGGTGATCTGGATTACAATATGAGATTTTTTGGGGGAGATGCAGTTATCCAGATGTGGATATTGGACCTTCTGGAGCATGAATTGGATTACTCTAGCCTTTCCGGAAGATCCAAACGTTTAACCATTGCAATTGTATATAAGTGATATTGGATTCATTAATTTAGAATCCATTAAATTAACGGAGAAACGTATTGGCCTTAGTTTGGACTATGATTGTTTGATTTGTCTGTCTGTCAGTCTGTTTGTCTTGCTGCCTCTTACAGTAGCCTTTTGTTTGTATATCATTATCTCTCTCTCTCTCTCTCTCTCTCTCTCTCTCTCTCTCTCTCTCTCTCTCTCTCTCTCTCTCTCTCTCGTTGCATGAAATATTGAATAACTTAGCATTAACTGCCATTTTATTGCAAGAGACCGTTTGGCGGCAAGGACCCGGTAATATGCAACAGCAGAATCGTCTTTCATTCGTAAATTTTGCAAAATAAGAGTAATAACAATTATAGTAGTAGTAGTAGTAGTAGTAGTAGTAGTAGTAGTAGTAGTAGTAGTAGATTAGAATAACCAGACTTATCTTCTTTACATTTGTTATCACAAAACTTGACAGCAATCAGGGGCGTAGGGATATACCAGGAGACCCTGGACCTTGACTCCCAGAGTGACGCTTTATTTCTACCTCCCACAATGAGGTTTTGTTTATGTTTCAGTTTGTTAGTTATCTAACAATCAATTGGTAACCATCTGATATAAGTCTTCCTTTTTCAATCTACAATTATTATTCATCAGCCAGCAACTGCACCTGAACCTCCAGCCAAGAGCCACCGCGAAGTAACGACGCTCGTGCTGGGCAGTAGGAAATGATAGGCTGCCTTTTAGAGTAAGGTTACCACAGCATCTTGATGGACGCCGATTCTTAAATCACGCTACGCCGCTGTTGTTTATTTTGAACGACGCGAGGTTTTGTTTTATGGCAAATATGTCTGGTCCTTACGCGTTTTATTTTAAGGTCACGCATTTGCATTTGCTATTCGAGGTATCCTTATTAGTTTGTGTGGACCCAGGATTAATCCTGGTGTTGACCGTATGCAGACCTTTAACGTAAGGATTTTTTTTTTATTTATTTATTTTTTTTTTTTTTTGTTAATGGCAAACATGTCTAGTTACTATGTTTTATTTTAAAGTCATGGATTCATCATATGACATTTTCTTATTAGTTTGTATGATCCGTATGCAGACAATGTGACAGAAAATTTATATTTAAAATTCTTTTTTTTCTAACCTATTAGTGTAATCGTTGATGATAATTACGATTTCATCGTGTACTCCTTATGAGTCGCCCTTTGATCTTGAAAAACGTCGTTTAAAGGAAACCTTAACGACCCATTAACTAGCATGAGTTAATGGGCTGTTAAACTCAGTGACGACATACCCATAAATCGTTCATTCTTGCCCATAACGTAGAACCCTATGCAGGTCAACAAAGTCTAATAAGCAGAGGTTAATTAAACCACTAATGAAGATGTTTTTTTTTAGCCTTTCCCCACATATTCTGGACAGATCTTGGTTGAATTCTTTGTAAAAATTATTCTATAAAGCGTGAGTGCGTACATTCATACATATACGCACACAGCGAACTAACACTCAAGTCCATACTTCACTGCAGGTGAATTTTCTAAAGCTTGTCTGTATCGTTTCTTCCCCCTCTCGGAGTCGGGAATGAACTTAGGACTCATACCAATGGGGCTAGACGGGACCCACATGTTAATGAAGGTGTAAATATTCTTATATATACTGTATAGACACATGTATATACAGTATATGTATATATATATATATATATATATATATATATATATATATATATATGTGTGTGTGTGTGTGTGTGTGTGTGTGTGTGTGTTTCTGTGTGTGTTTGTTTATACAGTATACATTTATATATATATATATATATATATATATATATATATATATATATATATATATATACACTTATACCATATATATATATATATATATATATATATATATATATATATATATATATATATATATATATATATATACATACACACATATATCGTCATAATTACCAGCCCTTACTAGTCCACTGTAGAACAAAGGCCTCATACATGTCCTTCCACTCCCGTCTGTTTATAATCTTTCTATGCCGGTATACAAATGCAAACTTTCGTAGTTCGTCAATCCAATTGTTTTCTCTTCCTTCCTCTGGTTCTTTTACAATCTCTAGGGTGCATTTTCTTATTCCTAATATCCATCTGTTAGCTGCCATTCTCTTTATATACCCTGCCCCTGTCTATTTCTTTTTCTTACATGTTGTTTGTTAGAATATCCTCTACTTTAGTTTGCTCGCTTATCCATGTTGCTCTTAATCTCTCTTTTAGTGTTATTCCCATCATTATTCTTTCCATAGCTCTTTCAGTTGTAGTTATCTTATTTTCTTAGGCTCCAGCTCTCTGTTGCATAACTTAAAACTGGCAGATCCATCTCATTAAATACTTTATTTCTAGAGAGTGCTGCAATTTATTTTCATAATCTCATTTTGTTTACCAAAAGCTCTTGATCCCATGCTTATCCTTCTTTTATTTCGGTCTCATGTTCTGGGGAAGCACTTACTGTCTGTTCTAAGTATGTATATTCATTAACAATCGCTAAGGGTTCGTCCTTAACTCTAATTTGTCGTCTCAAAGTATTTTCATTGAACATTATCTTAGTTTTACACATATTCATTTTCAGTCCCACATTTCTGCTTCCTCTATTCAAATCTTATATCATCTTTCGTAATGCCCCCATGATTCTCTAAACACAACTATGTCATCTGGAAATTTTAAGATGTTATGGTATTCTCCCTTAATGTTATTTCCTACCTTTTCACAATCCAAATTCATAAACGTCCTCTAGGCATACTGTGAATAATTCAGGAGAGATGAAGACTCTAACCCCTTTCTCAGTCGAAAATTTGTCACTATCTTAATGTAGTTTTAGGATTGATGTACTTCCTGTATAGATATCTTCAAGTGCTCTAACATAAGATTCATCTCTTCCTTGTCTTGAAGGGCTTTTATTATTGCTGAAATTTTGACAGAATCAAAAGCTTTCTCAGTCTATAAATGCCATACATAGTGGCTTATTCTCTATTGATTTTTCCATTAGCTGGTTAATTACATGAATATGGTCAGTTGTTGAATATCTATAACTCTATATGTATAGTATATGTATATATACAGTACATATATATGTATATATACTTCTATATGAATATATATACATATATATATATATGTATATATAAATATATATATATATATATATATATATATATATATATATATATATATATATATATATATATATATATATATATATATATATATACTCCTGTCACGCTGAGCGGTAACCATTCGGAAAACAATAATCTCACAAATTGCAACAAACTAACGAGTTGTAGTTAGGAAAGGTTAAATCTGTGCGTTTGTGTGTATATCTATCTAAATATTTAACATTAATTTTTGAGGGGTTGCATATACTGGTGTATATGTGTATATAATATATATATATATACATATATATATATATATGTATATATATATATATATATATATATATATATATATATATATACATATATATATATATATATATATATATATACATATATATATGTATATATATATATATATATATATACATATATATATATGTATATATATATATATATATATATATATATATATATATATATATATATATATATATATATATATCACCCTTCCTGCCACGAAGACGATGGGTAGAATGGTTGGTGCAGTGACTGAGTGTACCATAGTGTTTGGGGCCGGACCGTCGTAAAAGGGCACCAGTATTTGCTGGGGTGAAGAGAATGGACTTCGGTGTAGCAACCTCACTCCCGAGAGAACTGTTTGAGGTATTAGAATACTAAACTCTTCTCGTACCACGAACTCCTTCAAAAAGAAAAAGATGGGGTAAAAATGTATGCTCAAGTATATGTACATGGATATTTAAACACGCATGTACCTGTAAACGTGCTGAAGGCGTAAATTGTCTCATTAAAAGTTAATTGTATTCCCCAACGTTCATAGCATTCTACAATAATTTTCCTTCTGCCCTAAAATGCCCTATTTCTAAATAACTTCCTTTAAGTAAATCGTTGAATTCGTGCTAAAAATTTAATTTTTAAATATCATGCCTAATCCCATATCACGTTAAAAAGAGGTACTTTATTTTGTTAACTGAATTAGGTAGGTAGTTTTATTGTGTGGTATTTTGTATTATTTTCTATAGTGTATTAGTATTAATATTTTTCGTGTCTATTATTATTAAGTGGTATGTTGGTGCAATATTTTTTTTCTTTTCATTTAGTGTTTTTTTTGTATGATAAATTGTACAATGGTTAATTAAGTAATCGTGTTTTTGTTTTTGATTCCTCCGCCCCTGCTTAACCGCAGCTGTAAGTAGAGGTTTATTTCCATTGTTATGATTAAAGAATACAAACAATTTAATTTTAATTTATAGGAACGAACATAAAACTATAGGAATACTTAGGCCTACCTAGATAATTGTTAACTGAACTTCATATCTTCTCTCTCTCTCTCTCTCTCTCTCTCTCTCTCTCTCTCTCTCTCTCTCTCTCTCTCTCTCTCTCTGGAGTTAGATATGGATTCAATATTTATTTACAAAGTTTTGTTATCTTAGGTTCTTATCTAAAGACATTATCGATATTTAATTCCGGTTATCATCAAACAGATATCAGAAATCATTATTCGTTAAATCAACTCCTGGGAAAATAATGAGATTGCATATTTTACTGACATTCTGATAAATAGTGTATTTTAATGTTTTATTTTTTGGCATAAAAAGTATCAAGATCTCATGATGACAAGGAATATATGCTTCACATAAGCCAGTGATTTTTATAATGTAACAAAGGGGAAGGTTTTCTCAGGGAAAAAATTTTGTGGTAGAGAGAACTCATAATTCTACTTACCTTGCGTGAAGGTATTGACAGTGCTGTTTTGAAAGCGTCCAGAAATGATGTATCCATGTGCAGGTGGTCTTTCAACTTTGTAAGTAAGCTCTTCTGGCGGAGAATCTTCATCTTTGACCTCTAAATACCTCGAGGTAAATGTGAACCCCAAAAGTTCACTTTTTTCATTCA
Organism: Palaemon carinicauda; assembly: GCF_036898095.1. Lineage (NCBI taxonomy): Eukaryota > Metazoa > Arthropoda > Malacostraca > Decapoda > Palaemonidae > Palaemon > Palaemon carinicauda. Next base: position 76,572,584 of record NC_090747.1, read on the forward strand.
GAGGTGAGAGAAACGTAGCTCTCCGATTCGTTGACATTTTTGGAAACTTGTTGTCCAAGGGCTTGATCCTGATGGGTAAACTTTGCTCTTTGCGCGTCCTCTTATCAAGATCTGGATAGACGTAGAACTCAGCATGGGTTCTGTCAGTTGGTATGAACCTAAACTCATCTTCCATTGTTTCAGAGCCATCGTGCTGATAGGAAATGAGATTTCTCTCTAGATCTGACTGAGTGAAGTGGCGAGTTGGCTTAGTTTTGTTGTAGAGGCACCGTCCATGAAGAGGCAGCTTGGTAATGGTGAACCTGAGAACATCGTTTGAAGTATCTTGATCCTCAAGCTTGAGTTCAAAGGGTGTGATAAGCTTTGAACCTCCTTCTTGAACCTTGAGTGTACCTAGGAAAAGTACTGGTATTTTGTTATCAACATCAGTGATTGATATTCGAAAGGTTCGGAATACTGCGTTATATCCATCAGTAACTACAAACTCAAAGGAGTCCATTTTCATTTCATCTTGACCCACGTGAACGTAGAATATTTTATTTCCTGCCAGCTGTATCTGGGTGAAACTAGTTACTGGGGTACCAAGATTGTCAGAATTTTCCAGATACCCTCTTGAGGGAGACCTTGTTATTGTAAAATTGAGTAATTCATCAGGGCTATTGATATCACTTGTACTTAGAATATCTGTTGTAAGTGCAACTCTACCTCCCTCAGGCAATTCCACACCTTTGGTCACAACACTAGGAAATATATTATCCTCGCCCTTTACGGTAAAGTAAAATACTCTGTCCATATTTGTGTTTATGCCATCTGTTAAGTCAAATTTGAACAAATCCCGAACTCCCGGAATTCCCCTGTGTACATAGTGAATGGTACCATCCTCAATATTCTTCTGGGTAAAGTTCATTCCAGTTGTTAAGTTATAAGATGGCTGTTCCTTGATTTCAAGGTATCCAAATCTAGGGATTTTTCGAATTATGTAAATTAAGTTTTCAATGGGGGAATCAAGGTCCTCAGCTTTTAACTCATTATCTGTAATAGTGATGGATTCATTTATGCCAACATTGACTCCAGTATTAAGAACAAGTCGAGGGGTTTCATCGTCATCTGGAAGAATTTTTATTTTGATGTCTTTCCTTACTGTGTGGGTGGGATCACCATCATCTAGCTCCAGTTGAAAAGTATCTTTTGTTGTTTCACTGTTATCATGAATGTAAACTATCTTTGAATCATAACTCAGCTCTTCCATCGAAAATTCGTCAATCAAGCGCATTCCGGTGGGCTCATAGCGCACAATTTTCCCATGATTTGGCTTCTTTGAAACTCTGAAAGTTAGCTGGTCTAAGGGGTCATCATTATCAATGGCTAATAACAATGGAGGTTGAAGAATGAGTTCCATCCCCTCTTTGACAATGAAGTCTTTATGGAGAATGTCTGGCATTTCATCATTAAAAGGTTCAATGTAAATTTGTAATGTCTTGTCTGGGGATTTGTTGATACCATCTGTACAGTGAAAACCCAGGGAATCTTTACGAGGTTCCATTTTTGTATGCATACTCTGGACATAATTTATGTTTCCATCAATGATATCAAGTAAACTAAATGAGGATATTGGTATGCCTTTCCTTGATGTTTCATGACCTGGGAGTGGAGATGTGTTTTCTATGTAACCATGTATTGGCTGATGAATTATAGTAAATGTCAGCTTTTCATCTTCAGTGTCAGAATCACTGACCTGTATGTGCTCAAGAGAAATAGGAGCTCTTAGGGACTCATTAACAATGACACTGGATATTATATACAAATTTGGAGGAAGGTCATCAACAGGTTTAATTGTTACATTTACCTTGATCTGCTCAAACCGGTTGCCTCCATAGACAAATTCATCCGACATATCAGACAGGATAAGGGAAAATTGATCTTTTTGCTGTATTTTACCAATTTCACCAGATTCATGTTTGTAGGCAACTTTATTGTTTTCTATAGACATCTGAGTGAAACTGGAAGTTGGAATACCATTGAGGAGCACTCTTCCATAGAATGGGGCTTCTTTGATAATGTATGTTAACTGAGAAGCTTCTGAATCAGGATCTATAGCTTTAAGAACTTGAGAAGTAATTGTTGCCTGTTGGTTTTCAAGAACATCAATCATGGCTCCAAAGGTCCCGGGTAATAATTCCAAAAGTGTTGGTGCCTCGTCATCTATTGGTTCTATATCAATGAAGAATTTTACAGGTATTATATGGGGACCATCCGAAACCTGTAACATGAAGTAGTCTTTGTCCACTTCACTCTTCCCATTATTGATGTATTTGATGTGATTCTGCACAATGTCTCTTCTTGTGAACTCATTTCCTATTGCTAGACTCATAGTCTTGTACATAAGATCTCCATATTTGGGTAAGTCTATCACTGTGAAGACTAAATCGTCTCTTTCATTATCAGGGTCAGAAACATCAAGATGATTGGTGTTTATTATCACTTCACTGTGTTCAGGTACATTTTGAAGACCTTTGTTGAATACATCTGGTGGCTGGTTGTTAACAGGGGTAAGAAATATTGTAAAAGTCTGACCTGAGAGCAAATTCCCTGAAGCATCTTCTACAGTAAATTTAAACTGGATTATTCTGGGCACAATTCCAAGTTCTTGGTCAGGTGGGTTATAAGAAACTTTTAAATGATTTACCTGTGCCTGGGAGAATGAATCAATTGGTATATCTGGATTGTCACTTAGAACAATGTTTCCTGGTGACAGTGAACTTCCTGAATCAACATTATAAAGAGGTTCAATATGATATATGATATCATCATCTTTAGAGTCTTGATCTGTGTACTGTAGGTTTTCCTTTGTGAGAGGGGTTATTGTTTGCTCATTAGTAGTTAATGAGAGGGAGCACTCACTGTGAATTACTGGAGGAATACCATCAACAGGCAATATCTTTATGTTGATTTCATTTAGGTTTGATTCATTTGGTGGATTAGTGTTGTCTGACATTGTGAAATAAATTTTTTCCAATAATAAGGTAGTTTTATGTCCACCAAGATGACGATAGTATAGGATTCCATCTGTTATATCTCTCTGCAACCATTTATCAGCAGGTCTTTCATAAGTTCCATGAATTACGTCCCAGTTCTCAGGATCATTTGGAAAACTGGATTGACGGAGAATCATTTCCCCAAAATTAGGGAATGGCTTTTGCATTACATAGTTGATGTCTGCATCAGCACTATCTATGTCAGTAGCACTAAGCTGGAAAGGGGTTATTTTAAATTCTTTTCCCTCTCTGATTTCAAATCCAGTATTGACATGTGCGAGAGGGGGTTCATCATCTTCAGGGAAAATTGTTATTGGAAATAGAAAATCTACAGAATGTTCACCATCACTCATTCGTAGAAGTAGATTATCATTATAAGTTTCACTCCCATCATGTTCATAGATAACTGCACCTGTATCAAGATCAGCTGGAGAGAACTGCTTAGTTGGTGTCCCCATGAGGAGCAAACGGCCATGAAGTAGCCCACCAATAACTGTAACAGTGACATCTTCAAGGTTATCTTCGTCTGCTATTTCTAGATTCCTTGCTGTGCTTAGATGCCTAGATTGACCTTCAAACAATTCTAAACCTATATTTTTCATTGTGACTGGGGCCTTTGTCATTTTAGGGTTGACAACAATCATAACAGTAAAAGGGGAAGATGCAAAGCCTTCAGCATCAATAACCTCAAGCTCAACGTCAAATGTTCTTTTAGTATCTGAGTCTTCAGCTGGAGGCCTATAGGCAATTTTCAAATCTGATATATCTTGCTGGTAGAAGGACGAGAGAGGGATATTCTGGTCATCTGTGCTCACCAGAATTCCTTCTCCATAGCTGAGGGATTTGGTAACATTATATATAAGCTGATTACTAGGTGTTTCTCTGTCTACAGCTGTGACAATATTTGGTGTGAGTGCAGTCATAACAAACTGATTTACATCGAGTAGTAGAAGAGAATCATAAGTAACACTAGGTATGGTGTTTTCCATGCCTGCTTGAATTCGGATGAGAAACTGAAAATATTCTTGTTTTAATAAAATCATTGCACGTTTGTCATACAATTCCACAACTGCTGGGATGTAATCTAGCTTGGTTGATGTCAGCACTGTATGTTTGTACCTAATGCCAGAATCAAGGAAATCCTGGCATAGCACCATGTAATCACTGGACGCTGTGCCATAATCCGAAATGACAACCCCATATCTCGGTAAGTCAGAATGCCTGTGTAGAAGTGTGATCTTGCATTCGTGACGTCTATTGTCAAAGGCAAAAAAAGTATTACTCCTATCAATTTTTTCACTGGTTCCTAGTAACTTTTCAACAGTCAGTGGCATGTTTTTCGTTACCACTTCAAGCTGTGCGTTATAAGAAACTATCACATTCATTGTAAATGGTATGATGAATGTATCCTGTTCTGTGTCATAGCGAAGAAGAAGCTTGACCTTATCTTCCGATGGATATCTTCCTCCTAGGTGAGTGTACTGGACCTCATTAATTGTGAACTGACAACTGAAATTGGAAGGAGTGAGCTTACCTGGACGCTGAGTTATTGGCTCATTGTTGACAACAGAAATGTGGCATCGGTGTCCTTCAAGAACTCTTATCTTCAGATCAGTTTCAGAGTCAAGATACCTGACTCTTCCATATGGAACGTCAATAGGATTGTTCACCAGGATGATGTCCTTTTCATCAAGGACATCCTCGTGGAATGTCCTCTCTCCAGACTTTATATCTTTATCTCCAGAGGGAGTTCTGTAACGTCTGCTGGAATCTACAACATCGCCTCCATTTCTTCCCTTCTGGGGATCAAAAGTGTATTCGCCATCGGTAGGAGAGATGTCACTCCTTGTCACTTCTGTATATTCTTGACCTGAGTTACCTGTAGAACCCCCGTCAGAGTTACCGAATGTGAAATCATTATTTCCAAAAGATTTACCTGTTTCTAGATGGTCTGATCTGATAGGCGTCTTAGTTACAGGTTGCCCAGATGTCGTGCTGTGGGTCATATCATCGAAATGAGCGTGAGATAACAGCGAAGGATCGGTGTAATATGTATTCTCATC
>NC_090747.1:76585181-76712681 GCF_036898095.1 Palaemon carinicauda
CTTGAAGCGGCTCCTATAGAGAAAACTTTTATATAAGCTCGAGTTTTGTTTTGAGTATTTGTTCGGTTTCTTTCTTTAAATTGATACTATAATCATACGCCTACAATAATAGTTACCTCCAGCTAGCTTCGATTTGTTTGTGTTTGTATATCTATCGGATAGAGATGAAGTTTGGTGGAAGGGAATGCATTTAATAGAATGCATTGGAGAGAGCACATCAGGCAGCCGACCCCTTACTTTGATGATAATGGTGCGAAGGAAGAAGATCTATTGGCAAGATTGGCCCTGAAGGTCATGTGTCGATTTGTAGGAACATTTTACCAAAGGTGGGATCAGTAACTGGCAACAAGTGATTTGATTTGTGGGCGGATAGAAATGTAATTTTTGTGTAGAAGTAAAACATAGTTTTGTAGATTTACTTAGCCTTGGTGAAGGTTTGGGGATATCTCTGTGCCCTGGAAAAGGCCAGTTAAGAACTCTCGAATTATAGCTCGGTGTACATCAATATAAAGTGATTTTGTCATAGTCTACTCTAAAGAATTGAACGACTGTTCTGTTTCTGGTGCCATGACTGTCACGGATGATGTTCAGAAATCTGGCACTTTAGAATTTGGTTGAATGTTTGGTGAAATGTTATTGGAATCAGTTTTGAAAGTCTCTTCACTAACTTCCTATTTCATTTGTTAATTCTGCAATCTGCTTTTGAAGAACATTTGCTGTCCAAAGATGGTTGATGTTATCATTGTTATCTCTCTCTCTCTCTCTCTCTCTCTCTCTCTCTCTCTCTCTCTCTCTCTCTCTCTCTCTCTTACATGAGGTTGAGGTTACGCTATTGTTCATTCACAAATAGCACAAATGGGGCACCGTAACATAGGGGTGCAGCACTCGACTCACATACGCTAGAATGTAGATCGCTCACACCCTGCTAACCTACCAGTCCATCAAGTTATAAATGAGTCCGATTATCTACTATGAGCAATAAAAAGGGCATTTAGCAATGGTAACTTAATCTCTATATATCACATGCTAAGCAAATTTATATACAGTATATATATATATATATATATATATATATATATATATATATATATATATATACATACATACATACATACATACATACATACATACATATACCAAGGCACTTCCCCCAATTTTGGGGGGTAGCCGACATCAACAAATGAAACAAAAACCAAAGGGGACCTCTACTCTCTACGTTCCTCCAGCCTAACAAAGGACTCAACCGAGTTCAGCTGGTACTGCTAGGGTGCCACAGCCCACCCTCCCACATTATCCACCACAGATGAAGCTTCATAATGATGAATCCCCTACTGCTGCTACCTCCGCGGTTATCTAAGGCATCGGAGGAAGCAGCAGGGCCTACCGGAACTGCGTCACAATCGCTCGCCATTCATTCCTATTTCTAGCACGCTCTCTTGCCTCTCTCACATCTATCCTCCTATCACCCAGAGCTTCCTTCACTCCATCCATCCACCCAAACCTTGGCCTTCCTCTTGTACTTCTCCCATCAACTCTTGCATTCATCACCTTCTTTAGCAGACAGCCATATATATATATATATATATATATATATATATATATATATATATATATATATATATATATATACAGTATATATATATATATATATATATATATATATATATATATATATATATATATATATATATATACAGTATATATATATATATATATAAATATATATATATATATATATATATATATATATATTATATACAGTATATATATAAATATGTATACATATATATATATATATATATATATATATATATATATATATATATATATATATATACAGTATGTATATATATATATATATATATATATATATATATATAAATTATAAATATATATACATATATATAAATAAAAAAAAAAAATATATATATATATATATATATATATATATATATATATATATATATATATATATACACATACTTTTTGAGCCACTATTATCTGTCATTCTCATTATCTGTCCCGCCCATGTCCATTTCTTTTCTTTCTTGTTGTTAGAGTATCCTCTATTTTAGTTTGCTCTCCTATCCATTGTACTTGTTTTCTGTTTCTTAGTGTTAATCCCATCTTTATTCTATCCATTGCACTTTGAGTTGTAATTAGCTTATGTTCCAAGGCTTTAGTAAGTCTCCAAGTCTCTTATGCATAAGTTAATATTGGTAGGACCATCTGATTAAATACTTTTCTTTTTGGAGAAAAAGGCTTTTCACTATTCATAATCTCATTTTACTTACCGAATGGTCAACTATATAGTTGTGTTTATATATATATATATATATATATATATATATATATATATATATATATATATATATATATATATATATATATAATATATGCATATGTATTCAATAAGCAAACGCATATTTTCGTATGAATACACACGAATGGCGCCAGGGACATGAATGCACAAATTAATTAATCAGACCCATACATCCACAACGCGTCGAGAGATGGTTGGATCATGTTGACTTTCAATTATATCTTATATTTACGATATGATTCCTCATTTTTTTTTCTTTTCAGGCAGCGAATTTGACGGTTCGTATTTTTTTTTTTTTTTTTTTTTGCGTTGGAATTATATTTGTGGTTATCACTGTTTAAAAAACGCGATTAGAATCCACTTTATTTTCCTTATGCATAATGAACGCTGCGCTTAAACTTGACGTCATTCAGTCCGATGTAAATTTATCTCTCACCAGCATACAATTAGGCATAATAATTAAGGTACCATGGGTGAATGTGCTCTTTTATATTACTGTCAGTTTACGTTATTGTTATATTAATGGAAGTGATGATATTAATAGTGATAATGGTAATACCAATGATAAGCCGATGATTTTGTCCTCCGTGAACAAATAATTTTATCATAAAACCCAAAACAGAAATAAATACAATCTAACAAAAAGACACACACACACACACACACAAAAAAAAACTCATCACCAATTTTTTTTTTCTTTAGCTAATATGGAAGCTGGGTGAAAGAAGAATGTGGGCAGTTAGCTAGCTGACTATGGTAGAGAATAGTTTGGAGAGGTAAGTATTAGTAAGCCACAATTTTATACATATAAAGGTACATTTTTCTTGTTCCCGTCTTAAAGTTAGTTTAATAGAACGACTGTTTATTTTTTTTTTTCTTGTTTTCTGGCATTCTTGGCTACTGGCGTAGGCTGGTATTTTTCGAGCTGAAGTTGATCCTTGTGGATTTTCCAAAATGGTAGAGTTAGAGAGCCATGGGAGCTGGGAGGCTTTGTGTGTTTCTTGCAAATTTCTTATATATCCTGATGGAGGAATTTGTGAGTTTGAGTCCGAATTGGTTAATTTCCAGGTTTGAATTCTTCATCTGATGAGTCGTCTTCTGAACTTTCTGCTATGCCCTCTTCATCTTGTGTGGATTCCAGTATATTCTGAAATGCTGGAAACTCACCTGCTGTGCTTTTACGGTTCTGTTGTCTTTTTTTCATCTATTATGCTGTTTATTATTGAGGAGTAGAATCTTCCTTGACCCAGCCCTAGTTTTATTGCTATATTTGTTAGTGTCGTAATTCTTTGTCTCATTGCATGGTGTATCGGATATGCCATGTTGACCAGTTTTTCCTACTTTTTACCTATAGTCCATGGGTTTTATCAATCCCTTTATTTATATTTCTGTACATGTTTTTTTATCATTATTTTAATTTGGTTTTTAAGTATGATGTATCTTTTTTATTGCTATTAATTCTTATCCTATCTGGAGACATTGAGTGAAATCCGGGACCAGTACGTCCTAGATTTCGTCAAAGTCGTCTACTGTAGGGCCTATTGCAATCTAATCAAGACATTGTTGCATCCAGACTGTATGATATTCTTATGCTCTGAAACTTTGGTTTCTGATACTGTATACGGCAGTCATCTGAGCTCCTTATAGCTGCTTCTAAGAAGCCAATAATTTTGAAACGGGATGTCATTCCTAGGGCCAGATGAATGGCAGTGTATATTAGGACTGAGAACCCTGCTTCTCATAAGCCCTGCTATGAATGTGGATGCCATGAGTTCCAGGTAATGAAAGTTTGTGGCAGGGATAACAACTTTTATTTGTGTTCGATCTACCGGAATCCAGACATGGATGATTCTATCTTCGATTGTCTTCTTACCATTATGGCTAAGATACAAGAAAATGATAGAAATGCCTCTTTTGTCTTTTTTTGGCGATTTCAAAGCTCACTATAGGGAGTGGATAAATTTTGTTTCTCCTACTGATTGCCATGGCGTAAGAGCTTTGGACTTTGCCTCTGAATCAGGTTGTGAGCAAATCATAAGTGAAGCTACTCCCCTGGCGTTATAACAAGTAAGGTTGGTTCTCCAGTTGGGACATCTGATCATGCCTTGATTTCTTTAGTGCTGAAGACTGAGCATCCTGTCCCTGATGTATCATACTCTTGTAAGATTTATATGAAAGCTCAAGCAGACTGGAATGGAATTTTGAGTGATATTTTGGGCTTGAATTGGGTCACAATTGTATAAAAGTGTTGATCCTGTTGTTCCTTTGAATGAGAATCTAGTCAACACAATTGATAGGCGTAACCTCTCTCGTTTGCTTAGATACCAAATGAAAGCAAACCCTTGTTCAATGATGATTGTAGACGTGCTTATTTGGAGAAGGAGGCCTATAATCTTTGGAAGGGTAACAGATCATATTTGATTTAGAATAACTATACTCACCTGAGAGCTTTTTCTCATAGAGTTTATGCCTCAACTGAAAAGGAATACAAATTAACCATAAAAGAAACCCTTTCTGGTACAACCCAGGAACATAAGTGGTGGGCTACCCTTGAATCTGCACTCTTTGGTGTAGATGTAACAACTCCTCCTTTACTTGAAATAGATGGCTCTGTCACTCACTGTCCAAAGGAAAAGGCAACCCTTTTTGCTGATGTGTTTGACAATAAGCAGAGTAATGAGAAACTCGAACTTCCTCATTCCTGTTTTTCCTAAAGCTAAACTAACTAGTTTAGCTTTTTGATCTCGTGAAATTAAAGCTCTGTTGATGGACCTTGATGCTTATGGAGATGTAGACCCAAATGGTATTTTTCCTTGGTTTTTTATAAAGTCTGCAGATTTCTTACCTCCAAAGTTATCAGTTATTTTGCGCAAGTTAGCAAGAAGAGGAGCTTTTAGCACTTGTTGGCGAATTAGTAATGTTACTCCACTAAGTAAATTTGTTTGTGGTAGCTCAAGTCCAACTGATTACCGCCCCATTTCCATAACTACCATATTATCTAAAGTTTTTTAACATCTTTTGGCAAAACGTCCAAATAGGTTTGCTGAAGGTAATCATCTGTTTCCCAGTTTGCAATTTAGCTTTCGTAAAGGCCTCGGAGCATGTGATGCCCTTCTTACAATCTCCAATGCTGTACAGAAATCCCTTGATTGTGGTCAAGAAGTTCGTATGATTGGCCTTGATTTTAGTGCTGCCTCTGACCATGTTAATCATGAGGCCCTTGTTTTCGAACTCAAACAGTTGGGAGTGGGTGGGTCTTTTCTTAGCATCACTCTTAAATTTTTAACTAATAGATCAAAAAGAGTTGTTGTTGATGGGCACAATAGTGAGTATAGGAATATGATATTTGGAGTTCCTCAGGGTAGTGTTCTTGGCCCATTACTCTTCATACTGTATATACTTGACATGTGGTTTGGCCTAGAAAACAAGCTTGTTACATACGCAGATGATGCTAATCTGTTTTGGTCAGTTCCATCTCATAAATCCCTAAATAGAGATCTAGCTAAAATTAGTGTGTGGTGCAAATTAACCTGTTACGTCTACACCAAATAGTGCAGATTTAAGGGTAGCCCACCACTTATGTTCCTGGGTTGTACCAGTTAGGGTTTTTTTTATGGTTAAATTGTATTTCCTTTTGGATAAAGCATAAGTTCACTGAGTAAAAGCTCTATGCTCAGTATAGTTATTCTTAGTCAAATCTTTTCTGTTACCATTTTAAAGATGATAGGCCTCCTGCTTCTCCAAATAAGCATGTCTACAATAATAATTGAACTAGGGTCTGTTTTTCATATGGTACCTTAGCACACGAAAAGGGATATGCCTATCAATTATGTTGACCAGATTCTCTTTCAAAGAGCAACAGGCTCAACAGACCCAACAAGCCCAAATGATAATTCAAAATACCATTCCAGTCTGCTTGAGATTTCATATAGATTTTACAAGAGTATGATACATTAGAGACAGGCTGCTCAGCCTTCACTGCTAATGAAATTAAGGCATAATCAGATGTCCCAACTGGAGAACCAACCTTACTTGTTATAACACAAGGGGAGTCAGCGCTTATGAGGTCCAAACAGTTACCAAATCTGTGTGTAGCTTCACTTATGATCTGCTCCCAACCTGATTCAGAAGTAAAGTCCAAAGCTCTTAAGCCATGGCTGTCAGTAGAAGCAACAGAATTTAACCACTCCCTATGGTGAGAATTGAAATCACCAACAAAAAATATATGTCTTACATGAGTATGGCACATTAGAGAGAGGCTTCTTACTCTTCGCTACCAATATAATCAAGGAATGATCAGACGTTCCAACTGGAGAACCAACCTTACTTGTTATAACACCCAGGAACTCGGTGTATACGAAGTCCAAACAGTTACTGGACCTGTAAGTAGCTTCACTTATGATTTGCTCACAGCTGGATTCCGGAGCAAAGTTCAAAGCTCTTAAGCCACAGCAATCAGTAGGAGAAACAGAATTTAACCACTCCCTATAGTGAGCATTGAAATCATCAACAAAAACAAAAGGGATCTTTTTATCATCTTTTTGTGTCTAAGCAATAATGGTAAGAAGACATCGAAGATAGAATCATCCATGTCTAGATTCCGGTAGATCAAGCACAAATAGAAGTTTTTATGCTTGCCACAAACTTTTATTACCTGAATCTCATGACATCTGAATTTATAGCAGGACTTATGAGAAGCAGGGTATGCAGTCTTAATATACACTACCATTCTCCTGGCCATAGGAGTGGCATCCCATTGTGAAATTATTGCTACCTTAAAACCAGTTATAAGGAACTCAGATGAGTGCCTCATTTGAGAAACCAAAACTTCTGAGGACAAAAGAGTATCATACTGTGGGCGCAACTGTAAGATCTTGAATATTTGCATGCAGAGAGTTAGACAGGGAGGCTCCATCTTTCCTAAATTATTCACAGCATGCCTAGAAGGAGTTTTTGAAAATTTATATCATGAAACTAAGGGAATTGATATTAATGGGGCATATCTTAACCACCTTAAGATTTGCAGATGACATAGTTCTGTTTAGTGAATCATGGGAGAAATTACAAAAGGTGATAGAATATTTAAATAGAGAAAGCAGAAATGTAGGACTGAAAATGAATATGAGTAAAACTAGGATAATGTTCAAGGAAAGTCCAGAGAGACATCAAATGAGAGTTTGTTAATGAATATACGTACTTAGCACAGACAGTAAATGTTTCCCAGGTGTAGCGGTTTCAAATTATCCCCTCCAAACCGGTTTCAGGCTACGGGGGGGGGGGGGTTAACTTGAAACCGGTTTCAAGCTACCTCCTGGGGTAATTTGAAACCGGTTTTAAGTTACCCCCCTGGTTTCAGCTACCCCCCTCGTTTTTGCACAGTATCTCATCATTTACAAATATTAATCAATTGCTTTTAATCAGGCCCAGCATAAAATTATTAGGTTACATATATATACATGCATGATTTCATCTACTTGTATAATTTATTGATGTTATGTCTTTATCCATTTATTGTTTTGTTCTTCTTTGCTATTATTATACTAGTACAGTGATAAAAGCACACTCGATACGGCCATCATTTATGTGTTATTTTTTTTCCAAACCGAACTCAAGACACATTCCGTGTGTAAATTTGCATGTTGTATAATACAAGGTCTATAGATAGACCTTGGTACAATACTATGGACATAAGTCAAGCATCCCTTAATTCATCGGGATGACCACAAAGACGACGATAGTTACAATAATTTCTCGTCCTCGGACAGCAAATCAAAACTCCTCTTTTTTTTTTTTTTTTTTTTTTTTTTTTTTTTTTTTTTTTTTTTTTTTTTTTATCCGGTTATCTTGTACGTGGTTATAGTAAGCCACAGATATCTCTGTTGTGGTGAGGTGTATATAAACCCAGGTTAACCCGATCACAGCATCACTTGTCCAAAAAGTCGTCAAAATGGCTGCTGAACGGAAATCGGACAACCTCGATATCATTGACTACAAAGTGAACGCCAAGTACCGACAAGAGGCTTTGGAAAACGAAAAAACCAATCTTAGAAGAATATACTCTGTTAGATTTAGGGCGAGGTGTATCTAAAGACAAAAACACGGTGCCATATTTTCGACTTCGTAGTATAACTTCTCAACTCACTAAATTCTTGTAGTAATCTCCTTTAGGGAATCGATCGCCTATTAAAAAAAAATATCTTCTCTGAAGGCCACAGCCGAAATATAACTTTTTTTTTTCTTTTGTCATATTGTCTCCTACAATAGTTATTTTATTATTTTTGTTGGCAGGTTAACATGCTCGCTATATTTTCTTGTTATCAGTATATTTTTAGCATTTTTCTTATGATACAATACCCATTTGCCTTCTTGTTATTCTTATATTTAATCTATATATCTTTCCTTTATTTCTTTTTCCTTATTTGTTTCCCTTCCCAGTAGGGTTGAAGCTTGGCTATTTTTAATGATAATAATAATAATAATAATAATAATAATAATAATAATAATAATAATAATAATAATAATAATAATAATAATAATAATAATAATAGTAGTAGTAATAATAATAATACTAGAGAAAGCATACAATTTCATACATCTAACTTTTATTTTGAAATTAGTCTTTTGACATACACCAGAACTTCTTTATTGATATAGATGAAATGTGACAGTTTTAAAGAAGATTCGTCATCCGAGGACGCAAGACTTCTTACTAAAGAATCAATATATTTATCAATTACCACAATTTGCTTTGCATTGCATCGTCCTCCTGTATTTTTTCGGTGTGTTTCACGGCGTTCGCTTAATTTTCTTTTGTCACCGAATGCAGTGCTTCCTTTAAAAGTAGGCTTACCCTTAAATCCAACATTTTGATTTTTTTTTTTATTCATAGGTCTTCACTTGTGCCCAAATATGTTGCACTAGAATATATTGGCAAAAGTATGGAGGAAGACGAATAACTTTGTGACCATTTTCAACTGCAATTTTAGCCATCACGTAAGCGTTATCAATATTCAGGGATCATTCCTCGACCATTTCCAAAAGTTGACATTTTAACATATTGTCTCTTGGTGATACGCTTCGTTGATGAGCCATTATTCTATTTGTCCTTTGTTGTTTGATGCTGTTGCAGGTTTATATAATTTTGATCTATGATAAGATGCGCTACCATTACACGTATAGAAGATGGGAATATATTCGGTAGCAACTGCTTACGGAACCATTGTTCAAAATTTCGTTACTGTTAATTTGACTGGGATAGCAGTTTTGCTTAAATTGGTTGCTTCTGCTATACGAAAAAAATGCTTTAGAAACATCAGTAACAGGATCTCCTTTTTGTTTTTATGAAGCAAAATATTTCGAAACATTATAAACAATCTTTCGCGCTTGACAAGTAAGTACCCTACTGTCGCTCTGTATGGGGATGAGTGACCTTCCATTCTGGCTGACAAAAAAATTATGATGCTTTTGTGTGTTATAGTTACGGCTGATGATGACTATGAATGAGAGTTTCCAATTCTTACACAGTAGTATCTGAAAACCAAGTAATCTTTCAGAAACTCAGAAGTTTGATCTTCAATACCGATGAACCGTAAATCATTCGGTAACAGTTCATGCACAACTGTGTGAAAAGCAGCACTAAAGCCGAATAATATCAAGATACCACTTTTGTTCCCCTTCATCCTTTCCAGCAGATCATTCACAACAGAGTATATCACTCACTCCTTAGAATGTAATTTTCGGTAAGCAGACTGAATATCTGGCAAAGCTTCTAATCATTTTTTCAAGAGTTACGTATTCTAGCACTTTTGAAATAAAGGGTAGATTCGAAATAGGTGTGTATGAATTTAATTCATGATAATCTAGAGCCCTTTTTAGAGCCGGTGTAACTATAAAGACTTTATATCAGATTTATGAAGATTATACTCAACGAACTCATCAATACTAGTATTTACTATTCTTGTAATTATGTAGGCAAGACTAGAAAAGATTTTTACTCCAATTACTTGGGATATTGTGATCAGATCAATCGTGAACTTTGTTTTCTTTGCCACTTAATAATCCTGATGACTTCATATTTTGTTATATTATTAAATCTCGTTAATCTTATCTGTATATCTGGTACAGCATCAATCTGGTATGGAATATCTGTAGAAGACTCAGTTATATTTTCTATTCTATTTTCAAAGAATACTAGAAATGTATTAGCTAGTTCTTGGTCATTATATCGATCCGGGAACCTATTTTTTTCATTTACAATTCCCATCACACCATTTAGGAGGACATGATATAATTTATTCATGTCTGTTGCTGCTTCCTGGATTATTTTTTGTATAGTATTCATTTTTTATTCCTTAATAGGTAATTACATTAGCACATTCGGTTTCTGTACCACCTATGCACTTTCAGTTTTTAGCCGATTCCACTTTCTTTAAGTCTGTTTTTTTTTTTCCTCTTCAACGCTATACTCTCTCCATGGAACCAAGAATATTTATCTTAACAGTTATAGTCTTTTTCATCATTGGGCACTTGCTATTATATTCATTTTTCGTCAACCTATTACATACTACCACTAGAGAGTTATTGGATCCTTTGACTGGCCAGGCATTGGATCCATCTCTCTCGTTACGGTTTCCCTTTGCCTACACATACACAGCATAGTCTGGCCTATTTTTTCCACATTCTCCTCTGTCCTCATACCCCTGACAACACTGAGATTACCAAACAATTCTTCATCACTCAAGGGATTAACTACTGCACTGTAATTATTCAATGGCTACTTTCCTCTTGGTAAGCGTAGAAGAGATCTTTAGCTATGGCAAGCAGCTCTTCTATGAGAAGGACACTCCAAAATCAAACGATTGTTCTCTACTCTTGGGTAGTGCCATAGCCTCTGTACCATGGTCTTCCACTGTTTTGGGGTAGAGTTCTCTTTCTTGAGGGTACACTCGGGCACACTATTCTGTCTCATTTCTATTCCTCTTGTTTTTTAAAGTTTTTATAGTCTCTATTTGAAAAATCTAATTTAATGTTGTTACTGTTGTTGAAATGCATTTTTAAAAAAATTTTCATTACTTCCATTGTAGTTTATTTATTTCCTTACATTCTTTCCTCACTGAGCTATTTTCCTTGTTGGAGCCTTTGGGCTCATAGCATCCTGCTTTTCCAACTAGGGTTGTAGCTTAGCTTGTAATAATAATAATAATAATAATAATAATAATAATAATAATAATAATAATAATAATAATAATAATAATGATAATAATAATAATAATAATAATATACAGTTATAAGGCGACCAAAACATATAGAACCTAATAAACGTTGGTTGTCATGACCGCAGGGAATATTGATAATACCATCTTTTTGTGGTTGTTGTAACTTCGTCAATAAATGCACATCATCATCATCATCTCCTCCTACGCCTATTGACGCAAAGGGCCTCAGTTAGTCGTCTCCATCTTGAGCTTTTAAATCAAAGCTTCTCCATTATCATCTCTTACATCAGTGCCTTTAGGAGCCCAGTTGAAAGTTTTGTGAACCAATCTCTCTTGGGAAGTGCAAAGAGCATGCCCAAACCATCTCCATCTGCCCCTCACCATGATCTCACCCACATATGGCACTCGAGTAATCTCTCTTATAGTTTCATTTCTAATCATGTCTTGCTATTCAATGCCCAATATTCTTGTGAGGGCTTTGTTCTCAAATCTACAAAATCTGTTGGATATTGTTTCATTGTCATACCACGACTCATGTTTATACAGTAACACTGATCTCACTAAACTGATATATAGCCTGATTTTTGTGTGTAATATCAGGTGATTTGGTTTACAAATTTTATTTTTTTAATCTTTCATTTTTTTTTTTTAATCTTTCATTAAAAGCCAATTCTAAAGACCATGTATTAGAGATCATTGTTCTTAGATATTTAAGTGATTTTACCTCCTTAATCCTTTCTCCTTCCAATGATATTTCGTCTTCCATCGCATACTCCGTTCTCATCATCTCTGTCTTTCTTCTGTTTATCTTGAGCCCAACCTCTTATGATATTCCATGTATTCTGGTAAGCAAGCATTGCAAATCCTGTGGTGGTGCTCTACTAATAAGGACAGCGTCATCAGCATACTCTAGGTCAGCTAACTTCCTATTACCAATCCAGTCCAATCCTTCTCCATCATCTAAACTGTTCTATGCATTACAAAATCCACGAGGAGGATAAACAACATTGGTGCCAACACATTCCCTTGAAGTAATCCACTGTTCACTGGAAATTCATTTGATAGGACTCCACTAACATTAACTTTGCACTTGCTATGCTCATGAACAGACTTAATTAAATTTACATATTTAAGAGGAACTCCATAATAACGCAGGACTCTCCACAAAATTAACCGGTGCAAAGGCTTTTTCATAGTTTACAAATGCCATCAAAAGGGGATTTATATATTCTACACATTGCTGTACAACATGTCTCAAAATGAAAATTTGGTCAGTACAACTTCTACCTTTACTAAATCCCGCTTGTTCATCTCTCAGTTTTTTTTATCAATCTTTCTCTCTAGCCTCTTTAGAATAAGCAAACTATATATTTTTATGACAACTGACGTAAATGTGATGTCTTGGTAATTATTGCAATCAGTCAGATCTTCTTTTTTTGCCATTTTCCCCAATACTTCTAGCTTTCATTCGTCAGGTTATGTCTCTCCATGCCACATTCTACAAAATAATCTTGTAAGTATTCTGGAAGTCACTTCATTTTCAGCCAATATCATCTCAGCAGTTATTCCATTGTATCCAGGGGCTTTCCATTTCTTGAGTCTTCTAAGAATAGTGTTCAATCCAACGTTGCCTTTCTTCATCCTTGGTTGTTATAACTGATCCATCTCTCTCTTCTTGATGGGTATATGCTTCTTCTTCTTTGCCCCAGTAGAGACTTCATTAATAATTCTATGAGCAATTCTTGCATCATAGCCACTACCTGAATTCATAGCTTTGTCAGCCTCATCTGCTTTATTGTCTAAATATTCTCTCCAGTCATGCCTGACTTTTTTTTTTTTCACTTCACTATCAATAATGGAATACTTAGCATTCTTTACCTTGTAATTTTCATTTCTTCCTCGAAAACTTTCAACAATCAATTTCTGTCTTTGTCTCCTTTTTATTGTATCCCAAATATCATTTGATATCCATGGCTTTCTCCTGGTAACTACGTGACCTAAAACTTCACTACCAACTGACTGATATATGGTCTTAATATACCAACATTCTTCGTTAATTAACTGCTCTTCTTCTCTTAAAGTTTCTAAGACTGCAAAACGATCCCTATTTTCAATTGCAAAAGTTTTTCTGTGCTCATCATCTAGAGGCTTGGCCTTATCAAACTTAGATATTCTATCCATCTTTCTGTTGGGTGTTTTCAGTTTTAATTTCAGTGTGGCAATGAGGAGCTGGTGATCACTACCAATATCTCCACCTCTATAGCTTCTTACATTTCTCAGTCCTTCTCTCTTTATTAATGGCTATGTGATCTATTTGATTTTTGTAATTCCCCCATCATGGTGAAGTCCATGTATATTTGTGGATGTCCTTGTGCTGGAAAAGAGTACCTCCAATTACAAGATTGTTTTCTGAACAAAAACTTATAAAATGGTCTCCATTTTCATTTACAACTTCGCCAAGTCCGTCAAAACTCATCACATTTTCCATGCCTTAATTAAATCTTTCCAACTTTAGCATTGAAGTCACCAATCACAATTTTCATATCTCTCTCAGGGATTTCATCTACAGTATTACAGTCAGCAGGTCTTCATAGTATTCGTCGTTCATTTCTTCAGGAGCATCATTTGTTGGGGCATAGAAAACTATAATACTCATATTGCACTGCTTTGATTTAAACTTTGCTATTAACAATCTGCTATTTACAGCTCTCCATCAGTTAATGCCTTTTCCGCTCTTGGTGTCATCATCATTCCTACCCCCCCTTCTCTTCCAACTCCATCTGTTCTTCCTGAATATATATATATATATATATATATATGTATATATATACATATATATATATACAGTATATATATATATATATATGTATACATATGTATATATATATACATATATATAATATATATATATATATATATATATTTATATATATATATATATGCGTATATATATACATATATATATACAGTATATATATATATATATATATACATATGTATATATATACATATATATATATATATATATATACTGCCTTGGTCTAAGATTTCCTTACCAATCCCCTCACAACATGTTTCACTTAGGGCCAAGATATCTAAATTATACTTCATAAATTCATTCTCCACTTGCTGTAACTTTCCAATCTGATACGTGGTTCTAACATTCCAATTACCAATTTTCAATTTGTCTTTAGTATTTATAAACCGGGAGATTCTTAGCACTCCGCTACGCCCGGGATTGGGGCCATTCTGTCATTTTCGCTTTCCATAAACTGAGTAAATCCATAGAGGAGAGAAATTTAGTTTATTTATCAGCTTATTTTCTTTAGCACATCATGTTCTTTAAAGGTGATCCAAAAGTCATAATCTTGTGCAATGGAGAAATAGTGCACTTGTCTTCCACGATATTAATCATTCCCTCAATTAAATCTAAGTCCATTGTATGCCCAGTCTAAATTGTGGCACAATCAACGTTATTAACCAGTTGA
Source organism: Palaemon carinicauda (assembly GCF_036898095.1). Taxonomy (NCBI): domain Eukaryota; kingdom Metazoa; phylum Arthropoda; class Malacostraca; order Decapoda; family Palaemonidae; genus Palaemon; species Palaemon carinicauda. The sequence continues at coordinate 76,600,208 of NC_090747.1, forward strand.
TTTGATTCCAATAACTCTAAAAAAAAGGCTGGAGTATTACGATGCGTTGCGCCTTGCATCGAAACACTGAGATTTCTACAGATATTTAGAACAGGCTGACAAAAGTCTTTTTATAGTTTATATATATAACATATATGTTTTGTTGTTGTTACTGCTTTTAAAATATATTATTGTTAAGTTTTTCTCATATCGTTTATTTGTAAGGTTATTTCCTTTCCTCACTGGGGTACTTTTCCGTGTTGGAGCCCTTGGGCTTATAGCATTTTGCTTTTCCAACTAGGTTTGTAGCTTGGCTAATAATAATAATAATAATAATAATAATAATAATAATAATAATAATAATAATAATAATAATAACTGATTTCGTTCTTTCCTTGGTAATCATCTCAATGAGCATACTGAACTCCTTCAAAGAGATATTTGCCTTTGTTCTCGGAGATTCATAAACCATCACGATAGATATTTTTTTTTATTTTCTATTTTTGTTTGTAAAGTTTATTTCCATGTATTCAAAACTTCTTACACTAGTTCTTTTTATCGCCTTTAAATTAGAACAGCCTTTGAAAACGAAAAGACCAACCCCAATCCCCACCACCTAACTCTCTCTCTCTCTCTCTCTCTCTCTCTCTCTCTCTCTCTCTCTCTCTCTCTCTCTCTCTCTCTCTCTCTCTCTCGGAATATTATTATTATTATTATTATTATTATTATTATTATTATTATTATTATTACTTGCTAAGCTACAACCCTAGTTGGAAAAGCAGGATGCTATAAGCCCAGGGGCTCCAACCGGGAAAATAGCCCAGTGAGGAAAGGAAACAAGGAAAAATAAAATATCTTACGAATATAAAAGAATCCATTATATCGGGGGTCATTTCAATCATCTTACGCTTATTGAAGTCATTTAACTATATTGCAGGTATTGCTAATATGTCATAATATTTCTCATTTATCAAATCTCTCATTTGAATTCTCTTATTGCCAACTAACAGATTGAATATTTATATAGTCGCAAGTTACGACGTCCTTGGTATCCATGATCTGCATTTTCTTATCATCATCATCATCACCTCCCACGCCTATTGACGCTAAGTGCCTCGGTTAGATTTCGCCAGTCTCTATCTTGAGCTTTTAAATTGATACTTCTCCATTCAGCATTTTCCTATAGCTCTCGCCAATACCAAATCTAAAGTTTTGTAATGTCTTGAATACACTATATGTTCATTTTTTTTTTCAACTTAGCGCAATATATACATTTACTACCTGAGGGTGGGTTGGATAATCCTCATTGCTATGGTTCCCTGCACATTTCCCACATACTATATCGTCAGTTTAAACTAAATCTTTCAAACTTTTAACAGTGAAAGCAGGTGATCGTATGCTATACACGCCCCATTGCAACATAACATAGTCGTTATTATGACAAATAGCCTTTCGAATTTCAAGAACGCATTTCAGCATGAAGTGGGTAGTCCCACCCGCCGCGATTTTTTATAGCATACCAACACCTGCTTCCACTGTCAAAGGGTATGGGCATTTCGAAAAAGACTGCAAGTTCAAGTTTGATGATAAAGTGTGTGGGAAATGTGTAGGAAATCATAACATTAAGGAATATATCCCCGAATACTAAAATGTATAAATTGCACTTAGTTAAAAAAAATGCTCATATAGTGAATTCAATAAATTGCAAAGCTCTAGATTTGGAATTGACGCGAATTATAAGAAAATTCGTATCATGGTTATTAATGGACGTCTTAAATTTCTGCTATAAAAAATTATGCATTCTGTTGATAATAAAACAATTTGAATTAGAGAATTGACATATGAGAAATGTTTCGACATATTAGCGGCAACTGAAGCATGGCTAAGTTAGCAAGAAGAGGAGCTTTTAGCGCTTGTTGGAGAATTGGTAATGTTACTCCTCTTTGTAAATGTGTTTGTGGTAGCTCAAGTCCCACTGATTACCGCCCAATTTCCATAACTCCCATATTATCTAAAGTTTTTGATTGATTGATTGATTGATTTAGAGTTTGAACGTCTTCTGGCGAAACGTCCTAATAGGTTTGCTGAAGGTAATCATCTATTCCCTAGTTTGCAATTTGGTTTTCATTAAGGCCTTGGAGCATGCGATACCCTTCTTACAGTCTCCAATGCTGTACAGAAATCCCTTGATTGTGGTATGATTGGCTTTGATTTTAGTGCTGCCTTTGACCGTGTTAATCGTGAGGCCCTTGTTTTCTAACTCAAACAGTTGGGAGTGGGTGGGTCGTTTCTTAGCATTTTTATTGATTTTTCAAGTAATAGATCTCAAAGAGTTGTTGTTGATGGGCACCATAGTGAGTATAGGAATGTGATATCCGGTGTTCCACAGGGTAGTGTTCTTGACCCATTACTTTTCATACTATATACACATGAGATGTGGTTTGGCCTAGAAAACAAGTTTGTTGTATATGCAGATGATGCTACTCTCTTTGCATCAATTCCATTCCCTGAATGTAGATCTGGGGTTGGTGAATCCATTAATAGAGATTTAGCTAAAATTAGTGCATGGTGCAAATTGTGGGGTATGAAGTTGAATCCTAATAAAACTCAAAGTATGATTGTAAGTAGGTCAAGGACGGTGGCGCCTCAACATCCGGATCTCAGTATTGATAATGTTTATTTAGATTTGTATGACACTTTTAAAATTCGAGGTGTGATTCTCGACAGAAAATTTACTTTTAAGAAACACATTAGGTCTGTGTCTTCTTCAATTGCACAAAAAATTGGCTTACTGAGAAAGTCTTACAAGATTTTCGGTGATCAATCTATTCTGAAGAAGTGTTTTAATTCTTTCATTCTACCTTGTTTTGAGTATTGTTCTCCTGTCTGGTGTTCAGCTGCTGATTCTCATCTTAATTTGTTGGACAGAAACTTACAGTCTATTAAATTTCTTATTCCTGATCTAGATATTAATCTTTGGCACCGTCGTTCAATTAGTTCATTATGCATGTTGCATAAGATTTTTCTTAACTCTGACCATCCTTTACATTCAGATCTCCCTGGACAATTCTATCCTGTTCGTAATACTAGGCAGGCAGTTAATTCTAATAGCCAGGCCTTCTCCATCATGAGGCTCAATACTACACAGTATTCTAGAAGTTTTATTTCAGCTGTTACCAAGTTGTGGAATGATCTTCCTAATCGGGTAGTTGAATCGGTAGAACTTCAAAAGTTCAAAGTTGGAGCAAATGTTTTCATGTTGACCAGGCTGACATGAGTCTTTTTATAGTTTATATATGACATAGCTGTTTTTGACGTTGTTAATAGTTTATATAGGACATATCTGTTTTGACGTTGTTACTGTTTTTAGAATGATTTATTGTTAATTTACTCTCATCATTTATTTATTTCCATATTTCTTTTCCTCACTGGGCTATTTTTTCCTGTTGGAGCCCTTGGCCTTATAGCATCTTGCTTTTCCAACTAGGGTTGTAGCTTGGCTGATAATAATAATAATAATAATAATAATAATAATAATAATAATAAAATGACTTCAACAAGGCCAAGAAAGATAGCTGAAATAATCCCATTAAACACGATTTATTTCATATTTCGAATGAGGTTAAGTTACGTTGTGGTGGGTTGGGCTTTTCTTTTCCAAGGGCTATTATGATTTCAAAATGATAAAAAAGAACTAGTGTAACAAGTTTTGATTAGCCTGCTCGTTTTCTATAAGTACTTCGATAATGCGGATTTGACATTTAACGCCGAAGGAGTTGCGTAATAGGCGCACAGTACTCTAAATACATCATAATTTTTCAACAATCATACCTTTCTTAACCATAAAAATAGGTGGCAGAAGAGCAGACTCCTGCAGCAACGGCTAGACATAGAACCAACAAATCTTTCCTCTCCCTGCCTGTCTTTTCTTTTCTCAAACTGCTTTTAATACTATCTAACGTCGCATGAGGGTCTGCCCTTCTCTTTTATTCTTCTCCTGTACTTCTCTTTCTCCCTTTTTCCTTATTCTTTACCATCCCGAGTACCTGCCTTCGGGCTATAAACTGGATTGTATCCAGGGGTAGCCTACTCTTCCTTTCCCCATATTCCCCACTTCCCTATTCTTATCCAGTCCAATCCAGTACTCCAAATACCCGAGCATGTATACGATAAACAAATCTTGTAGGTTCTGTAGGGCACGGGGTTTCCGCATGTAATACTTACTTTACTCTAAGGGCTGATTTTCTGGTCCTATACAGCAGATGAACCCTACTTTCTACGGGACTTTTACAGTAATTTTATCGTGTGCATTCCAAGGTATTCAAGCATTCCCCACGGCATATTGCTCGTTTATTGTCAAATCCACACCATCGAAGCACTTAGAGAAAAAATCTCCAGTTTCCGATTGAAAGCCTTAATATCTTTAGTCTTTCGGATGTCTAGTGGGAGCTTGTGTTTACTGTCTCGGGCCTACATAATTAAAGGCTCTAGACTAGAGCCAACATTAGACATATATCTAGATTCCAATAATTTGAAACCAGCTGTGACTATTCTGCTGTCAACACTATTTGTTGGCTGCACAATATGTAGCAATTCTCTTAGATATATAGGACGTCCGGTTCTGATAACTTGATAGGTTATTATACATATTTCAAACTCAATTCTCTTTTTAATAGGCAGCCAGTGTAAATCAATTAGTGTAGGAGTTATCTTTTCTAGGGGTGGGACACCTTTTAACAGTCTTGCTCCGCAATCTTTTATGTTTTGAATATTTAAGTTGCACCTTTGTTAAATTGCAGTAGATGTACATTAGTTACCGTAGTCAATCCTGGTAACAATACAGTTTATCACAAATTTCTTTACTGAATGTTCATCTCGTTATTTTTTTCTATAAAAAGTGTTTCCAAGATAGCCAGCGTTTTAAATAGGTTATTTATTTGGGTATTTAAAGATAAGTTACAGCTATACCTTGAGTTACAGTCAAGAGATACGCCTAGATCGCAAACTTTAGTAGATATCCAGAGTTGTTATTCAAGTTTATTTGAATATCACCCAAGTTTCTTACGACCATAAATATATCCCTTGAAGTAAAGCAAGTTCAGGTAAACATATAGGTATTAGATATGTCAATTATTTCATATAAATGCTAATAAGACATTCTTTGACTATGCATATAATGTGAATAGAATTATACGACATGATACTTCATCATTTATACATCGAGATAGTTCCTTGTCGATTATCAATTATCTAACTTTCTTCTTAACAACTAATTATACGGAAGTAGACTGTGCGATGTTTTTCTATCTGAAGAGGTATTATAACCTCATTATAAATATAACTTCAATAATATTCAAGATCCTTTATTGAAAGTTTAAGCTCTAAAATAATAATGATAAGGGTTTTGATTGCTTGTAAATCAGCTGGTCAAACCAAGTTTTCAACATCTATTGTCGGGAAAGTTCGATAATTACCAGTAGCATTTAAGATAAATGATTACTAATTAAATTCCGTTTAGAACCTCTAAAACTCATACTATGACGCCATTGATGTAAAATTATAAATATCTAGAACATAAAGGTAGATTTTATAAGAAAAACAATTGTATTATGCGTATATCAATAACTGTGATGTTATCGTAAACGAGAATTTGAAATTTTCGTACGATGGCCTGTGATAGTCGTCCAGGTTCTAAGGCCTAGGGAAACCTAAGTTTGTTTATGTCAAAACTTTGTGACTTAAAACTTGACTCAGAAATGGCGTGAGACAATGACCATTTCTACCATGGATAACCAGACTGAGACGTGCGAACAAATTGATATTAACGAAATCGAGTTTTTAGAGGTAGGCAGATAAGGTCGTTTTGGAAAGATCACTTGAATGAAAAACGAAACATCAATTCATTGGAAATCATAAATTTGGGAACAATTTTCACTATCAACTATTTTGAATAGTTTGGGGTAACGTAACGTCAAGGTTATGACTGTTATTTAATACTAGGATATCAAGTTTAGGGATGTGTTTTTACTACTGAATTGTTTTTCTTTTCCTACTTAGTTGTATTTCTTTTCCTACTAGCAAACCGCTTCTTGTAACCTTACCTGTCACCAAGTTGTTCATGACATCATGTCAGGGCTATAAGCATTTAATTCCCTCTATTCCAGCTGCCGTCTCCAATAGCAGGATTTAATTCCCTTTATTCCAGCTGCCGTCTCAATAGGGTGATTTAATTCCCTTTATTCCAGCTGCCGTCTCCAATAGCATGATTTAATTCCCTTTATTCCAACTGCCGTCTCCAATAGCGTGATTTAATTCCTTTGTAGCCTTTATATATCAGCGGCCAGTTCCTCACGCGTTAATTGAAAATGGACATCAACTAACCTAACCTAACCTACAAGCCGTGTCCTTCCTACTTACCTAACGGGGGGGGGGGGGTAATTCCTCCTTGCGACCCCCTTACACTGTTGTATTCTACGAAAGCCATAATAATACATACAGGTGGCCGCTATCATACATACACTCCATTCCTTTTATTCTAGCTGCCGTCTCCAATAATGTGCCCTTCCTATATATATTGTCTAGGTCGTTGCTCTGATTTTAAGCCTATCTGGTATTACCTATGGTACTTTAGTCATTCAACTTCTTAAGACAGGTAGTAAATTTGTCCATCATTCTATGCCAACAGAATCCTATAACATTATTTATCATTATATCTATTAAGTTGATAGTGACACAGATTGGAAATGAGGTTGGGTGGTAAATATTTATCCTTATGCTGGACCTGTAAACTTTGAAACCATTGGCTCCTCACTATAACCTAACCTGAGATGCATTGTCTGGGTAGTTTGTAGAATGATGGACCTACCTACTAACTGGCAGTTGCAGGATTCGTATTAATACCTATAGCGTTTGCATATACAACAATACATATGGCCTATTCAATTTTCTCAATACTCTCCTTGCCTAATCAGTGTCTTGCATATATTTTTTGTTGCAAAGCAAGTTTCCCCCTTGAAATTATATTTTGAATTTCCCATTTTCCCCAGAACCTAGCCACCATTTGCAATTCTAAATGTATTTTCCTACCTGAAAAACCACATTTCATGGTTTTACCAGGGAAACAAATAGGAATGTGACGTAACCAAAGGTTCCTTACCTAAATTATGGATGCTGTGTTCTTACTTACCAGGAGGGGCTACATTCCCCCTTGCAAGCCCCCAGGATGCTATGCCGTTACCTAGAAATGTGAATCTGAGGTTACCCACCATAGTCCAATGGTTTCAGTTGGGGTTGAAGTGATTAAAGAAAGGGCGTATTTTCGATGGCTCAGAATTTACTTTCCTATTTGTTAGGAACAGTAAAATCAACAAACGCTATATCTTGGTCTAGAAAATACAACATTTCTTGTTGCCCCTCAAACGAGATATTTTTCCTATTACTGTATATATGTATAGTAACTACCATAATTAAGGTACTTAAAAATATTTATGATTACAGAAGAACTTATCAGTAGCATCTTCGTGGTTCAAACAAATGGAAATAACCATATAACAGAAATTATAACCAGGTCACAGAAACGTCATATCCAAAGAGAGCACGATAGAACTACAGTCTATAAAAAGGATGAAATTCGAGTTGATTCCTCATTGAAGGTAGGTGATTGGCCAAGAAAGAGAAAAGCCATGTGATAATGGAAGAGTCGATCGGTAATTTAGACAATGATGGCAATGATGAGAAAAAAGAGGAAGTTTAAAAAAGATAAATGCAAGTGAAAGCTCTCTGTTTTTGGCTAAAGTTACATAGCCTATAAGAAAGTGACTACAGTGAACCCTCGTTTATCGCGGTAGATAGGTTCCAAACCCGACCGCGATAGCTGAAAATCCGCGAAGTAGGGACACCATATTTACGTATTTATTTAACATGTATATTCAGACTTTTAAAACCTTCCCTTTACGTAGTACTGTTAACAAACTACCCTTTAATGTACAGAACACTTAATGCATGTACTACAGTACCCTAAACTAAAACAGGCATAAATATTAAAGGCGATTTTATATCATGCGTTTCCTAAACACGCCAAAAAGCACGATAAAAAATGACAACCAATGTTTTGTTGACGTTTATCTCTGATCATAATGAAGAAACAAACGCATTTACACATCTATGTATAGGTTAGTTTTTGCATCGATTATATTGATTATATGTTGATTTTGTTATTACCAATGTTTTACTTAATTTTTCTTAGGACTTCCAAATAAATGAAATGAATGCCATTTATATAATGTTTTTCTTTATAACGCCGCCTGAAACGGAAACCTTCCATTCGTTTACTGTACGCTCCATCTTCGATCGTAATAAACAAACGAAGGCATTAAACGCGCATGATGAAAGTGATAAATAATGATATTAAAAGCTTTTAGTAAATATGTTATTACAAATATTATTTACCGTATCTATATAAAATCCTACATACGTAGCAAAGCAGGAAAACAATTTTTTTTCTTTTTTTTTTGGCGTTTAATCAACAATAACAAACTGCCGCTAATGACCGAATGATAATTTACGAGAGAGAGAGAGAGAGAGAGAGAGAGAGAGAGAGAGAGAGAGAGAGAGATATTTGTTTTAAATGTAATAAACAAAAAAATATGATAGGTTATAACATGTATATTCAGACTTTTAAAACCTTCCCTTTACGTAGTACTGTACTGTTAACAAACTACCCTTTAATGTACAGAACACTTAATGCATGTACTACAGTACCCTAAACTAAAACAGGCACAAATATTAAAATGTTAGAATATTAAAGTAGTACAGTATAAAAAATAAAGATTGTTACTGTACTCATCACGTAAGAAGTTGAAGAAAAACTTGAATGATGATGGCGATGAATTTGCTGCACAGTAGAAATGATGATGATGAAGCTGATGATGTCTTCTACTGTGCAGCCAATGATAGTATTTTACGTCTCTTCAGACGAAGGTGTCTTTTCCTGGGACACTTTTTCAACTTCTTCCTGGGACACTTCTTCAATTTCTTCCGAAGGCATAGTAGCAGGAGGAACTGGCTCTTTTTTGCGAGGCTGGAAGAACATTGTGATCGGAAGTTGCTGCCGCTGCTGCTTTTTTCACTCGAAGAGCATCCTGTAGGGAGTCATGTCTTCATCGATTTTGTTGCAGAATTGCATAGAACGAACCATATTCTCATCCCACTCTTGCGACAATTCTTTCAACTCCTTCGCAAGGTTGCAGAGCTTGGCAAGCCGTTCTAATGTTAGCCCGTTTCTTCGACATTTTCTTGGGTCTCTTCCTGTGTTTCACTGTCTTCTTCACTGGCCAATTTCGTCAGGTCTTCGAGTTCTGTGTCAGTTAGCGGCTGGGAATGGTAGTCCAACAACTCGTCAACGTCTTCAGTCGTCATGTCGCCAAACCCGTCACCTCCAATTATTGCAGCCAACTGCACAGATTTCCGTATTGCAGAGTGTTGAATCTCAGCAGGTGTAAATCCCTCGTCATCGTAACAATCTGGGGCCACAACTTCTTCCAGCTCGCATTAACAGTAGCAGGTTTCATTTCTTTCAGTGCCTTCTGGATGATCTGGGCAGTACTTTATTATTCTTTTGATGTTACCACAGTAATGCGAAACAAAATATCTATAATTCAAGTAACAATGGAGACAAGAACTTGGGAGAAAATCCACAGAAATTGATCTCAAAGTAGATGGCAAATGAGAAACCGCACTAGAAGTTGAAGGTTCACACGCCTCCATGGCTCTCATAAGACTGGAAAATTAGCGATGGAAATTGTTTGAAAAGTTTCAAAAAGGGTTAGTTTCCTAGTAAAAGTGTCACCTGATTGGGTATTCATGTCACATGATTCTAGTTCTGTTAAATTGCTAGTCCCAAGTAAAATGTGGATAATCGTCATTGGTTAAAAACTATGATGTTTGGGTTACATCTTGCTACGTAGAATACAGTCGATGGTGTAATAATGACATAATCTATGTTTTTAAACATATCAACTTACCCGTTGGTTATATAAAAATAGCTTTAGTCCCTGACGTCCGGCAGAAATTCAAAAAACTCGCGGCAACCGCAGATAGAGTTGCCAGGTGTACACTAGCGCCACCACAGGAGATAGGCTGAACCATTCCATACATCACCAGATTTTCCATGCCGCATTCCTGGCAACATCGTTTGGAATTCACTCGTGATTAACCTGGATTTTAGCAGTATATTGGTGATGTACAGTACTCCTATATACAGGTTTTGGCATTCGCTTATTTTGTTTTGTTTGATATTTGATCGCTATGTTATAGCTTAAAAGGTAGGATTAGAAATTTTTCAACCTATTTTAAACTAACGAAAGCATAATGGCGATAGGTAAACACCCCGCCTCATCTATGACGTCACAGTCATATGATGTAAGCTAGAGTATGACTTGCATTTTCTTTCTTTTTCTACAAAGAATGATAAGTGAATACTATCTTACAAAGTATTTAGTTGTATAAAATTTTTGTCCGTTTGGTATGCTTTCTTTGGATAATCTTCGATCTGTTTTCAAAGATTAACTAGCGTTCAGTTTATTTATGCTACGCAGTTCTCAGTCTATCGTTACAGTATTACAATTTTTCTTTGTATCATTATTTAAGAAAAGTACATTATTCTTAAAAACTAAAGTTGTATTAGATAAAAGGAATATGTTATTTTACAATTATATTGGTCCTTTTAGTATTTTTTCTTTAGCTAATCTTTTTGCGAAGATTAAAAAAAATTAGCGTTCAGTTAATTTTTATACGACGTAGTATTCATGATAATCGATATAGTCTCACGATTCTTTGTATCGTTATTTACTTGTTTGTTTTTGGGAATACTAAATTTTTTCGTATAATATTTATAAATGTTCTAATTGTAAAATGTGACTATTCATCTTTTATTGGAACCCCTTAAGTAATAAGGGTTGTTTACACACACACACACATATATATATATATATATATATATATATATATATATATATATATATATATATATATATATATATATATATATATATATACAGTATATGTAATATTCTTTATTCCTATATCTATTCATTTAATATTTTAATATTTTATATAAAATATTTTGTTACATTTTATATAGGATTCAATACCTATTGCATTCTCATTCAAACCCTTGACAGAATAGTAAGATCTCTCACTACTGGCATGTCTATTTTTGGTTTTATGCCAAAGAGTTTAAAAGTGCAGGTTTTTAGTGCTAAATTAGTGCGGTGAATTGTATTCAATACAGTGGATGGTGCTTCTGTTCAGACCTGTCGTTAGCCTAGCCTTAGACCTCTTTCAAGCTCCCTGACCCATGGGAGAAGTAATGTCGAGCGGCGAAGGGAAGCGACAGGCATAGCCTGGCGCCTAGCATCTTGTAAAACCCGAGTAGAAGTCCCCTCAAGCGTTTTCTGTTGACAATTCCCAGAACGCTTGCCCTCGCCGTAGGTAAGGCGAGGTAAAAGTTTTTTTTTTTTTCTAACCGATGTAGAGCTTTGGACATCAAGCGTCCAGTAAGGCTAGCTACTATCGCTGCTGTAAGAGATTGACATGAAGTTTGTAACTTAGTGCAACCTCTTGTTTTCTCTTGTTCGATGATCGACCATTCTAGACGCGATCGGCATAGTTCCGAGCGTTTTTAATTGCGAGGGTCATTGTTCTGAAAGTCACGTGGCGCCGAGCGTCAAGCAGTTGCGTGGCGTCAAGCTTCCAGCAGTTGCGCTTGACGTCGAGTGTCAAGCAGTTAGACATGACGCCGAGCGTCAAGCTTAGCTCCGAGCGTCTAGATCGCTAGCGTCTGAATCGTGAACGACATTGTTCCGAGAGTCACTTGACGCTGATCGCCAAGCAGTCGCATGGCGTCTGGCTTCCATGGCATCAAGCTTTCAACCTTTGGACTTGATGTCTACATGACCATGAGCGTCTAGCGTTGGAAAATTGTTACGCCTGGCGCTATATTAAGAAATAAATATTAACTGGAAAGGTATTATTTTCTCAGACCAAGGCCTGCTTGAACTAATTCTTGGTGTCTGTTGGAGAGCGAGAATTAAACCTCTAAAGCATTGAGGTCAGAATTCAGGATCTTAAGGAGTTAACTCCTAGGAAACAAGACATCTCTACCTCACTTAGAGACTTGTAGGAGGAAGGGAGTGATGATCTCTCTTTTCCCCTATTTATCTTCTAGTGGAATTCTCTTAGGAGAAGTTTCCTAAGATATTTCTCCCTTCACTTGACTTTAAGAAACTCAGGAGAGTTTTTTTCCATTATATTTTGTACCTGCTGCTCCTCGTTCCGCCTTCAGAGTTTTTCACTAAGGAAGGCGTCGAAGGAGTCTCTGTTTTCTAAGACAGTGCTGGTAGGGCAGTGCAAGAGCGCGTGCTCAATGCAGCATAAAGAACCTAACTGCAGATGTTGGTGCAGCAGCACGTTTAGCTGGAACAGCAGGAAGTGCATTAGTGCTTTTGTGAGAGAAGGCAGTGTTCCTTTTTTGCTGTGTGCGTCCTGATAGAATGTCGGAAGTTGGCAAAGGTTTGGTTCAGACTGATGCGGATCTTGTTCTTGAGTCTGGTGTCATGGTACATGCACTGCCACTTCCGCCAGACTGGTCTCTGTCTGCTGAAAATGAGGAGCGTTATGTAAGCAATTAGGAAAGCGAGTTCGCGATTGAAGTTTCTACACCAGTGTCACCTAATGTTGATCCTAATTGGACTATGCTGCTAGACATGAAGCAGCAGCTCTCATCTTTTGTGCAGTCTTATCAGCCTGCTGTTAGCAAAATGATGGTTTGTCATGATTCTTATCAGGATGCGTTGTCGCACAGACGGCCTACCAGCAAACGCAATGTTGAACAGCGTGATAAGGCTTCTATATCCCATCGAGTGTCTGCTTCTCTTGATACCAGACGTCAAGCGGCCAAGCGTGACCGAGCGTCAACCTTCCAAGCGCGGCGACGATCGCCAGGCAGCTAAGCGTGACGTCGGGCGTCAAGCTGATAGTGACGTCGAACAACAAGCTCGTGACGTCGAAAGTCAAACAAACCATGACGTCCAATGTCAGTTACATACTGTTCGAGTTACGTCCAGAGGACAAAGTTCTCTATGGAGACTCAGAAGACTATGCTTGCTGCAGTAAGGAAGGTCCACTGGATGGTCTCTTTAGATCTCCTGGATGCTTACTTCTACTTCCCCATCCATCCAAACTTCAAGCAATACCTGAAGGTTCGTGTATAGGAGGAAGTTGTCTAGTTTTGGGCTCTTTGTTTCGGTCTAAGCACCACCCCTCAAATAGAGGGTGCGTCTGTTAGGACCTGTCGTTCTTCTAATCCTTAGACCTCTTCCAAGGAATGTCGATTTTAAAAACTTCTTCCAGCTCCCTATTCCCTGGGAGAAGAAATGTCGAACGATAAAGGAAACGAGAGGCTTTAGCTCCCGAGCAGTCGCCTACTCGATCATACCTTTTGACGCCTCCCAGGTCTCTCTCCTTCATCATAGGAAAGGTGAGGTGAAAGTTTTTTGTCGTCTTCAGATGACGCAGCACCCAGACGAGGCTGGCATCAACTTCCAGACCTCTGAAGAGGAAGGTGGACACGGTCAATCAGCGTCCTATCTTGACTCCGCAAGCTTCTGGTTGTAGTCTTTGGAACAGTCCTGAGCGTTTTTTCTTTCTACCGAAGAAAACTCTCCTACCAAACATCCTTTTAGGATGTCGGCAACTGTCAAATAATGTCCAACTCTCAGTTGCAGGACAGTTGTCTTAGCCTAGCATGGCTTCGGTTCATGCTCCTTCTCCACCGTCAAACTGGTTATCATCTTCTGGACGCTCTGCGTCTTTTTAAACGGTGTAGAAAGAGAGCTTATGGTAGACGTGACGTCTCCGGTACCACAACAGTTTGACCCTATTTTTATTACACTACTAGATTTGCAACAGAAGTTCTCTTCGCTCATGCTAGTTTATCGGCCTGCGTACAACAAGAGAGTAGCAGGCCTAGACCCTGAGTGTCAGGTAACTTCACACCTGGACACCAAGTGTAGTGAGGCTACTAGTCGAGATGTTCTTGATGACGAACGTCTTTATAACTCCCTAGTTAAATGTCGTATTTTAGCCCTTTTTTTAACCCAAGGAGTCAAACAAACAGACGTGACGTTGTGCGTCCACCTAACAGAACGTCGAGCTTCCAGCGGAACAGGATGTTCTGTAGGACGTGACATCGAGCGTCAAGTAAGACGTGACGTCGACCGTCTATTGAGACGCGACGTTAACCATCAAGGACAGTGCAACCCCGAGCGTCAAACAGCTCGTGACGTGGACTTGTACACGTTCCCACCATTCAAAGTGCTGTACAAGGTGTTACAAAAGTTCGTGTCTCACAAGGGAACCAGGTTGACTTTAGTAGCTCCCTTCTGGCCGTCAGGAGGTTGGTTCACAGAGGTACTGGAATGGATGGTGGACGTTCCAAGAAGACTGCTATTGAGTACAGTATAGATCTTCTCAAACAACCTCACTTGGCAAGAAACCAATCTAAACCTCCAAGCTCTACGTCTGACTGCCGTCAGTCTATCGAAAAACTCGCAAGATCTAGAGGATTTTCGAAGGAGGCTACTAAGGCTATCGCTAGAACAAAGAGGACTTTTACAATCAAGGTTTTCCTGTCCAAGTGGGAGGTTTATAGAGCGTGGTGTAAAGCTAAATCAGTTTCTTCATTCAGTACCTCTGTAACACAAATTGCCGATTTCTTTTTGGACCTTAGAAGAAAGCACATTTTTTCCTCCTCGACCATCAATGGGTAGAGGAGTATGCTGGCAGCTGTCTTCAGACACAGGAATTTAGATCTCTCAAATAATAAAGACCTTCAAGATCTTCTCAAATCTTTTGAGACTTCTAAAAAGCGTCAACAAGATTCACCAGCCTGGAATTTAGATGTTGTTTTAAAATTCCTCATGAGTGACCGATTGAAGCCTTTACACTCGGCTTCTTTTAAAGATCTGACTTTGAAGACACTTCTCTTAGTAAGTCTGGAAACAGCTAAGAGAGTCAGTGAAGTTCATGCTTTTAGCTAGAATATTGGCTTCAGAAACGGAAAAGCCATATGCTGCTTGCAACTTGGATTCGTGGCCAAAAACAAACTTCCTTCTCATCCATGGCCTAAACCTTTCGACATTTCTATTCTCTCTGATATGATGAGTGAAGAGTTGAAGAAAGTTGTGTTTCCTGTTAGAGCACTGAGGCTTTATCTGGACAGAACTAAAGATTTAAGAGGCAATTCAGAGGCTCTTTAGTGCGCAGTCAAGAAGCCTGCGCTACCTATGTCTAAAATGCCCTATCATTTTTTATTAGACTTTTAATTAGAGAGGCTCACTCACACTGTGGTGAGGCAGAACTTAAGCTGCCTAAAGTAAAGACTCATGAAGTTAGAGCGGTGGCAACTTCTGTAACTTTTAAACAAAACCGTTCTCTGCAAAGCATCATGGGTACAACCTTTTGGAGGAGCAAACCTGTATTCGCCTCGCAATACTTAAAACGTGTCCAGACTTTTTATGAGGACTGCTACACTTTGGGACCATTCGTAGCAACGAGTGCAGTAGTAGGTGAAGGATCTACCACTACGTTTCCCCTAATCCCTAGTACCCCTGTTCTTCTCTTGGAACTTTTATATATTTTTATGGTTGTACGTGAAGATTGGTCGATAATCTTCCGCAATCTTTGATTTAGTCAGGTGGTCATTTTGTTCCTTGAGAGCGCCCGGAACAAGTTAAGGTCCTGTCAGCATAGAGGTTATTACCCGTTTGACAGCTCCTAGAGATCTTCAGCCCCGAGTGGACCGCTGGATCTCATGAGGATAGCAGACATAATGAGGCAGAGAATCATTGAAGTTAGCTTCCTTAACAGGTACGAACCCTTAAGCATGGTTTGATTAAGTCTTAAGTAAAATTCCAATAATGTTGCCGTCTCTAACCCTCTACCAAGGGTGTCAATCAGCTATTTTTATATAACCAGCAGGTAAGTTTGTTTAAAAATTATATTTTCATAATAAAATAAATTTTGAACATACTTACCTGCTGGTTATATAACTTAAAATCCCACCCTCCTCTCCTCTAGAAACCTAGGGGCATGGAAAATCTGGTGATGTATGGAATGGTTCGGCCTATCTCCCGTTAGGGCGCTAGTGTACACCTGGCAACTCTATCTGCGATTGCTGCGAGTTTTTTGAATTTCTGCCGGACGTCAGGGACTAAAGCTATTTTTATATAACCAGCGGTTAAGTATGTTCAAAAATTTATTTTTTTTATGAAAATATGATTTTTAACGTACAAACGAACAAATGAGAGCTTGGTCTGAAGAGGAATTTGAGAGAGTTATGAAATCGAGGGACTTAGTTTTTTTTCAGGTTGGTCAAATTTAATTCTGATTTGTAAACCACTTCTAGACCTTGCGTCGCTTAGATTTACATATCAAACAGAACCTTGGACTTCCCTCTTTTTAGTGAAAGTACTTAAATTTGATAACTTGCTGGTGGAGGTATTGTATAGAATTACCAATGCCAAAAGTTACACTTATAAAAATTTTATTATTTGTCACTATTTTCAACAGATTTTTTTATAAGACTTTGGTCTCATAGGTAACAGTTAATAAGTGAAAAATTGGATGAAATACTACCTATTTAAAAGATGAAAACAGCTTTGTTTTGTAACTGAAATACAAACCTACGCTATTTATTAGTGGTATTACTTTCGGCGAAGCTGAAAAGAAGCCATTAAAATTTTAGCGAGGGTTAACTACCCATACCACTAGTTAGCGGGGTGTAGGTAGCTTGCTACCGCTCCCACCCACACCTGGGATTTAGCTCGCTTTGCTTTTGGCTCGGATGGAGACCGGGTGTTACCGCTCTTCCTCCTCGCCTGTTTTGGACTGCCATTAATTTTTGCCTTTTAACTTACATTGTTCTTATATATATATATACTGTATATATGAAAACATTATTAATGTTTATACTGTATATATAATTAGTATACAGTATATATACGTATGTTGTAAATTTTTTTTCAGTGTTTGTGCTGTGTGTGTGTAATAATGTAGTATGGCAGGTTCTCAAGGCACTTGCGCAAGGCCGGAGAACCTTCCCTTCCGACCTTTTCCCCCTTGACCATCGGTCATCCGGTTTGCGGATAACATTCCATGTGACTCGGCCGTTGCTGCCGGGGAATCGTCGATATTTGAACCCTCCTCCGTTCATCTGTTGTCGTCGCATATCCCTCTACGTGGATTTACTGGGGGAAGGGATGTGCAGCCTTTTCAGAGCTTGACTTCAGTCCTACTCTTCATAAGGCCGTTCGCCTTTCATAGGCGTCCGACAGTATACTCACGAGGGGAGCACCTTTTCTGGTCCCGGGTTAGGTTGTGCGTCCGATTGTTTTCTTCATTATTTAAGTGAAATTATAATTGTTGGTAATTTAACTTTTCAGCTTCTTCTCTGTGGGGAACACTTCCCGCCGTAGGATCCTGTGGTTCTTCCCATTAGCGAATATTTTTAGCTGATTTAAATAATTGTAATTCTTGTTTTATTACTGTTGTTACGCTGCCGTTCTCTTTTCTCGTCGATGTCGGCCGTGGAAGGGAGTGCGCAGTTCTTAATCTATATCTGTTCTCTCTGTGGTCACCTTTCCCTTCCGTGGACTAGGTGCTCCTCCCAAGGAAGTTTTTTGTGACATAATTTATTTTATTTTTCCTCAGCGATGCAGTTCATCTTTCAACTAAGAGAACCAATGAAGTAGAGCAGTGCCGTTCATGTCTGGGGAATCTGCTGTCACTTTACTGCCCTTCTATTCCCGTGGCAACTCCTGATCAGCACTCCATCTTCGAGGAACTAGCTCCTGCTATGCTTCCTCAGGTAGCGCTCATTTCAGATCTTTTTAGAGCACTGCCCAGAGGTTCGCCTCAGGGGTTGGACTACTTTCCCTTCCAAGGGAGAGTTTTCATCCCCAGGTATTGGGTTGTTCTCCCTTCCGAGGGAGAACTTCCCTTCTTCATCTTCATCCCTATCTGTTGTTGCTGTTTCTTTGCCTACTCTATGCTCTTCCCTTGCTAAGTCACCTCTTCCTTCAGGGGTGGAGCATAGTCCTAGGCAAGTCTCTCCTGCGAAGTGATCACCTCTCTCGCTTGTGAGAGGGGCCACTCATTGAGACTCCTCTTAAGAAGATTGCTGCTGCTGAAGGTCACCTTGCTGACCCACCGGTCCCTAGAGGGCATCATCACTTATGGTCAGCTTGCTGATCCTCCAGCCCCAGAGGGCATCATCTCTTTGCCTTGGAAAAGTGCGCTAGAGACGCCTCTTTGGCTCCTCAGCTAAGTCAACGCAGCCTTCCTCTGCAGAGGAGACTCCTCATCTGTTGTTGGTCCTTCTTACGACGACTCTTCCGCTAGTTCTCGGACTTCAGCCTTGGACTTTCCTGTTGATCGCGTGCGATGCTCTTCGGTGGATGTTTGTCCCTCCTAAGGACACATGCCTGTTCCAGTCATCTTACGCACTGATCTTCTGCGACTCGCCATTCTCCTGACTTGCCGTCTCTGTTCATGACACCATGCACCTGGTCCGTCAGCATGCAGGCACCAACGAACCAGCACCCAGATCGTGCTCTAGCTATGCGCCAGCGCTCACAAACATGCCGGCGCTCACCAGTGTGCCAACACTCCAGCGTACGCCAGCAATCCGACCCTTCAGCGTCAACCAACGCGTCGCTCGCAAGCGCTCACCAATTCGCTATCGCGACAGCGCTCACCAGCTTGCCAGCACTCTCCTGCACACCAGCGCTCTCCAGTGCGCCATCGCTCTCTGCGCACCAGTGTTCGCCAGTGCACCCGCGCTCTCCCATGTGACAGCTCTCACCAACTCGCCAGTTCTCACCATAGTGCAAGCAGAGCAGACATCACCAGGCAGAACCTGACTCTCCTCCAACTTCAAAGTAGTCGCGCCATCTGGGGGATAAGAAGGAATGGAAGGATAGGTGTTCGCCCTCTAAGGGTAGAGTCACATCCAACCAGCTTGCCGATTGGCGATCGCTATCTCACCGCTCATCTACTCCATAATGAACCCCGGTTCATGATGCACCATGGAGGTCTGATTCATGCGAGAATGTTTGCTCCTCCAGGGCTCATCCTGTCTCCCGATCATCATTTGGCTGTTTGCCGACTAGCACTGTAGCTCGTCTTTTTGTTAGCTCCAGTCTCATTGATGGCTAGCTCAGCGACCGGTGGTCATTAACTCGATAATCTCCAATTACCAGCTCGCCGATCGCAAACTCTCCGATCGCCCTTCACTAGGTTACCGATTGCTAGCTCGTCTTCCACCGATGGCTAATCGTCAACCTGCTGATTGCTAGATCACCATTTGCTGATCGCTAGATCGCCGATTGCCAATTGCTTGTTCATCTTTCTCTGATCGTTGACCTCCAGTCTCGCTGATTGTTAGCTCACCGATCGCTGATCATTAGCTCACCGATCGCTGATCATTAGCTCTTCAATCACAGATTGCCAACTCGCCAATCTCCGATTTCCAGCTCGCAGATCGCTAGCTCACTGAACACCAAACGTTAGCACGTCGATCTCCAATTGCTAGCGTGCTGATTGCCGATTGCTTGTTGATAACCAGTCATCAGGCAGCTGATCGCTAGGTTGCCAATCGCCGATTGCTAGCTCATCTTTCTACGATCATCGACCTTCAGTCTCGCTGATTGCTGATCCCCAGCTCTCCAATAGCCAATTGTCAGCTTACTGATCTCTAGCTCGCAGATCGCCGGTCTCAGACAGTCAGCTTTTGCTAGCTCACCAATCGCTAATGCTTTGATCGCTGTTCACCGATTATTAGGATAGCATTCCGGTCGTCGAACCTTTCTCTAACCATACGTTCTCGATCGTCAGCATTGCAAGCTTCCTTTCAGAGCTCCGAGCGCTGATCGTCAATGGCTCGCCGATCACCAACTAGTCGATCATTGAACCATTTTGCTGTTCCTCAGGGCACTCCAATCGTTACCATGCTGATTGCCAATTCATTGATCGCCAGCCTACCTTGGCTGACTGACCAGACAGCCTTCGTCTGCTTGTCAGTCACCATCTCTGGCTCACAGATAGCCGATTCGCCGATTATTGGCAGTTCGTCGTTCACCGGAACTTCTCTACTGATACTCGCTAGTTAATCTCTGCCCGTCGTTCCCTAGATCGGAAGGCAAGCAACACACTCCTTGCTACTCACCGTTCGCCATCATGCCAATCCAGTAAAGCAATCGGCAGACGATCGACAGTCCCCATCAGCAGCTCGTCGACAGGTGACTACTCACGAGCGCACTCCAACTGCGCAGTAGCCACAATATCCAGCCCTTGACCATTGATTAACGTTTGCCAGAACGATGCTGTTCTAAGGAATAGCATCACCCCTGTCAGGGCGCAAGGTAAGGTCAAGCGTTGCCTTACCATTACCCACTTCTTCATCAGTTAAGGCTGAGTTCTCACCCAGGGAAGAGTCCTTTATACAGGGTATCGCATCCTGTTCACTGATCTCTTCCTCCAAGAGTCAAGACCCCAGCGTCAACAAACTCCTATGCGAAAGGATCCGCAAAGGAGCAGACCCTTTGGGCATGTAGGAGAAAGTTGGACTAGCGGTAAGACCACAGGTCTTCATGTGCACGCTGGACCTAAAGGACGCATACTTCCAGGTCCCAAACCATCCATCTTCAAGGAAATATTAGAGATCCAGTCTAGACAACAAGAAATACCAGTTCAGGGTAATGTGTATCGGTCTTTCCACTGCACCCATCCTTGGCTTACTGGATCGACATCCGTCTCCTCCGTTTTTTGACGACTGGCTGATAACCTATCTTTAGCACCAATACTTCTGAGCTTTTACCAAGATCTGGTGATCGTGGAAATCATAGTAAATCTTGAGAAATCTTCCCTACTTCCCTCTCAGGACACTGGTATATCTGGGAATGATTTTAACCAATCTCCACCAAACCTTCCCATCAAAGACAAGATAACGAGGCTTGGAAAGGTCGTAAGACCCTTTCTCAAGATGAGAAGAACTCCCAGCTCAGAAGTGGTAATGTCTCCTCGGACACCTATCATCCCTGGCCCGTCTAGTTTCCAACGGCCGCCTCAGGATTCGATCTCTTCAGTGGCGGCTTGAGTCCTATTGGAATCAAGCCTTCGATTCTCCGGACATTCTGATCCCCATGGGACCAGAGGAGTGGACGGACCTCAAGGGATGGGTGGCTGACTAAAATCTGCAATCTGCGGAGAGGTGTAAACCTTCTCATCCTTTCCCCCGGACTTGATGCTGTACTTAGACACATCAAAAGAAGGGGGAAGGGGGGCATCGTGCTGCACCACATGACCTCAGGCCTCTGAAAAGTACCTTCACTTGAATCTCTAAAGAGATGAAGGCCATCTTTCCAGTCCTTCATCAGTCCCATCAGTTCCTGACGAGCCACTCAGTGGTGTGATGAGCGACAAGACCAAATAGTGGCTCACATCAACAAGCAAGAAGGAACTTGCTCGTAGCCTCTATCCCATCTAGTAGTATAGATATTAAGATGGGCTGAATTTCTCTCAGTACCACTATCAGCCCGCTTCATTCCAAACTAGAGGAATGTGGTCACCAACAATCTGAGCAGAGCATCTCAGATAATATGTACCTGTGTACTGAATGGTCTTTGGATCACCTTGTAGCCTACAAGTTCCTGACTTTGTGAGGTTCTCCAACCGTGGATCTGTTCGCAACCCCCCTGAACTTCAGGCTTTTGCTGCTCCCCAGACCTCAAGGCTCTCTGGCAAGATGCATGCCAGCAACTGTGGGAACAATGACGACGTTTAGGTTTTGTCCCCATTTTGTCTGATGAAAAGGGTACTCAAGTCTAGAACATTGGTCAACCTCTCAAGGTCTCTCATAGCTCTGCTATGGCATCATGCTGAATAGTTTCTGAACTATCTGCAGCTCCTGATGGAGCCTCCAGAGAAGCCTCTCCACGTCACAATCTACTCAGACAATCGCACTTCAACATCTACCACAAGCTATAGCTTTGCTATGACTGCACGCCTGAAGACTACCCAACACCTCCTCACTCAGAGAGGTTTTTTGCAACAAGTTGCGAGGAGGATGTCTGGCTCTCTGAAGAGGATGTCTGGCTATATGAGGACATCCTTAGCAACAGTCTACGAGGCAAAATAGAACGTCTTCTATGGTTGGTGTGATGGAAAAGCATATCTCTCCACTTGATGCCACTATTCCAGCAATAGCAGAATCCTTGAGTATTTGTAGGTAAAGATGATCACTCAATCTTTAGCCTCGTCTTCAAAACTAAAAAGGAAGGGACATCCCCACATCACTAGATCTTTCCTAACTCATGCGGAATTATGAATTTTCCTTTCCTCAATCTGAATTGAAACCTCCCCCTCGGAACATGGTTCGAGTTCTCCGGTCTCTAAGGAGACCTCTCTACGATCCACTACACCAGGCAACAGATTTTCATCTGGCTGAGAAGAAGTGTTCCTACTTGTTTTGACCATGGCCAAATGGGTCAATGAACTTCATGGTCTCTCATTCGACATCACCCATTCAAAGAGAAGGGGGAGAGGCTACATTCAGTTTTGTCCCTTAGTTTGTTGCCAAGACACAGTCTCCAGAGGTGACGGATCCTAGATTCAACCCCTTCCGGACAACGAGTCTCCACTCTTTAACTGACGATCCAAATAGATCATCTATTACTGACCCAGGGAGATGTTTGAGGCTTTACCTCAAGAGAACGGCAACAGCCTACCCGAGTGCCTTCACTTGTTGTCAGCACCGGGAGAGACAAGAGGAAGATCACCAAAAACACCATCTCTACTGGATTGACAGAGTCCTCAATTACGCTCTGAATCCAGATCCTCCTCCAACACGTCGACCCACGATGTTAGGGGCATAGCTACGCCCCTGGCCTTCAAAGCAGATTACTCTGTGAAGCAGGTTCTACAAGCAAGGATATAAATGCGCCAGGCAACTTTCACAGCCCATTTCCTGCAAGACGTGACCCACAGGAGCTCAATACGATCTCTATCGGTCCTGTGGTGGCTGCACAACAGTTGGTTGAATACCTCAAGCTCCTTATTGGACAAGTAGCAGAAGGTCAAGGGCACTATTACCCGGCTGTACTCTGCGAGAATGAAAAGGAATGACTGGCTCATTTTTTTTTTTTTTTCCTCCCATCATCATCATCATCATCATCATCATCATCATCATCATCATCATCCCCTCTCATGGGGAAAGCAGCAGTCTGGGTTCTCTGCGCAAGCTGACCTCAACCACTGCTGGTAAATCATGCTTCCTTATGTACCTAGTATTGTGTCAATACTGTTGCATCCACATACCCTGGCGAAGTGGTATCGGGAAAGTCTTGGTCAAACCGTTTTTCCTACAAGGACTCGGAATAACCTTTACCTTGACAGTCACACTGCTCTTCTCAACACAGAGCTTACGTAGGCCCCAGACCTTGCATAGCAAGGCTTAGCGAGGTGTAGGGACTCCTTATATTTGGTACCAACCTATTCAATACAAAGAGTCCACAGGTAAAGCCAAAAAGCCAGATTGGCAGGGATGTCCACCCTCCTAATGGGTGAGTCATGCCTAATAAATAGTGTAGGTTTGTATTCTAGTTACAGAACAAATGACAAATTCGAAGATAATTTGTATTTTCCCTAATGATACAAACCCTTACAATAGCTTTTTATACAAACTTACCTGCTGACCCTATCCCCTTGAAGTCCTACCTCCTAGCAAAGTGAGGTAAATCACAGGTGAGAGTGGGAGCCGTAGCAAGCTACCCCCCTACCTCCCCACTAACTAGCGGTATGGGTAGTTAATCCTCGCTAAAGCTAAAATTTTAATGGCTCGTCTTATCAGCTTTGCTGAAAGTAATACCCATAATAAATAGCTAAGAGGTTGTATCGTTAGGAAAAATACAAATTATTTTCAAATGTCATATTTTTATACAAAGGAACAAGTAGATAAAGATTTTGTACTTCTACATTTAATAAGATCACTTATTCTTATAGTGATGTTTGTATAAGAATAATCATAAAATTAATATCATGAGGGACAAAATTCCAGGAAATTGTGGGAACAATTCCCAGGTCATGTAATTGAAAAACATATCAAAATTAATGAATTTGTTCCCAGACAAATCCAAACAATGCAGAATACGGCAGTTAAAAACTTGTAACAAGGTGCTAACAACCGACATGTAGTTCCTGCTGGTAGCTGAAAGGTAACCGTCTGTAGTTACCTGCCGGTAGGTGGAAGGCAACTGTATGTAGCTACCTGCCGGTAGGTGGAAGGCAACTGTATGTAGCTACCTGCCGGGAGGTGGAAGGCAACTGTCTGTAGTTACCTGCCGGAAGCTGGAAGGCAACTGTCTGTAGTTATGTGCCGGTAGCTGAAAGGTAACAGTGTCCCCGCTGACTCGCTGATAACTCGCTTAGGTATTAGCTGTCAGTGGGAACGGAGGTTGTCTCTGACAGGGAATATTTAATGACTTTATTAATAATTTCTTTATTTTTCCAGCTTGTTTGACTTTAGAAGTGTTTATGTTCTTGTTAAGAATGCCTGCTGAAATGTGGAAATGTCCTGGAGGCAATTTTATTTGTGCATTGAAAGTGTATCCTCACTGGACATGCCCACAATGCAGAGGGCATCCATGCTCTCAAGTGTCACCTTGTGGTGATTGTTGGTAGTGACTATCCTCCTATTGGGAGACATATAGCAGGAGGAGAAAAAGAAGTTGAAAAAGGATTCTTCACCTTCGGGGTTGTCCTCAAGTCGAGGAAATCCCGACTTGCTTCTTTGATCCATGCTACTCCTCCTCTGTACGCTTCTCCTTCTCCATTGGTCTCTTCTGGAGGCAAGTTGAGCAAGAGTTATGGTCGGTTAACATTAGGGCAAGCCCAAGGACAAGGAAGTCCTTCCGTTTCCTTTGGAGAAACTAAGGGGCTGCCTCCTCAGAGAAGCCTTCTTCTTTTCAGGTATTAGATGCTTTGCTGTTGCTGTGTCCTTCTTTGGCGGTTGAAAGTTTCCCTTCGGGTGAGAAACTGTAGCCGGCTTTGGTAGAGAGACACCAACATGAGATTGCTGCTGCATCAGATGTCAACCATCAGGTGTCTCTTAGGAAGCCTTTTGTCTCTTCACCCCCTTTGGAGCCTTTGGAAGGAGACTTGTCTCCTCTGCTCCTTTCCCCACATGAAACGCCATTCTCCTTTTCTGAGGATGGTTAAGTGAGTGACCAACCCTTGCCCTTCAAGGAGGTCATCTCCTTCGGGTCTCTTTGACCCCTTGCTCGAGGTTGTTCCTCAACCTTTGCAAGGTCTTTCCTCTTCAAAGGGGAAACGTATGTTTGACTCGCACAGGCTATCCTAGTACTTTCCTCCTCCTGCAAGTCCCTCGAGGGACGACTTTCCTTCCAGCATGGGGTCCCAGACACATCTCTTCCAGGCAATCTCCTTCAGTGTATGTCTCGCCCAAGGTAAACCTCTTTCAGACGTGCCTCACATTTCAGCGCTTCTCCAGAATACACCTTATCCCAGTGAGCCTCGTATTCCATAAGAAAAACGTATTATAAACTTTCTTTGAATATCAAAATCTACTAAAAACGTGGAATTGATGAAACTCGCTATTGGTGAAAATATCATTTAAAATTTATAGACAGAACTTCCTTGAGATCTGATAATTCTGTTGTCCTCTTTAATACTGTGTGCTTTTATGGTTCCCATTTCCTTCAGGCAAGAAAAAGTGTTTTTAAGTAAAAGGGTTGTATGTTTATGTTTAATTTGAAATCTTTGTTTCCTGGCTAATTGGAAATAAAACTTTTTTTTTTTTTTTTTAATTTTTCAGAGTATTGGCAAAGGATCTTTTGGAGTTGTTCATAAAGCAGTTTGGAGAGGCCACACTGTAGCTGTCAAGAGAGTCGAAACTGAATCTGAGGTATGTTTCTTCATCCTTGTAGTTTCTATTTCATCAGTTAATTTTGAAATCTTTAGTTATTATAAATCCACCTTTTCTTATAAAGTAAATATTGATCGAACATTTATAACATGATATATGTGTGTGTACTTTTTAACATATTTTAGTGTTGTATTTTTAACAGTTTCAAAAGTACAATTTCTTATTTATGGGAGCTAATGCAGTATGTGGAAGTTAACCATAATACGTTTCATGCCCTTGTTACTTAACATTAATCGCATTGTTCTTCCATCCTTCCATCTTCAACTGCAGTGCTCTCTGTTTTTCATCCATTCTCCTTGAGCTCATCTCCTTCAACTGTTCAACCTCCTCAAGTTTATCAAGTCCCCGCTTTTCATTTATTAATACAAATTCCTTGAGCAGACCGTATGCATTTAGAAATTTAAATATTAATATTTTACTGGACTGGTCAAACTATGTCCTAAATTACAGTGAAGTAGTTACCTTCCCTCCATGGTTTTTTTTTTGGGAGGTTGGGCCTTTTTTTATAAGCTGGGTTAAAAAACGTAGTAGAAAATATTTGTTCCCATGCATAGTCAAAGTTTTCATCCCTTAATTAGGCGAATGTCCTCAGAGAAACTGGAATGATCATTGAATCATTAGTAAGGTAGTTGCAGTAGTTAGTGGAGGGATGTGGGGACAGCCATCACCTGCACTTTTGTCTTTGGCTGTAACAAGTATAAATGTACCATTACTGCTCTCTGAAAGGGTTCTATCTTTTACTACTTTTGCTTTTTATAGTGTTTGTTTTGTTGTACAGTGTTGTTTTTAGCACTTATGCTTAACAGTGGAAGGGCATTGAAGGTAAGCATGTGGTAATGGGAATTTTGTTCTTAATTGATACAATTCTTTATTTCCACTTGTTATATACCTTTCTGAAAGGTGGAGCTATATGCAGTTCCCTTCCTGAAAAGTTTTTTGTTCCGTAACCGAAATACAAACCACGCTATTTACAAAGGGTATTACTTTTAGCGTAGCTGAAATGGCGAGCCATTAGAATTTAACGAGGGTGTATACCCCCGTGCTAGTTAGCGGGGGGGTAGGGGAGTGGTAGCTAGCTACCCCTCCTCCCCCTCACACACAGGTGAATACTCACTTTCACTTTTGGCTCGGACTGTGACAGACGTCTCTGTCTTGGTCCTCGCTTGGCAGTCATTGTCTGTTTTGTCTTTACTTAATCGCTTACTTTTCATTTACTCAATATATATGTAAACATGTTTTCATGTTTGTATATATATTTGAGTATAGAATAAGTAAGTTTCCTTTTCAGACGTGTGTGTGTAGTGTACGATATCTATGTGGAGGCCTCGGCAGTTAGGCCACCACGGCGTATTTTATGGGTGGCGATCGAGTTTGACTTATGTCTTTCTCTCTCTCTCTCTCTTGAGGTCGTTCACCCTTTTACTACGTGTTACTACGCCCTTGTAGCCTAGCTTCCTTTCCGTGTGGGGGGTTGCTACGCCGTACGTTTGTATCAATTAGTTATGAATCTAATTGTAGTTGTTTTTTGTTTTTCAGCTTGTAGAACGATTCCTTTCGGGGTTTTCGTTCTTTCTTTAGTGTTCATTCTTTTTTTAAATTACATAATTACATAGTTACATAATTATAATTGTTATAATTCTATTTTGGTTACAGCTCTCCTTCCGCGAGTGTAAGTGGTTGTGAGGGCACGTGCCTGTTGTGTAATTCTTGTTCCTTTCCCTCGGGATTCCTCTTCGGAGCCTTCCCGGGGGAATGAATGTGTACTAATATTATTTGTTTTATTTTTTTACAGTTACCGATCTAGTTCGTTTCTGTAATATAGCAACGGTGTGAGCTGTCTGGTTGAGTCCTGGGGATTCGGCTGTTGCTGCCTCCCCCCTTGTATTTTCGTCAGGGGCGTGTCTCCTTCTACTGGTAGTACTCCCGTGTCGACGGACAGCTCTCCAGTTCATTTTAGAACAGTCAGGAGGCTTGCCTCCTTGAGCGGATAACTTTCCTTCCGAGGGAAGTTTTTCCTGTCCAGGCTTGAGTTTTTCCCCTTTTGGGGGGTTCTTCTCTTGCCTTTTTTTCGTGCGACTATGCTCTTGGTGCTGAGCGGTCGCACCTGCAGTTTCGCTCAAGGGGCTGGGCAACTGCAGGAGCTCCTCTTCGGAGGATTGCTCCTTTTAGGTCACTGGCTGACCAGTCTCTTCCACGAAGTGTTTCTCTTTCGTTCGCGAGAGAGTACACTCATAGAGACTCCTCTTCGGAGGTTTCTTCTGTTGCTGTTGCTGTTGGCCTCCCTCGCCGTAAGGCCCACCGTCCGCCTCGTCGTAAGGGCCTCTCATCTCCCTATAAGGGTGCTTGAGGCGCCTTTTTGGATCTCCGTTTGCAGCCTACAACTCCTTTTTCTCGATCTTCCGCCTTGGTGCAGATGGACAGCAGTCTGATCTCGTCTTCTGACGGGCAACGGTCTTCCCGACGGACAACGGTCTGCCCGGACGGACATCAGTCTCCCGGCGGACAACGATCCCTTCGGGGCAAAGGGTTGCCCCCACGGGGGTTCTTCCCTTGCGTGTCAGGGTTTCCCTGCGCGCCCTTCTGCTCATCAGCGCTCTCCTGTTCGTCAGTGCTTTCAAGATGATCTTCCCTGCGGTTCCTGTTGGTTCCTGTTACGCGCCCTGTGCGCCCACGTTCGCCCTCGCGATCTAGAACTTCGGTTCAGGTCGGGGTCAAGGACTCTTCTTCTTTGCGCAGGCTTCCACGCGTAGCCTTCTGCTCGTCAGCGATCATCAGCTCGTCAGCGATCATCAACTCGCCAGCGATCATCAGCTCGTCAGCGATCATCAGCCCGCCAGCGATCGTCAGCTCGCCAGCGATCTCCGGATCGCCCACGTGTGTTACAGCCGGCACGCCAACGTTCTCCAACACTTCTGAAGGAACATGGTTCGCCAGCTACTAGCTCACCTGCGCATGCTGATCGCCATCGCGCGACCCTCAACTGCGGATGCTGATCGCCATCGCGCGACCCTCAACTGCGGATGCTGATCGCCATCGCGCGACCCTCAACTGCGGATGCTGATCGCCATCGCGCGACCCTCACCTGCGGATGCTGATCGCCATCGCGCGACCCTCAACTGCGGATGCTGATCGCCATCGCGCGACCCTCACCTGCGGATGCTGATCGCCATCGCGCGACCCTCAACTGCGGATGCTGATCGCCATCGCGCGACCCTCACCTGCGGATGCTGATCGCCATCGCGCGACCCTCACCTGCGGATGCTGATCGCCATCGCGCGACCCTCACCTGCGGATGCTGATCGCCATCGCGCGACCCTCACCTGCGGATGCTGATCGCCATCGCGCGACCCTCACCTGCGGATGCTGATCGCCATCGCGCGACCCTCACCTGCGGATGCTGATCGCCATCGCGCGACCCTCACCTGCGGATGCTGATCGCCATCGCGCGACCCTCACCTGCGGATGCTGATCGCCATCGCGCGACCCTCACCTGCGGATGCTGATCGCCATCGCGCGACCCTCACCTGCGGATGCTGATCGCCATCGCGCGACCCTCACCTGCGGATGCTGATCGCCATCGCGCGACCCTCACCTGCGGATGCTGATCGCCATCGCGCGACCCTCACCTGCGGATGCTGATCGCCATCGCGCGACCCTCACCTGCGGATGCTGATCGCCATCGCGCGACCCTCACCTGCGGATGCTGATCGCCATCGCGCGACCCTCACCTGCGGATGCTGATCGCCATCGCGCGACCCTCAACTGCGGATGCTGATCGCCATCGCGCGACCCTCAACTGCGGATGCTGATCGCCATCGCGCGACCGCCCACCTGCGGATGCTGATCGCCATCGCGCGACCGCACACCTGCGGATGCTGTTCGCCATCACGCGATCGCCCACCTGCAGATGCTGTTCGCCATCGCGCGACCGCCAACCTGCGCATGCTGATCGCCATTGCGCGACCCTGGCATGCTGATCACCATCGCACGACCCTGCGCATGCTGATCACCATCGCGCGACCCTGCGCATGCTGATCACTGCTCGCGATCGCTCACCTGCGCATACTGCTCGCCATCGCACGATCGCTCACCTGCGCATACTGCTCGACCATCGCGTCGGCATATCACAACGCGCCATCGCCAACGCGCCATCGCCAACCTGCGCGTTAGCACTCACCAGCTCACCACCGATCGCTTGTTGATCCATATCGCCAGCGGTCCTCCTCGCCCACGCGGCAGCGCGTTTCCTCGCCATCGCGCTAACGCTTGCGTTCGCCGCCTCGGACTCGCTCTCCTCCACCTGCCCACCCTCACAACCGCTCGCCTGCGCGACCGCTCGCCTGCGCGACCGCTCGCCCGTGCAACCGCGCGACCGCTCGCCCGTGCAACCGCGCGACCGCTCGCCCGTGCAACCGCGCGACCGCTCGCCCGTGCAACCGCGCGACCGCTCGCCCGTGCAACCGCGCGACCGCTCGCCCGTGCAACCGCGCGACCGCTCGCCCGTGCAACCGCGCGACCGCTCGCCCGTGCAACCGCGCGACCACTCGCCCGCGCGCCCACACGCCCACGTGCCTGCACGTCTACGCTCATGCTCTCCAATGTTTGCCCACGCGCGAACCAACGGTTTTTTCCATCGCGCAGACGGATGGTTTTCCGTCGCGCGAACCTACAGTGTTTCTTCGCACAAATGTCGGCTTATTTCTTGCAGTATCCATTGCTCGTCTATGGGTTATCGCTCGCCGACCACCAGGAATTCCCGTCGCGCGAGCTCCAGGGCAATTGCGACCACGATTCCCAATGGGGTTTTCGCAGCATGACCAGCCTGGCGAGTTCTTCTGGAGCGTATTTCCAGAACACTGTCTCACCCCGTAAACACAGAGCATGGCACTTGCAAGAATAGGAAAAACTTAAGGGAGATCTGAGCAACACTCCTCTATTCCTGAACCTGGGTTAGCCCTTCCCCGTCATTCCCTGGAAGGATTTTTGGCGGGGGGGCTTTCCGTTCGAGATTTCTCCATCGGACAAGGGGTGACTGCTTACCTCTTCCTCTGGGAGCTTACCAGGTTCTTTCCCTCCTCGGTTACGGCCCGAGGTTTGGTTCAAGGAAGCTACAGGAAGATCAAGGGTACTTTCCTCCTCTCGAGCTCAGGCACCTTGGCCTTTCGTCGTTAAGTATCTAATTTGCGGACAAGCTCGATGTTGTACTACCATCTGGACGCGCTGACTGAGGGCTTCCTTCGGGTGTCTCATCTGTGGAGGTCGACGACCTCAGACACCCTTCCATCCTTGAGAAGAGTTTGTTTGTGCCCAAGGACAGAGACTTAGACAGCTGCTGTGCGGAGTAAATCGACTTCCGGTTTCACTCCTCCAAGGCGCTTTCTTCCAGACTCTGCAGGGCTCCAGCGCCCTTTTCTTTCAACCACGTCAGCCTAAGTTATCGGCTACGACAACTGGGACAAGGTGTCCAATTGCAGTTTTCTCCTGTCAGGAACAGATGGCACGGGAGACTCCCCCGGGGGTGCATAGTCCTAAAAGGAGTTCACGAACTCTAGGATTGCAGGTTTTTCGCTGGGAGGATGCTTAAGGTTACTCATCCGAATGACAGCTTCCCGATGCCCATTCCTGCATATTCTCTGTGAGTAGCCAAGGATATCGCGCCTGCCGTCTCTGTCAGCGAATTCAGTGTCTCTGAACCTCCATGCCATAGCGTCAGCAGAGTTGCCCGGTTGGGCAGAATGATCCATACCTTAGGCGAAGGTCTTCCTTAGGATCATTGACGGCTTCACCCCCGGCCCCCTCAGTCGATCCTTTCTTGTAAGGAAGGATCTGAGAGGGGATGTCCATAGTCGACCTCTCAGCCCCGATCAAGTTTGTCGAACAAACTTCGGCCAGCGTAGACCAGCAGAATCGATCAGACTGGTAACGAGGCGACAGGACTCCTTAAACCCTGGATCGGAAGGACGGGTACTTTCAGTTTCCATTCCATCCATCTTCCAGGGTGCTCGTCGAATTCAGCCTAGACTGCAAGTATTCCTGCTTATGATGCAGTGTGGCTATCCCGCCGTGGCATAGCAGGTTTGTTTCCCCAGAGAACTCTCCCTGCCTTCCTCTTGGCCGCTCAGGTGCAGGCTTCCGCCTCCTCTGCTGTTTGGAGGGCTGGTCAACTCCGGTAGGCTCGGGTTTCGACCTTCTTCAGCGCCGGGACAAGCTTCCGGATGCTTACCATGAGTGTGGGCTCATGGTATTTTGCTTGGAGCCTTCTCTTCCTCTGCCTCAACATCTGGAGTATCTGGCCATGATATTGAGTCAACCGCCTTACCACATTGGAAACCCCGCTTCTGGTCCGTCCAGCGATGTTAAGCAACGTCGGTACTTGGATGGGTGACCACCTGGGGACGCCAGATTCTGTTACCACATCCTCCGAGCCTTCCTTTCGGTTGACTGTGGCAAGACTGAGGAGAGTCGCAGTACCTGTTCTCAGTCAAGCAGAGCTTTCAGCCCTACCTTGGAACGTTTCCTAGTTCTTCTTTCCTCATTGACCCGTCTATAGTCCGAACGGTCGCCTCAGTATAAGTTCCATGTGGGGCGATCCAAGTTCCGGTGGCTTCAGGCAATGTTTAACCGGACTCCCTGGCCCTATGGGACCAGCGGAACTATTAGACCTGCAATGGGTGTTGACCTATGGAGCCTCTTGATGGTAGTGGATATTCTCGTCCTTTCCCCACATTCTTGATGCGGTTCTCGGACTCGTCAAAGGAAAGGGGGGGGGCATGTTCCGGTCCAGGCCTATGGTCAAGACCTGAAGGATACCTCTCCATCATTCAGGCAGGCTTAGGGGCCTTAGTCTGGCCCCTCTTCAGATCCTACAGCTCCTGCCGAGTCTCCCCATTGCGCGTCGACTTCATTCTAACCAGCAGGGGACGCATTTTCACACCTATACATCTTGCAGTAGAGATACCGGGATGATTGAGATTCTCTCAATACCACCATCGGCTCTCTCATTCCAGGCAGGGGAATGTTTCTCTCAGACTATCCGAGCAGAGCCTCATAGAGAGAGTGTACCTAGGGGTCTTTGACCTTGGGTAACCAGCAAGTGCTGGTCTGGGGGACCTGATCGCGACAGCTTGGAACCTCAAGCTTCCGCTAGTCTTCCCCCCAGTCTCAGTCCCCGAGACACTGGCAAGATGCATTCCGGTTATGGTGGGACAACTTCGACGCCTGCGTCTTCCTTCCTTTTTGTCTGCGGACAATGGGCCTCAACAAGACCAGGTTGTCTGTCAACCTTTCAATGGGAGAGCTCCACTGGGACTACGCGCAGAACGGTTTCTGGACCCTCTGCTTCCCCTGACGGAACTCCC
Organism: Palaemon carinicauda; assembly: GCF_036898095.1. Lineage (NCBI taxonomy): Eukaryota > Metazoa > Arthropoda > Malacostraca > Decapoda > Palaemonidae > Palaemon > Palaemon carinicauda. Next base: position 76,633,604 of record NC_090747.1, read on the forward strand.
GGGAGAGCTTCTCCCACGGCGCAGACTACTCAAGCAACCACACTGCGACATCTCTCCCGAACCGGGGCGTCGCTTCGGCTTCATGCCTGGAGACACTACGCTTCCTCCTCTAGAAGAGACAACCCGCTACAGTCGCGGTACGGAGGTCGCGTCATCTGCGATAGTCATCCACAGGGGTCTCCCAGGCAAAGTGAAGAGTCTAAGGTGGTGGGTGCCGTGGGAGATATACCTCTTCCCTTGAGGCCTCTTCTCCAGCAATAACGGTCTTATTGCCTTTCGGCGGGAGGAAACTCCTCTCCGCTCTCGGCAATAAAGCCTGTCGCTCAGCCTTTCCCTGACCTTCAGGCTTAAAGGAATAACTTTTTCCTTCCCGCTGGATCTATCCTCGCTCATGCGAAGCTACGATCGTCCCTGCCCTAGTCGGAGGAAGACCTCCAACTTGGAGCATGGCTCGGACTTTTAGTCCTTTAAGAGATCTTCTCAAGACCCTTTTACGACAGGCCTCGGATTGTATTCCGCCTTGGGTCTTCTGCTCACTCTGGCCACGGCCAGTGTGTAAGCAATCTTCTTGGTCTCTTACTACTCCCCCCTTTCTAAGGAAGAGGGGAAGGCAACATTCAGGCTCGCTCCTGAGTTGTTGGCTAGACTCAGAATCTGAGGGTCCCGGCCCTTCGGTCCGATTCATTCAAGATTTCGAGTCTCCATTCTGTGTCTGATGTCCCAAGACCTTCTCTTTCTTGCCAGTAAGGAATCGAGAGGTTAGCGCTGGGAACAGCTGCAGTTTGTCCTCAGTTGCAGCCGATTTGGGAACACAAGGAGGACATGGGGGGGAGAGTCACCAGTATACCTCTTCAACCCGGACTCAAGGACATTCATCTCGACCTGTCTTCAGACCCTCCCCCGTCACGTCGCCCTACAGCACGATGTTGGATACATCGCAACGTCCCTCGCCTTCGAGTAATACTACTCTGTGACGCAGGTGCTACAAGCTGGAGTCTGGAAGCGTCTGATGACCTTCGCAGCCCGCTTCCTGCAGGGCGTGACCCACAGGAGTCTCGATACGTTTTCTATCGCCCTGTGGTGGCTACACAACAGCTGGTCTAACCTCAGGCTCCTTTTTGGACAGGTAGCAGAAGGTTGAGGGCATTGTTATCAGGTTTTAGTCTGCATGAACGAAAGAAGTATGTCTGGCCCTTACTTCTTTCTTCATCATCCCCTCTACGGGGAAGCAGCATCCTGGTCTCTGCATAGCTGACCTCGAACCTCTGCAGGTAAACCATGCTTCCTTGTGTTCCGAGTATTGAGTCAATACTGTCGCGTCCCCCATACCCTGACGAGGTGGTATTGGGAACGTCCTAACCCAGAGTTCCTTCTGGAACTCCAGGTCAACTGCCTAGGACGAGTCACACTTCTTCCTTCACACACAAGCTTACGTAGGCCACATGGTTCCTTGCGGAGCAAGGAACTTGTGAGGTGCAGGAACTCCTTTTCTCGAGTGCGACTCACTCGGATTCTGAGTCCCCGGGTAAAGCCAAAGCCAGTATGGCTGGGGACTTTCCACCCTTCCTAAGGGATAAGTCACCCTTTGTAAATAGCGTGGTTTGTATTTCGGTTACGGAACAAATGACAAATTCGAAGATAATTTGTATTTTTCCTAACCATACAAACCTTAGCTATTTACACATATTTGCCTGCCAGCCCTGTCCCCCAAGACAATTCCTACCTCTAAGTGAAAGTGAGTATTCACCTGTGTGTGAGGGGGAGGAGGGGTAGCTAGCTACCACTCCCCTACCCCCCCGCTAACTAGCGCGGGGGTAATACACCCTCGTTAAATTCTAATGGCTCGCCATTTCAGCTACGCTAAAAGTAATACCCTTTGTAAATAGCTAAGGTTTGTATGGTTAGGAAAAATACAAATTATCTTCGAATTTGTCATGTTCACGCACTTCCGATCAGATAGTCCTGGAACTCGCTGAGGGCACTTCATCTCGCATGATAGTTTTCTTTCTTTTGAAGGGAATTACCCGATATGCCCTTAGTGTTTGCTCATTTTTTCATGCCCGATAGTGATCAATTTTGTCGGCTGAGCATGCCTGACTTGCCTCTTAAGAGTGAACCTTGTGTAGTGTTGGCACAGTGTTAATGTTAATGTATTTTGTTGGCAGAGGGAAGTAGAGTTTGCTCTTCCTCTTTCTCCTCTGCTAACCTTTCTTCCTTCCCTTTCTCGTCATCAGGTGTTATCTTCTGGGGAAGAAGAGTACCGTATAGTAGTGTGGGAAGGCCTTTTATTATACTGTTCTGTTTTATAGTTCCATTATTATTATTATTATTATTATTACTTGCTAAGCTACAACCCTAGTTGGAAAAACAAGATGCCAAAAGCCCAGGGGCTCCAACAGGGAAAATAGCCCAGTGAGGAAAGGAAAAGAGGAAAAAGGAAATATTTGAAGAAGAGTAACATCATTAAAATAAATATCTCTTATATAAACTATATAAACTTCAACAAAACAAGAGGAAGAGAAATAAGATAGAATAGTGTGCCCGAGTGTAACCTCAAACAAGAGAACTCTCACCCAAGACAGTCAGTGGAAGACCAAGGTACAGAGGCTATGGCACTACCCAAGACTAGAAAACAATGGTTTGATTTTGGAGTGTCCTCCTAAAAGAGCTGCTTACCATAGCTAAAGAGTCTCTTCTACCCTTAGAAAGGGGAAAGTGGCCACTGAACAATTACAGTGCAATAGTTAACCCCTTGGGTGAAGAAGAATTGTTTAGTAATCTCAGTGTTGTCAGGTGTATGAGGACAGAGGAGAATCTATAAAGAATGGGCCAGACTATTCTGTGTATGTGTAAGCAAAGGGAAAATGAACCGTAACCAGAGAGAATGGTCCACTTGAAGTGATCACTTATCTCCTTCAGGAGGGAGTGGTGTTAATCTCCTGTTAATTGGTATCTTTGGAGTCAGTCAAGTGGATCTAGAGTCTGGCAGGACAGTTACTGCTGTTGCACAGGATGCAGGTTAGCGTTCCCTGGGTCAAACATCAGTATTGTAAGGCGGGGAATGCTGGGCGTTTGTGCCCACCTTTCCTGTTTCCTGTCAGTACAAGGGAGGATTGTTCCTTGCCCTTAGTGTACCTCGTCGTGTGAAGCTCATCTGTTGGGAGAATGTCTATATTTCATTTGTTCCTACACAAATACAAACCATCATTCTGTACTTATAGGAGATGGAGCACAGCGACAGGTGGATTACGACAGTTAAAACTTTTAACGATGTGTAAACAACCAGCAGGTAGTTACCCTGCTGCCATGGTGAGGCAACCACTTTCCCTTTACTCGCTGTAACCTCAATAGGATTTCAGTTGTTAGATAGTACACTTGTTCCTCTCTGCTAGAAATTTTGGCAGTTTTTGCTTTGGAAATTATCTTTGAAATTTTCTTAAAAATTTCTTTCTCTGTTCAGCCTTGCATATGTGCGTGTTTGTGACCACTCATCAGGCGTATTTGTCCACAGTTTTGGACCTTTGGGAATGCTTGTGTATGATGATCGTCCTTTGATTACATTCCTGCCTGGCAACCACCGGGGATGGGAGGTCATCCATCAAAGGGAAGGAGTTCTGGGGGAGTCAGGATCCCTTCTGTTTATGGACCCTTAAGACTGCATCGACCTCTTCTCCTTTCTTCTTTTCTATCGGTTCCCTCCAGGGGCCCATCAGGAAAGAATAATTCCATTAACCTTTTACAAACCTCAAGGTTGAAAGTTTTTCTTATTTCTCTTTGGATGTGAGAGAAGATTTCTCCCGAGAGAAATTTTTCAGCTACAGTCCAGTTGTCATCCTTCGGGCTGTCCTCCTCCAGATCCGTCCTCTTCAGAGGAGGATATTCGTCACCTTTGCTGTCCTTCATTCTGAATTGCAGAGAACTTCTAAAACATGAAAATGCTTTGAGGACCTTCAGGAGGTCCTCCTCCAGAGGTTTGCTACTCGGCACATGTTCACAAGGTTGCTTGTCAACCTTGTCCTGATACTTCCTATTCAGAGGAGAAGAGCCATCCTTCTTCTTGAGCTTTATAGAACTTCAGAGAGCTTTTAGATCTGCTGTGATGTCGAGGATCTTCTCTTCAGGCTTCATCCCTCCAGAGCTCTCCTGCTCCTCGGAGCATACTCAAAAGGTTGCTTGTCAACCTTTTCCTGATCATTTCTCTTAGGAGGAGGATCACTAACACCTCTGGCATCCTTTTTCCTGAGCTTCATGGGACATAAGGCAACTTTTAGATCTGCTACGACGTCGAGGATCATCTCTTCATGCTTCATCCCCTCGAGAAAATCTTGCCCCTTGAAGCATGCTTACAAGGTTGCTTGTCATCCTTGTCCTGATTCTAATTTTTCGGAGGAGGATCAATGAGGCCCCCGGGGTACTTCATCCTGTTCTTCGTGGAACTTCTAACCTCAGCATGAATCTTTGTTGACCTTCTTAATGGCAGTTTCAGATGTCATCCTTTAGGAGGTCCTCCTCCAGTGCTCTTGCTCTTTGGAGCTTGCTCACAAGGTTCCTTGTTAGCCTTGTTCTGATCCTAACTTTTCGGAGAAGGATCAATGAAGCCCATGGCATCCTTCATCCTGTTCTCTATGGAACTTCTAGCGTCAGCATGCAACTTCATGGACCTTCTAAGTGGCAGTTCCAGACCTCGTCCTTAAGGAGGTCCTCCTCCAGAGCTCTTGCTCTTTGGAGCTTGTTCACAAGGTTCCTTGTTACCCTTGTTGTGATTCTACCTCAGAAAAGCAGCCGTCAAAGTAAAGTAAAGTAAGTAAGTAAGCAAGACCTTCAAGGTACTTATTGTCCTTCAGTATAGCTGAGTGGTTAGTCTTCCTCCAGGAATCATCAGTGTACCTAAGCAGCTAGTCTTCCTTCAGGAATCATCAGAGTGCCTGGGTGGTTAGTCTTCCTCCAGGAATCATCAAAGTGGCTGAGCGACTAGTCTTCCTCCAGAAATCATGGAGGAATCATCAGAGTGGGTGTTGTCCTCCCTGGCGCCTTCATGAGGAAAGCATCCCACAGTCTTCTTCCAGTCTGTCTTGGTCCTGTTCCTTATGCTACCCCAGGTGTCTTCGGAGTCCCCTGCATAGTCACCATCAGAAGGAGAGCCTCTACGCCCAGCACTGTTGCCGCCCTCCTGGTCTTGCCCCACCTCTTGGCTGTGCTCCACCCGGTTGAACTCTAATTGGTTATGCTCCTTCTGTTGCGCTCCACCTGGTCACACTCTCTTGATCGCACTCCTGGTCGCTCTCTTGATTGTGCTCCTGGTCGAGCTCTTGGTTGTGCTCCTGGTCAAGCTCTTGATCTCGCTCCTGAGCGTACTCCTCTTGGTAGTGCTCTTGGTCTTGCTTCTGGGTGCGTTCTTCCTGGCAGTCCTCCGCCAGGTCACACTCTACTCACGTTCCTGGTCGCGGTCTTGATAATATTCTTGGTCGCACTCGGGGTTGAGCACTTGATTGGGCTCCTAGTCGAGCTCTAAATCACGCTCCTAGTCGAGCTCTTGATCACGCTCCTAGTCGAGCTCTTGATCGCGCCTTGATTACACTTCTGGTGTCTTCCTCTTGGTTGCTTTCTTGATTACACTTCTGGTAGTCTTCTTCCTGATTGTTGTCTTGATTGTGCTCCAGAATACGCTTCTGGTTGCATTCTTGGTCGTGCTCTTGGAAGCTCTCCTAGTAGCTCTCCTAGTTTTGCTTCCTGTAGACTCATTCCTCCTAGTTTTCTACCAAAGGATGACCCTCTTCAGTACCTGTGTGTCTTGTAGACGGGCGTGGTGCCAAATGTGATCCTGCCTACACTAGCATCTCCCAGGGATGTGTAATTTTCTAGACGCGTAACTCCAGACTCGCTAATCTCCAGACACACCTCTTCTAGATGCTCCTCCTAAGATACATTGCAAATAGCATTACATATTCACCTAATCCTCTCCTATCTTTAGTGAAGTTTGCTCACTGAGGAAGATGTGAAGGGCATGGGTCACAGACTTGAAAATGGCCAGTCGCATCTAGCGACTTGAGAACTTCTCTTCTTGGTTTTTATCTTCCCTCGATGGTACCAGGACTACCTGAAGAGTTCTTCTTAGGTTAGAAGCAGAGACAACAGAACCACCTCAGCCTATGGCCGATTGGAAAACAGTTTACCTAGATCCCGAAACTGGATCCTCTGTCTCTAGGGGGGAAAGTTTTATACCCGTCTCGTCTCACTCGAAGAGCTCATTTCATAGAAGAATTTATCTCCTAGCATGTGTTGGATGCTATACCGCTACTGCTTTATCTCCTGCTGGGGAAAAAGTATCCTGAAGAATAAGACAGTTAACCTGGTGAGTTGTCTTAGGAATTCTTCAAGTTCCTCTGCACTGTTTTGTGAAAGAAGTAGAGTTACAACAAATTCTTCCATATAGGGAAGCATCGAGTAGTAAGGTTCAAGGACCAAGGCCTTTGCCTCAAGTAGTCATCCATGCAAAGGGAGGTTGTCAGGCACTGCTGTTCAGGACAAAAAGCTTTGTTCTATTCCCTCTCCTGCCCAGGGACGTTCCCTGAACTCTTCCTAATCTCCCCTAGTCAGCTTCTTTCAAAAGATGTCAGCTCTTTGGCCTTCAGGGATTATCATCATAGGCTGTTCCTTGTTCCCACTCATCAGTACGACGAGTGGTGTGGCGAATCTTTTGACTTTATATCCCTGCAGCACCGACAAGATCGGTTCCTGGGAGGAATTGCTCTGATTATACAGACTGTGATTTCTCTCTTCCAAGATCGTTCCCCACCACCCAGAAAGATGGTCCTTTAAAGGGAAGGAAAACAATCTTATACAATCCTGTTATGTTCGCTCTGTTCTCAGGAGACTCGAGGTATGATAATCATATCTGTCACCACCAAGGGGCACACTCATCCCATTACTCTTGGCAGACGTTTTGCGCATAGGGGAACAAGGCAAAGCTAGGCAAAGATACGAGCTCCGCCTCCTGTCCGATCTGTGAAGATAAGTGACATTAGTTCTGGTTAGTATTTGGATGGGTGATCAGATATAGTTGACATAAATTTATATCATCAGTCTATAGTTGGCTTTTGGTCAATCAGCCTCACCTTCGTATCCAACACACAAGGATCACTTGGATCCCAGGAGGATCTCATTAGATTCCATCTTTAAACAGTCATCTACTTGGTTCCGGTTAAGCACAACCCTGGCTCCTGAAAATTCTCAATGACAAACTGGAAGCTAGCTGTGGATTCAGTGTCCCTCCAATCTACAGGCTATCAGAATTAGTAGAGACTCGCGGTAGACCAGTCGATGCCTACTTTCATGGTCTGGCCTTCGCCAGATGCAGTTGGCAAACTGCTTCTCTTTTCAAGACATGAGCCTCATGAAAGAACGACCATCACCCGTTTCGGCTTTTTTTTTTTTTTTTTTTTTTTTTTTTTTTTTTTTTTTTTTTTTTTTTTTTTTTTTTTTTTTACATAAAATAGCCCAGCATTCTGGTACCAACTTGCTTTTCACAGACTCTTAGCTCTCTCAAGGCTAACAATCTGGGAAAATTAAGGGGGGAAACATTCCACCAGTGCCACCTCCAGTGGTGGGTCTCCAATATCTCAGTTGAAGAAGGTGATAGCAGAGCTGGACAGAGTAGCTGTGGTCTCTTCACTCTTTTGTTCCTCTTCTCCTCCTCAACCCTTGGCCAAGACCTGCGTCAAAGCTTATCGACTTTGCCGGTTATCCGAGGAAAGGAGACATCTCTCCAAGCTTCTCATTCCCAGCTTCTCTTTTGGTCAAGTTAGATTCTCAAAAGACAGGATACCACGTAGACTGAACTTTTTGAGCTCTTTTTTTTCCCAAGCTGGAGGGCACATCCATGAGTGACTAAGGCATTTAGGCCATGAGAGGACTATCTACCTCGGCTGGGGAATCCCAAGTTTTGTAGCTTCACACCTGTTCTCAGTTAGTAAGAGACGACGAACAGGGCCTAACGGCCTTCCTTCCAGATGCATAACTCTGCTGGTGTAACATCAGGAACTTTTGAGCAGAATTGTTCGAGCACAGAGTTGCTTTTACCTCCTTATTACTCGCCCAACTATGACATCCCGACCATCGTGAAGTCCAAGCTTTGATTTGGCATGACACAGTAGGTCTCCAGATGATTTGTACAGCCCCGGAGTATTCTTTGATCCAGAAGGGTTCAAAGTCCTTCTAGTCACCAGCTACTTTTGAACTACAGCTATGCCGGAGTCAGTCTGGCATTCGAGAGCTCCATCTATGAACTTTGAAATGCCCACGTCATTTTTCTTTTGTATCCACCCTGCCTCTGCTGTAACACTCGACAAGGCTCAAGTCATTTCAGGTGTGAAAAGGACAATCAAAGCTCTGAGACAACGTTAGTCAAAGATGCCCAATCCTTCTTCTGCTCGGACCTATTCTCTGAGAGGCTAGCACGTTTTTATGATCACGTGTGCCTGCCTTATGTTCGGGTTATACGGATCAGTAAATTCTCCAGCTTCTAGAGAAACATTCCTCAGTCTTCTCATGGCAAACAAGATGATTTACACATGATGCAAATTGGAGGTCTGACACCTCTTAATTTTGCCACAAGCATGGTCCAAGCCAGTGAAGCTCCTGCTGTCTCAGACATCAGTACAGTAGAGAGATGTGTCTCGGGATGCCTTTTCAGCTCATGTATAGGCTGGGATCTTCTTGCAAAAGATAAGCTAAGTTCAGAGCCAGCCATGGAAAGGTTGTCTTCATACATGGGCCACATGCAATGAGTTCTTGCCCACTTCTAGTGAGGGGAGCCAGGACTTCAGTACTTAGGGTTCATCAGCAATATTGTCTCTATCCTAGTGGTACCAGGGTTAGAGATTTTTTCTGGATAGGAAAAATCATCGCCCAAGGATTCTGTCGAAACCTGCTGTTCCCGTTAGAAGACCATGGAAACGTTTTTGGAATATCCATGGGTAAGAGCCTTGGAGCAGCCTCCTGTTTGGCGCTGGTAGTAGCGAGAGTGTCTTACTGACAACTTCTCTGGTTAATTGCCTGATTTTGGGAGATATGGACGAAGCTTGTCCTCCTGCTCACCAAATATCAAGGATCGAAAACAAGGATCTATCAACAAGTAGATCTTGGTTCTCTGCAGTTTTAACGCAAACTGGCAAGACGTAATCATTGGATGATTCATTACATAGTGTCCAGAGCTTTGATTCCTTCCTTGGAAGGAACTCTGAATAAGAGCCCTCAAGCTCAGCTGAGTAGGTGCTTGCCACCCTTCTAAAACTCTCTGTGGCATGTTTTAGAGGCAAAGAAATCTCAAGGGACATTAACTGACCTATTCCTGTGGGATGTGACCCACAGGTCTCTTCATTAGGACCTGTTGTTGCTGCGTAGCAAGAGGAATAGCTACCTCGGCTCCTTTCACAGGACCATTAGTATCAGATCAAGGCTAGGTTGATGTATGAGTCTGGGACAAAAGGATAGTCTGACAGGCCCTCTTGTTTTCCTTTTGATCTTCCCTTCATTTAGAGTACATCTTTGAAACCATGACATGCCGGCTATTCAGTACTAGTATGGAAGAGTCTTTTCCCTACACTCCATATGGGGGTGAGTGTAACATGCCAGGCATACAATGCAATTCAGCAAATGTATTATCCTCTTTGCCAGGCTACAACACAGATTTTCAGCTCAAAAACATCCCTATGAAGTACGGGCCATGATTCCCGCATTCTTGTGGTTCACAAGGTGTAAGGAACCCTGACTCTTGCAGTATCACAAATGCTAGTCTTAGTTCCCGAATAAAGTTTCCAGCTAGATGGAATGGGGACTTGCTCCCACCTAAGGATGAGTCTCCTATAAGTAAAGAAGGATGGTTTATATTTGTGTAAGTACAAATGACAAATTTTAAAAGTAATTTTTATTTTTCCTAATTATATAAGCCTGGGTTCTTTACTCAAACTTGCCTGTTGTCACAAACCCCCAACATAATTCTTGGCTTTAATCCAATTGATGTTACAGTAAGCTACAGGGGAGTCGGTTGCCTCCCCACTGCTGGCGGGGTAACTACCCGCCGTCTGTTTACACCTTGTTAAAACGTTTAACTTCCATATTGCAGCTATTGATGTACTCCGTCTCTTGAAAGTAAAGAACTCAGGTTTGTGTAGTTAGGAAAAATAGAAATGCCTTAAAATTTGTCCTGTTTGAAATATGGTTTTTAATGAAAACAATTTGTTCTATTGCAAATAGTATCTTCTGTATTTTTATGCAAGCACACCCTGTCTTGAACCCAACTCTTTTCTGACCTGGTCACATATTTTTTGTATTTATTTTAGTATCCCATGTGTAGTAATTCTACTATTTTCTATGATTCAATGATGTTTTCTCATTTATCTTGGAATTCATGAATAAATGTTCCTCTTAATATTCTGTTGGCCCACGTATATATTTACATTTTCATGTTATAATTATGCTGAGTAATACACAAAGTATCCGAGACAATAACTAAATAGGTTAAAAGTATAAAATTTGCTAGTCTACATCTGTACATTCACCTTTAGAAAAAACAAAACCATTCCATTTAAAACCAGTCATCTGTAAAAGTGACTTCTATACATTGATAAAATGATACATTTAGAAATTAAAATGCTAAGAGAATTTTCTATGCATGAGTTTTTTTTATATAAGATTATCCTTCAAAGGATTTTTAAATGTATAAAATCAGTAGAGAAACAAAAAAGTAGATGGAGTGTGAAGTAACCCCAAAATAAGATTGGTTTATTGGGGCCGAGTTATGTTACTAAAGAGAACATCACCCTCGATCTCTTTATACAGTCATTACCAATTCAAATACAAAAGATCACTCAAAATACTAGTCTAATCTACTTGAGATTTTATATAATATATATATATCTTACAGGAGTCAGACTCAGGGACAAGGTGCTCAATTTTAGTTACTGTATTATGAAGTTCGACAAACTCTTTCTCTTTCAGGTTAATGCTTTCCACAACGAAGTACAGCAGTTAGCACGTGTGAATCACGAGAATATAATTCATCTCTATGGTGCCTGCATGTCAGATAGTCATAAGTGTCTTGTGATAGAATTTGCTGACGGGGGCTCCCTGTATCACTGTAAGTTGATGCATAATTATTTTAAAATTTTATTGAAATTTGATAAAAATTTTTGTTCTGTTTCAGTTTTTATTTTCACTTTTACTGTCATTCTACAGTGAAATACTCATGGCCAGGATCATGGTGATAGTTCCAGTAATAATTCTAATTATTAAATCGATGTTGAAAATACTACATCTGTCATATCCTATATGCCTTTTTGATGAATTTTATTACTTTTTTAGTTATTGAAAATAGACCTCATAAATTGGCTAAAGGTTTTTAATTTTATGTTTACAATATAAAAAAATATGTTGATATGCAGGATATCATATTTACATGTACAGTTTATTATAAAGAATTTAATTATTATTTATATTAATCATTATTTTTTATATTTTTATTACAGCATTATTATTAGGTAGCCTAATCAGTCCTCTGAATTATGATTTCCGAACTTCTTGTGGCTCGTCCGTATGGTTTTCTCAAGCATTAATATTAAAACTTTATCCAATAAATTGCAGATTAAAAAAAAAAAATCATAAGTTAAAATTTAAGATAAAGTTTCCTTGATTTATGTCCAAAGGTCATCAGTTGTTTGTTGAATTGTGGACATTCACTTGAAATGTGTTTAAATGTCATTGTGCCCTGCATTATTTTCTTTAAATATACAGGGGCGAGATGAGTGTAGGAGACTCGAGGATGTGATAAATTATAAAACCTGATTACAGTGTGACAATTATTACATATTGTAGGTGATGTTAGTCCTTATAAGACTACAGTACTGTATAATACATTTATTTGTTTCTGTCTCTGCAGTACTGCACAGTTCTCATAAAACTGAATACAACCTGGCCCATGGAATATCTTGGCTGTTACAGTGTGCGAAAGCTGTCTCTTATCTCCATGCCATACACCCCCGACCACTGCTACATAGGTATGTGTACTTTATTTACTACCACTTGTACTAAGCATCTTTTAATTCATGCTGGCAGCTATATCTTTGTAGTCTCTCCTTTTTTTTTTTTTTTTTTTTTTTCTTTTACGTTTTTAATGTTTAATACCTAATGAACTTGATGGCTGTAAGTCTTAATATTATTGACAGCATTTAGTAGTTTTACTTGACCAAAGAGGTAAAATATTCAACTCTTCATTTGTTGCTTAGAAGGTAATATGTTTTTATTTTTTCATATAATAAGTAACTGTTCTTTATAAAATTGATAATGAGTGCATTGAAAATAGTAATGCCTTAACCCTTTTACCCCCAGGCCATTTGGAACTTTCCAACCCTTAACCCCCAGGGGTTATTTTTTTTCAAGCACATTTTGCAGTATATTTTTTTTTTCAAATTGCTCTAACAGCCTTAATTTTTGTCATAGAGAGGTCAGGTTGGTCTCATTCTCTTGGAAAATGCCTGAAGTTTCTCAAAATATTATCAAAAACATGCAAAAAAAAAAATTTAAATAGCAGTTTTTTTGCAAGGACGTACCGGTACATCCATTGGGGTAAAGGGATGAGTTTTGTGAAACGTACCAGTACGTCCTTTGGGGTTAAAAGGGTTAATGATTATATTCTAAGGGGAACATAGTTGAATTGCTCAGGAAGGCAAATCTGTGAATTTTTTTCATGCTGTATACAGTATTAGTAATGTTAACTAAGTAATATTAAATTAGATGCTGTAATAGATTCCTGGGTCAAGCCTTTTTTGTTTCTCCATTGTGTTAGTTATAAAAAAAATTGTTTAGACAAATAAAAAGATAGTGTAGTAAAGATTACAGAGATGATAAGTCACATGACTGAGATGGTGTGGGCACTGTTGGGGATAGATGGTGGGAAGGGAGTAAAAAGGGCTTTGGGAGGAACCTGTTACGGAGAGAAGATCAAGAGGGAGGCAGAGAATTAGAGGGCGAGATAAGACAAAGGATAGATAAGGCAAAATATGGTGAAGGATGATATGGAGAAATGAGGTTTGGTGGAAGAGGATGCCTTTGATAGAAGGCCTGGGAGAGGGCGCATCAGGCAACCGACCCTTTATGGGGAGGAAGAAATAAAAAGATAGTGTACTCAGTGTGTCGTGACGCTTAATTTATTTAGATAATGATGAAGAAGTACTGTATTTGAAAATGTCCTTTAATTATTTTTTGGGGAGACAACACAAAAAAATTATAGGGTAGCATTGCTTTTGTCTTAAATTTTATTATCCAATCCAATAACTCTTATGAGCTGAAACTGTAAATGACGTATACAGTAGGTGAAAAAGACTACGAACAAAGCCTATGACTTAATTATGTGACCTTAGATGTATAGAAATAGAAAATATTATATTTGGAATAACAAAATTTCCTTCATGGATAAATACTTCAGTTAGTATTTTTCTCTCTTATTTTGATCTTGATGGAAACTGGCTAAAATTGTTCTTTCTTGCTGTATGTTTGATTATTGTAAGGTTTATTTGTTCCTACACATATACAAACCCTTGTCCTTTAATAGAAGTATGTTTTTATAGTAGCTGGAACTCTGTAGTTAAAATTTATCGAAGTGTTGGTAATAACTGGCGGGTGTCAGTGAAGCCCCTCCCCTTGCCTGCACACTGAGTAACCAATTTGTTTTCATCCTCTGGATAGTACATATGCACTTCCATTGTCCACATCTAACTATTTTAAGCTTTTTATTTTTATTCTAGATAAATTGTTAGGCAGATCATTGTGTGAGAGGGATATTAAGAAAGAAGTAAGATTTTGCATTTTTTTCCAAAATAACTGTAACTGGTGATAATTCTAAGTTCAACCTGCCGATGTCCACATTTTCCCCCCTGGTAAACAGCATTTCTGTTTACTGTTTATTCCCTTGTGAGTGTGGTTTGGTGATGTGAACATAACATGGAGATAGTTGGTTTTTCTACTCTGTGATGGTGAGGGATCTGTCTTCCCTGCCACCTGTCAGTAAGTATCGACACCTCATTAATTTTACAGCCGAATTCCAGCTATGATGAAAACATACTCCTATTAAAGGACCCCTGTTTGTCTGACTAAGAAAACTACAAATGACTAAAATTTTGTGATTATTATTCTATGCTTCATGGAGAATAGAGTAGTAATAATTCACCACAATTTATTTTATGCCTTTACTGTGTACCAGTATGGAATTTTTTTACAAAGAATTTCTTTTCATAAGTACCATAAAATAAAAATGATACTGTACGGTATTTGATAATGTTTTGATAACAAACTCACTCTCTCTCTCTCTCTCTCTCTCTCTCTCTCTCTCTCTCTCTCTCTCTCTCTCTCTCTCTCTCTCTCTCTCTTTTTATATATATATATATATATATATATATATATATATATATATATATATATATATATATATATATATATATATATATATATATATATATATATATATATATATATATATATTTTGCTTAATGAGATTTTTTATACTTTTTCCATTAGTATTTATAACCTTCATATTGCTGGAATAGTTAACATTCTGGCCACCAACCTAAAGGTTTTTCCAAAGAGTCTGTTTACCCATTTATCTTGACCGAGTCCAGATTAATGGTGTTTTGCATTGTTCTATCAGTATTATCTGGAATTGTTATCCTTTTAATCTCCAGGGACCTTAAGCCTCCAAATCTTCTCCTGACCAAAGGTGCTAAAGTCCTGAAGCTTTGTGATTTTGGAACTGCGTGTGAACTGAGTACTTTTATGTCTGATAACCGTGGATCAGCTGCTTGGATGGCTCCTGAGGTTTTTGAAGGTTAGTTTATGCATTTTGACATACAGTTTAATCCTGTATTTGTATATTTCCTAACTATGAGACTAAAATCACATGTACCCTTATAGCCAAAATGTCTCGGAAAAACTTTTAAGAAAACTTTCAAACCCGTAGGCGGGGCTAAAGATATTTTCCCCCCAAATATAAGTAATTAACTCATTTTTGTTTTATTTACTAATAGGTACTAGGACAAGATACTAATCCTTTTCTATTTGCTTTTATTTCTGTACCCCTGGACAAAGACCACTGAGAGTTCTTAACATAAGAGCTTAAACTGTATTTGTTCCGTAACTGACATACAAACCACGCTATTTAATAGGGGTATTACTTTCGGCGTAGCTGAAATGACGAGCCATTAAAATTTAACGAGGGTTTACTACCCACACCGCTAGTTAGCGGGGGTAGGGGAGGGTAGCTTGCTATCCCCCCCCCTCACACACACCTGTGGTTGAGCTCACTTTCCTCTCGGCTCGGATGGTAGACAGACGTGTCTTCTTTCATCCTCGCCTTTCTTTTGGCAGCCATTAATGCTTTTTTGCTTTTTCTTTGATGGGTTTGTGTGTGAAGTTGGCCTCTGCGATTATGTGCACCTGTCCTGGATTACCCGACCGCCCCTGCGGTACATTCATGTCGAGGGTCGAGACAGACCCTCACACCCTTTGCCCTTACTGTAGAGGCCAACGGTGTAATAGTAATAATAAGTGTGGTAAGTGTAGGGAGTGGTCTACCTCCCAGTGGGAGAGGTTTTCTCGGCGACGTAAGAAGAAGACCAGACGGGATATTTCTCCTTCGAAGGTTTCTTTGAAAGGAGAAAAACTGAAGGACTCTTCTTCCGTTGCCCAAACCTCCTCCGAAGCTCCTACTCGATCGGTCTCTTTCGAGAGACCGTCGAGTGGTAGCGTAGACCGTGGTTCTGTTTTCCAAACTCCGGGTTCGAGAGATGGCGTTGCCTCCCTTAGCGAGGCAGCTCCACCTCTCCCTCCAGGGGAGGATGTGTCATTAACCGATTTATTTCAGCTTTGGTCTCCCTTGGGGCTCGAGGGTTCGCCCTCCAAGGAAGCTCTCCTTGACATCATCCGATTGGGTGCCGCTGTCAAGCAATCGCCGACTTTGGCAGAGGTTGATCCTCTGTCAATTGTCGACGTTGTGGTGTCAGAGGTATCCAATGCGGTATCTCCTAATACCTCTGCCTCTTCACATCCCGCAGTAGCTGAAGGCTTAGTTTCTCCTGTTCCTGCTCAACCAACGAGGGAGAAACTAAGTCAACAGTCTCTCCTGCCGGTGTTTCTCCCCCTCGGGGAAGTTCACTTACAGCGACTCCTCTTCGGAGGACTGCAGAAGGTCAGCTTGCTGATCCAACGGCCCCCAGAGGGCGCATCCATCGCAAGGCTCACCTTCCCCTTCGCCAGAGAGGCCTTCCTTCTCCTTTTAAAGCGGTGAGGAGGCGCTTCTTTGGTTCATCGTCGTCGTTGCTGTCCGCCGCAGAGGAGCCTCGTCAATGTTCACCGACTGTTCCTGCTATGGTCCTGGACCTCTCAGCGGATCATTCGCAATCCCCTTCGGTGGAAGGTCGTCCTTTCAAAGGACACGTCGACCTTCCACCCGACAGACCTGCTGACCTGCCGTCACTGTTCCTGGCAGCTGATGCGCTTTACGCGCCCACGAAACCTGACTACCATGCTTGTCAGGCACCGAACCCTGTTTCAGGGCATCAAGGGCGTAAGTGCCATCGTGTGCATACTTCCCCTACGCGCCATGATGGTCATGCGCGCCAACGTTCTCCTGCGCGCCAGGCTTTGCCTGGGGTAGCGCCCCAGTGCTCACCTGCGCGCCAGCGCGCCATCAATCTCCTGCGCGCCAACAACCTCCTGCGCGCCAGCGCTCTCCCTTCCACCAACGCTCGCCAACGCACCAGTGCTCTCCTTCAACTGCGCGCGGGCATCTCTCCTGCGCACGCGCGCCCTATTACATCTTCTGGGGCGCGCGAACTCTCGCCCGCAAGGCCGCGGGTCCAACGACCTGATCCTGCGCGCCCATGCGCTCGTGAACATTCACCCGCGTGCGCAATCAGTCTCCTGGGCAAGCTCCTGTGAGCCCACAGTGTCCCGCGCGCGCTCCTATGTGCCATCACTCTCCTGCGCGCCCTCGCAGTCGCCCGCGCACACACGCACGCGTATCAGCAGTCTCCCGCGCGTGCCCGCCAGCAGACTCCCGCGCGTGCCCGCCAGCAGACTCCCGCGCGTGCCCGCCAGCAGACTCCCGCGCGTGCCCGCCAGCAGACTCCCGCGCGTGCCCGCCAGCAGACTCCCGCGCAGCCCCGGGTATTCTCCATCGCGCGAGCACCATTACGCGCCCCCGCTCTGGCGCCAATACCCTCCCGCGTACGAGGTTGCTGGACAGCGCACGGCAAGGTCGCCATCGCCGCATTCCCCTCCCCGCAAGCGCAGAACAGCGCGCCCTGCGGCGGAAGGGAAGCATCCAGAAAGGTCCAGGAACCTTGTTTCTTCTTTTTAGGCGAACCCCCCTATGGAAACTCCTCCCAGGGATCCGTCGATCCCTGTCCCTCCAGAGGGAGTGTCTGACAGCGCAGCTATCAGTCAACAGTCATGGTTCGGTGCGCTAATCAGAGCAGTTACACAGGCTGTCAAGCCTGTTCTCTCTGAGTTGGGGTACAGATCCTTGGCTGTCTCTACCCCTCTGAAGAGAAAAGGAGGAATTTTGGACACGGTGACTTCTCCAAGAGCTAAGTTGTCTCCTCGTAAGCCTTAAAGGCGAGCTCCTTCGCCCCCCTAGACTTTTTCTCCTTCCCTGTCGGACGAGGATTTCCCGTCTTCAGGGGAGTCGCGTGAGGTGGGACATTCCCCCATCGCACCAATGAGGGAAACCCCACCTCGCGTTGAAAAGTCTTCCCGGGTAAGGGCGGAGAAGAACTTGCCTCCGTCCATGTTAGAGTCCTACATCCTTCCCAGGAAGGAGTCGAAGGACTCAAAGACAGTGCCAAAATCCTCGTCAAGGCTTAGAACGGAGCCAGCTAGTCTCTCGCAGAACGTCCGCGAATCTCCCAAGAAGAGCCTTTGGGGACAGGAGACTTCACTGCAAGTCCGACATCCGGAGGAGAACTACAAGAGTCAGAGCATGCATTTTGGCAGGTCCTGACTTATGAGGGCTCTCAATGGGTTTGCTGTCCCAGAGATGCCCCCTCGAGAGGGCAAAGACACGGTCTTGGACCGCGTATTTGGCACTCAAAAACCTTCTAAGGCCAGTGCTGCTCTGCCCTGGTCTCAGGGGGTTAAGCGTACCAGGGACAAGATCACTGTTCAGCTCTCTTAGTTGGCCTCCTCCAACCGTTCCAGTGCCGGCAACAAGCTTCTCCCACCTCCTCACGTACAGCAGAGGAGGTACTTCGAGATCTTGGAGGAGCCTTGTTTAGCTCTTCCTCTCCACCATTCTTTGGAAGAGCTTACCAGGGGAGTCCCTCTTGAGAGACTCTCCAACCGGCAGGTCTCGTTCTCGGCAACCGAGATCCTTAACCAGGAGAAGGTTGCGAAGTGTGCTATGCAAGCCACTTCGTGGCTGGATATCTGGTCAGGGACCTTAGGTATCCTGATACGCTCTGAGGACTTTTCCAAAGAACGTACCAGGAAAGCTATGGAGACGTTCCTCCTCTCAGGCACTCGCACCATCGAGTTTCTGTCCCACCTAAGTCTCGAACTTGTAGGCGAATACCATCCTGAAACGTCGGGATGCGGTGGCTGAGAGGTTCCATTAGAAGGTCCATAGCACCAAGATAAATAGGCTCAGGCATTCTTCCTTAAAAGGAACGAACTTGTTTGAGCCTAAGGATATGGAACAGGCTGCTGAGAGGTGGAGGAAGTCTCACCAAGACTCCTTCCTGCATAGGGCTTTGACATCCAAGCCCTATAAACCTCCAGCACCCCAGCAGTCCCGTCCTACCAAGATCACGAAACCGACAGTAGCAGCGAAGACAGTGGTGTCTAAGCCCTTTCCTGTCAAGGACAGGAAAAGCAAAAAGTCCTCCAGGGGAGGTAAAAATCCTAGAGGGAGCAGCCGAGGCCGCAAACGCTAGGAGTGGCAGTCCCCCTGCATGTCCACCAGTGGGGGAAGGCCTACAAAGTTGCGCAGACAGGTGGCAGCAACTCGGGGCCGATTCCTGGACGATTTCCGTAATCATTCAGGGATATCGTGTCCCGTTCACAACATCTCTACCTCCCCTGACGACGAATCCAGTGTCATTGAGTTCCCTTTCCATGGGATCAGCAAGGGGGCAAGCCCTTCGGGCAGAAGTCCAGACCCTGTTAAAGAAGGGCGCTCTCCAAGAGGTCCTCGACGCTCCCCAGGCTTCTTCAGTCGACTCTTTCTTGTAAAGAAGGCGTCTGGAGGCTGGAGACCAGTCATCGACCTCTCGGCGCTGAACAAGTTTGTCAAACAAACTACGTTCTCCATTTGTCAAACAAACTACGTTCAACATGGAGACCGCAGGCACGGTCAGACTAGCAGTGAGACCTCAAGACTTCATGTGTACACTGGATCTGAAGGACGCGTACTTCCAGATCCCAGTCCATCCGTCCAAGGAAGTACTTAAGATTCAGCCTAGACAACAAGGAATACCAGTTCAAAGTGCTGTGTTTCGGTCTCTCCACAGCACCGCAGGTTTTCACCTGAGTGTTCACCCTAATATCTTCGTGGGCACACAGGATCGGCATCCGTCTCCTCCGTTATCTGGACGACTGGCTGATCCTAGCAGACTCGGTGTCATCCCCTCTTCAACACCGGGACCAGCTTCTGGGACTTTGCCAGGATCTGGGGATCATGGTAAATCTCGAGAAGTCTTCTCTGCTTCCCACCCAAAGACTGGTATACCTAGGCATGATCATAGACACCAATCTCCACAAAGCCTTCCCATCAGACGACAGGATAGCAAGGCTGAGAAAGGTCGTAAGCCCTTTTCTCAGACGAGAAGAACTTCCAGCCCAATCGTGGTTATGTCTCCTATGTCTCCTCAGTCACCTTTCATCTTGGCTCATCTAGTTCCCAACGGTCGCCTCAGGATGAGATCCCTCCAGTGGCGGCTCAAGTCCCAGTGAAATCAAGGGTACGATTCCCCGGACATCATGATCCCTATGGGACCTGCGGAACGGACAGACCTCCAGTGGTGGGTGACAGACGAGAACCTACGAAGAGGAGTGGATCTTCTCGCTGTCCCCCTGGATTTGATGCTGTTTTCGGACGCCTCAAAGAAAGGGTGGGGGGCCCATGTACTGCACCACAGGACCTCAGGCCTGTGGTCAGAATCAGAAAAGTGCCTCCATATAAATCTTCTAGAGATGAAGGCTGTCTTTTTGGTCCTTCAACAGTTCCAACAATACCTGGCAGGTCACTCTGTGGTGGTGATGAGCGACAACACCACAGTAGTGGCTTACATTAACAAACAAGGAGGTACTTTTTCAAAGCAGCTATCCCATCTTGCAGTAGAGATACTGAGATGGACCGAAGTCCACTCGATTCCACTATCGGCACGTTTCATTCCAGGCAAGAGGAATGTGCTTGCCAACAATCTGAGCAGAGCGTCTCAGATAGTGGAGTACCGAGTGGTCTTTGGATCATCTAGTAGCCAACAAAGTCCTGACTTTGTGGGGTTCTTCGACTGTAGATCTGTTCGCAACAGGTCTGAACTTGCTTCCGCTGTACTACTCCCCAGTCCCGGATCCCAAGGCTCTCTGGCAGGATGCCTTCCAACAACGGTGGAACAACATCGACGTTTATGCCTTTCCCCGTTCTGTCTGATGAGGAGGGTGCTCAACAAGACCAGAACATCGGTCAATCTTTCGATGACCCTTATAGCTCCGCTATGGCATCACGCGGAATGGTTTCCGGACCTTCTGCAACTCCTAACAGAGTTACCAAGAGAGCTCCTCAAACAACCACATGCCACAACTTCACGCCTGGAGACTATCCAGCATCTCCTCGCTGAGAGAGGATTTTCGCAGCAAGTTGTGGTCAGGATGTCTGGACATCTGCGAAAGTCATCCGCAGCTGTCTACCAGGCAAAGTGGAAAGTCTTCTGTGGTTGGTGTCGTGGAAGGGGTATCTCTCCACTCGATGCCACTATTCCAACAATAGCGGAGTTCCTCGTGTATTTGCTGGAAGAAATGCGCCTTTCAATGTCGGCAGTGAAAGGCTATCGCTCAGCCTTAGTCTAGCCTTCAGGCTAAAAGGAATGGACATTTCTTCTTTGCTGGAACTTTCCCTACTCATACGAAGTTATGAACTTACCTGCCCTCAGTCGGAAGTGAGACCTCCATGGAACGTTGTTCGAGTTCTCAGGTCTCTTAAGAGACCTCCCTATGAACCATTACGCCCGGCTTCAGATCGCCACCTAACTTGGAAGACGGTGTTCCTACTAGCTTTGGCTTCGGCCAAGCGTGATAGCGAACTTCATGGTCTCTCGTATGACATCGCCCATTCAAGGGAATGGGGGGAGGTAACATTCAGATTCGTCCCTGAGTTTATTGCTAAGACTCAGAATCCGGGAGTATCAGACCCTCGGTTCGTCTCCTTCCGGGTTTCTAGTCTCTGTACTGTAACAGATGACCCAGACCATCTCCTACTGTGCCCAGTAAGGAGCTTGAGGCTATATCTTAAAAGAACGGCTGCAGTCCGTCCTCATGTGCCAGCTTTATTCGTTAGCACAAGGAGGAATAAGAGGAGGGTCACTAAGAACACCATCTCAGCATGGATTCGTAGGGTGATTCATCTGTCCCTGAATCCAGACCCTCCTCCGTCACGTCGCCCTAGACCACATGATGTCAGGGGCATAGCTACGTCCCTGGCCTTCAAAAAGAATTTTTCAGTGACGCAGGTCCTTCAAGCTGTGGTGTGGAAGCGGCAGACAACCTTCACAGCCCACTACATGCAAGACGTGACCCACAGGAGCCTCGATACGTTCTCTATCGGCCCTGTGGTGGCTGCACAACAGCTGGTTTAAAACCTCAAGCTCCTTATTGGACAAGTAGCAGAAGGTTGAGGGCATTGTTACTCGGTTTTAGTCTGGCCCTTATTCTTTTCTTCATCATCCCCTCTCTTGGGGAAAGCAGCATCCTGGGTTCTCTGCATAGCTGACCTCAAACCACTGTAGGTAAACCATGTTCCCTTGTGTTCTTAGTATTAAGTTAATACTGTCACGTCCCCATACCCTGATGAGGTGGTATTGGGAGAGTCCTAGTCTAAGTTTCCATCTAAGAAACTTCAGGTCAACTTCCTAGGACGAGTCACACTTCATTATACCTTCACACACAGCTTGCGTAGGCCGCAGTCTTTGCGTAGCAAGGTTCTAGTGAGGTGCAGGGACTCCTTATTTCTTGGGTGCTGACACACTCAAATAACGAGCCCCTGGGCATAGCCAAAAAGCCAGTACTGGCTGGGACGTCCACCCTTCCTAATGGGTGAGTCCCCCTTATTAAATAGCATGGTTTGTATGTCAGTTACGGAACAAATGACAAATTCATAGATAATTTGTATTTTTCCTAACTATACAAACCTTAGCTATTTAATCAAACTTGCCCGCCAACCCTATCCCCCGTGAAGTCCTACCTCCAAGCAAAGTGAGCTCAAGCACAGGTGTGTGTGAGGGGGGGTGGGGTAGCAAGCTACCCTCCCCTACCCCCGCTAACTAGCGGTGTGGGTAGTAAACCCTCGTTAAATTTTAATGGCTCGTCTTTTCAGCTACGCCGAAAGTAATACCCTTATTAAATAGCTAAGGTTTGTATAGTTAGGAAAAATACAAATTATCTATGAATTTGTCATTTTTGTCTTTACAGGAAAAATGTATACAGAGAAATGTGATGTTTATAGCTGGGGTATTATTCTTTGGGAGGTTTTAACAAGAAGAGTCCCTTTTGAAGACCTTGGTCTTGCCGTTCGAATTATGTGGGCAGTCCATCAGAAACAAAGACCACCTCTTATAAGTGGCTGCCCAAAATTACTGGAAAATCTTATGAAAAGGTAAGACTTGTATATATATTCTTGTATTTGATTGTATTTTTTCAAATTCTTATGATATAGAAATTGAGATTCCTAATGTCAATTTACAAGTAAAACTAATAGAATTACACTGTCTTTAAACCTTTTCTGTTCTAAATCTATAAGGGTTTTTCAAGTTAATAATCATGAATAATACCTTTGTTGGGGTTCCTTTGCATATTGTACTTTATTTATAGGTTATGAGTTTTGTAAATATCATAAAACTGTGGTTACAGTTGATTAAACATTACCAAAATCCTTAGCTCAGCTTCAGTATTTTGAGATTTGTTGAGATATTTAAAAAATGTAAATGAAGTTGAATTTTTGTCATACATTCATCCTTGCTTATAACAATAAGATTAATTTATTAGGTATATATTTATTCAAATATTTTCCTAAGTTTTACCTCATATCAATATTTTTTTTGTTCCTGCAGATGCTGGGACCATGATCATGCGCGGAGACCTCGTATGGAAGAGGTTGTAGAAAAAGTTTCGATTATTTGTAAATTTCTAAAAGGTGCTGATGAACCTATCAATAATCCTCCGTCAGATGACTCGATGACTGGTAAGTCCTACTGTATTACATTTTATCAGCTTTCTGCTTGTTGATGGTAGTGTTATGAATCTTATAATCTAGTAGAAGCAGACTTAAAAGGTTTATTATTTGCTTTTCATTTTAATTTAGTTTCTGCATAGAAAGGCTGGTATTATAAATTAATCTAGTTTTTGCATAGAAAGGCTGGTATCATAAATCAATGTAGTTTTTTTTATAGGAAGGTTAGTATCATAAATTTGTCATGTTTTGCACAGCCAAAAGGTGTCTCAATTTAATCATTCGATTTCTGGTCACTATACTGTACTGTGCTTGGAGCTTTGTGCATTTTTATATTTTCAAAGTGTACAAAATTCATGACTAGATTATGCTGTGTTTTAATGCCTTTATGTAAATTTTATTTAATGTTTGTTTTCTATATGAAATTCAGTGACTAAGGAGCATGACATTTGTTTTTTATGCTACAGGAAGATATACCACAGGTAATTATCTTACATAGATTTGTACTGTTGTATAATTTTTAATATGCAGTTACTATATTAAGAAATTTTGAATTTACATAATGACCCAGAATCTTTTTGAATAACATTTTAGACACATTCGACTGATAATACATACTTGAACAGTGTCTCTATAGATTTGGTAGAATTCATATGAGGTGTAGGTTGAAGAGAACCTTTAACTTGGAAAAGAATACTTCTCAATTTAAAGATCTCTATTTTGTAAGTCTTTTGCTGATAATAATAATTGCGAGATGTTTTGATTGAATTTAACCAGTCTGTAGCAGGTAAACCACTGCAGGTAAATTGACCTGCAAATGGATGGACATGTTTGTCCTAGGAATATGTATGAATTTGAAGGGAAACCAAATCATCAGTTAGGGAAGATGATCATGTGTATTTCTTGCCACTTAGGAGCTAAGAGAGGCATCGTACAATATAGTGGGAAAAATATTCCAGTGTTCAGCACTAATTTCTCATATGAAATTTTTTCCTTTTATTTATTTAATCAAATCATCTTTTGACATTTGACAAAATTACTTTGAAAGTTAAAAGTATTTTTTTTTTCTAATGCATCAGTGAAGAAGAGTAAGTATTAAACCTATTTATTTTATTGTTCTTCAAGAAACTTCTTTATAATGTAGAATCCATACCTTTATTTTTCTAATATTAATTTTTCATAAGTAGAGTAATAATTACCACATCCCTTCCTGTATGTAGGTAAGTATAGTAGAAGGATTTATTTTATTGACAATCAGTACCTGTACTCTACTTTAAATTTATACTGTACAGTATCAGTTGACAGAAGTAATTAGTGTTAGTGTGGTAATTCAAACTGTTCTGGAAAGATAAATGCAGTAATCACGTACTGATTTGAGTTTAAAGATAAGAACTTGTGTGTGTAATGATAGAAAAAGTTTTGATTACGTGAAAAACAGAATTTAAGTTAATTAGGTTCGATTAAAATGACTTGTATAGGCAATTCTTGATAATAATTTTGCTTGGAATGCAGAATATGATACTAATAAAGCTCTGTTCAGTACTATTTTTTTTTTTTTTACTTTATCTCTCTAATTCAAAAGTTTTCTTAAGATTGACTTGCTTGAAGATACTTCTGTCATTTTATTGATTTTGAATATGCCAAGTAACTTCCTCTATTTTATGAGACACCAACTTGAAGTCATTGGGAATTCTTTTTCATTTGTAATTTTTTTCTATAAGGATAAAATCATTTCTGATTGGTAGAATTTTGGTTGGTAAAAGTATTTGTAGCAAAGTAAAATTTTGCATTGTTGTATTATTAATATTTTTTCATCTGCAGACTCCTTCAGATCACCTTGCATTGGTTCTAGTGAGTGCCACACCAGCCGGGATGTTAGCAATTTGTCGACTTTACCCAATGAGGTAAGAACATTGAGAATCTGTTTAGTTGGTACAGTACTTGTATTTTTTAAAGTTTTTCTGTTTAGTTTTTATTTTGAAGAGAAGCTTGACCAACTAGTGACAGAATTTGGAAGGGTGTGTGAGAGAAGAAAGTTGAGAGTTAATGTGGGTAAGAGTAAGGTTATGAGATGTACGAGAAGGGAAGGTGGTGCAAGGTTGAATGTCAGGTTGAGTGGAGAGTTACTTGAGGAGGTGGATCAGTTTAAGTACTTGGGGTCTGTTGTTGCAGCAAATGGTGGAGTGGAAGCAGATGTACGTCAGAGAGTGAATGAAGGTTGCAAAGTGTTGGGGGCTGTTAAGGGAGTAGTAAAAAATAGAGGGTTGGGCATGAATGTAAAGAGAGTTCTATATGAGAAAGTGATTGTACCAACTGTGATGTATGGATTGGAGTTGTGGGGAATAAAAGTGATGGAGAGACAGAAATTGAATGTGTTTGAGATGAAGTGTCTAAGGAGTATGGCTGGTGTATCTCGAGTAGATAGGGTTAGGAACGAAGTGGTGAGGGAGAGAACGGGTGTAAGAAATGAGTTAGCGGCTAGAGTAGATATGAATGTGTTGAGGTGGTTTGGCCATGTTGAGAGAAAGGAAAATGGCTGTCTGCTAAAGAAGGTGATGAATGCAAGAGTTGATGGGAGAAGTACAAGAGGAAGGCCAAGGTTTGGGTGGATGGATGGTGTGAAGAAAGGTCTGGGTGATAGGAGGATAGATGTGAGAGAGGCAAGAGAGCGTGCTAGAAATAGGAATGAATGGCGAGCGATTGTGACGCAGTTCCGGTAGGCCCTGCTGCTTCCTCCTGTGCCTTAGATGGCCGCGGAGGTAGCAGCAGTAGGGGATTCAGCATTATGAAGCTTCATCTGTGGTGGATAATGTGGGAGGTTGGGCTGTGGCACCCTAGCAGTACCAGCTGAACTCGGTTGAGACCCTGGTTAGGCTGGAGGAACGTAGAGAGTAGAGGTCCCCCCCCCCCTTTTTTTTTTTTTTTGTTTCATTTGTTGATGTCGGCTACCCCCCAAAATTGGGGGAAGTGCCTTTGGTATATGTATGTATGTATGTTTTTATTTTGATTTGAGGTTTTTCTGTTTAATTGTTATTTTGATTTGAGTTTTTTCTTTTGTCTAGATTTCATTTTAATTTGAGTTTGTTCCTTCATTAACAGACCTTACATTATTTATAGGGATTATCTTTCGGCGAAGTTGGAAGGTAGCCAATAGACCAAGAAGTGCAAAGTGGCAACCCTACCTACACTGTTGTGGGTAGGTAGGGGATGGTTGGAGGATAACCCAGTCACCTATCTCCACTCACAGCTCACAAAGCTGCCTCACTTTTCTCTTTCGGCTGGTAGAGATTGGATATGTCTGCTCTCTCCCTCTCTCAAGGCATTGTCATTAGACTTACCAACCATTGCTTCACGCGATTTCTTTCTCAGGTGTGGTTGCGCTTCTTCTTTATGCTCCTATGCAAACATTTCCTGGCTGCGAAGGTTGCCCTTGTTGTACCTTTATGTCCTGGCCGCAAAGGTCGCCATTGTGGTACTTTCATGTCCTTCGTCGACACCAATCCCAATCTGTTTTGTCCTACCTGCCAGGGGCGTCGCTGTAAGCAGGATTTGCCCTGTGACGAGTGTCAGGAGAGGCCTGCCTCCCAGTGGGAGAAATTTGGGCGTCGCAGGAAGAAGACTGCCAAGCGAGATCTTTCTCCCCCGGGGTCTTACTCTGACAGAAAAGGGCTCAGGCTTCTTCCTACCACATTCCTAGATCTTTTCCCGAAGCTCCTCCTTGCCTGTCTTTCTCAGGGGAATAGTCTAGTAGGAGCAAAGACCAACTAATGACTTGGCAACCTCTGGGTACTGGGGGGGTTGATGCTTCCCCTAGAGAAGCACCTTCACCTCCAATTGCTGGGAGCCTTTCTCCTTTGTAGATGTTTGTCAGGCTTGGCCATCCTTGGGGGTTTCTACTCCCCCTTCAAAGAAATCGTTACTGTAACTCCTTTAGCGTGGTGTGAGGAGAGATCCGTTCCCTGTGGCTTCAACATCTTCCACCCTGGACATGTGTGAGGTCCACCTTTCCCTCTCTCCTGGCCCTTCCACGCGCGGATGACGTGACTGTTCCCTTTGGCCCCTTCACCAGCCTCCTGCTGACGATGTCCCCTCACGCCATTTTGGGACGATGTCGTCGCCTAACCCTTGACCTTCTTCTACCCATGGGCAAGGTTCCAGCTCACGCGCGCTACCCTCGCCAGCTGCAGAGGTTAGGCCAGCGGTCCATCTGCTCACCGATCGCCAGGCCGAGAGATGACACCTCGTCCTTCTGGACGATCACCCTCTCGAGTTTCGTGCTCGCCCTCAGAATGTCGTTTACTGCGTTCAATGAATCACCGAGATTGCTCGGGATCTCGGCTTTCTTTTCAAAGACGCTCTCATTCTAGCGCTGCGTGCTAAGGCCAAAAAGATCGTGGTTATCGCGATCTAGGCGTTCATCTTCTAGGAGACATTCTTCTCGATCACAAACTGAGCGCTCATGATCACGAGCTTCACGCTCACACTCAAGATCACGAGTTTCGCGCTCACGCTCAAGATCACGAGTTTCGCGCTCACGCTCAAGATCACGAGCTTGACGCTCACGCTTAAGATCACGTGCTTCACGCTCACGCTCAAGATCACGAGCTTCACACACGCTCAAGATCATGAGCTTCACACTCATGCTCATGATCACGAGTTACGCGCTCAAGATCAAGAGCTAAGCTTTTACGATCACGATCGACGTTTGCAAGCAAGACGCTTATGATCAAGGCCAAGACGATCATGCTTGCTAGCAAAGCGATCACGATGGCGTACAGGACGCTCACGATGGCGTACAGGATGTTCACGATGGCGTACAGGACGCTCATGATGGCGTACAGGACGCTTACGATGGAGTACAGGACGCTTACGATGGCGTACAGGACGCTTACGATGGCGTACAGGACGCTCATGATAGCATACAGGACGCTCACGATGGCATACAGGACGCTCACGATTGCGTACAGGACGCTCACGATGGCGTACAGGACGCTCACGATGGCGTACGGGACGCTCACGATGGCGTACAGGACGCTCACGATGACGTACAGGACGCTCACGATTGCGTACAGGACGCTCACAATGGCGTACAGGACGCTCACAATTGCGTACAGGATGCTCACGATCACGGCAAGGTGCTCATGATCATGATCTAAACGCTCTAGTTGATGATTGAGAAGATCCTCTTCTCGAGGACGACGAAAGCACTCACGTTCTCCATCTGCGCTGCGCGCTACATCTCTTAGATCTCCTGTTAATACTTCTCCTAACAGACCTTTGACCGGACAAGGACATCCCAAAGACCCACGCACTAAGAAGCCTCTCCCAAGACTAACTCCTGCTCCTTTCAAAGCCTGGGGTGTCTTTTGTAAGTGTTCACCTACGTGACACTCTCCTACGAGCTCTTCTGTACTACACCACTCGCCAACACAGCCAGCATATTGCCCCAACTCGGAGGCTTCCATCTCCTTCTCTGGCGAGTGTGCAAGTTAATACAGTGCTAAAGGAGCCTCTGAGGCCTCCTACTCGCTCACTATCTGTTGCTCGCGTAGTTATGTTTTCTGCGCTTGATTCACGCACTATTGCACGCAAATCACGTTTCTGCGCGTGATTCATGTGCTATCACTCGCAAATCGCACGCTGTCATGCGCTAGTCGCACACTGTTGCAAGTAAGTCACCTACTACAGCGTGTCACTCCGCTGCATGCTGACATCATCCAACCCCGTACAAGTAGCACTTTGGGCCTCCCTTGTAGATTGCCACCCACCCCTTCCAGCCACAGCCAATCGAGATCGTTCCTCCAGACCAACATCCAGTCTCCCTTCCACCTGAGCAGGAACAGTAGCAGATGTATTCATAGGTAAAAGTGCCTTTTCCCTAGTTTGCAATACAATTTCAAGTACTATAAAATTATCAAATGTTCTTACCTGCAAATATTGTTTTCTAATACACATTTGTTAATTATAGGTATTAGGTTGGTCAGGGCACCAGCCGCCCATTGAGAAACTACCACTAGAGAGGTATTGGATCTTTTTACTGGCCAGACAGTAATGCATTGGATCCCTCTCTCTGGTTACGGCTTATTTTTTCTTTGCCTACACTTACACAGAATAGTCTGGCCTATTCTTTACATATTCTCGCCTTTCCTTATACACCCAACAACGAGATACTAAACACTTCTTCACCCAAGGGGTTAATTACTGTACTGCAATTGTTCAGTGTACTTTACTCTTGGTAAGGGTAGAAGAGACTCTAGCTATGGTAAGCAGCTATTTTAGGAAGACACTCCAAAATTAAACCATTGTTCTCTAGTCTTGGGTAGTGCCATAGCCTCTGTACCATGGTCTTCCTCTGTCTTGCTTGAGGGTACACTCTGGCACACTATTCTATCTTATTATTTTTTTTTTTTCCTCTTGTTTTTTGAAATGGTGTGTTGGGCAGGCTTAATAGAAGGGTCATGGATGCCTGGTGGTTTACCAAGAGGTTGTCTTTTCCTTTTCTGATTCTTTTTCTTCTCAAAACCATCCTTACTGTCCTCCCTTCAGTTGAAGTGGCTATCCTAGAGGGTATTTAGCCTTGCATGGTGTATTGGCTCCTCCGTGTTGACCAGTTTTTCCGACTTTTTACTATAGTCTATGGGTTTCATCAATCACTTTATTTATAATTCTGTACATATTGTTTTTGTTATAATTCTTGTTAATCTAGTTTTTAAGTATGATGTGTCTTTTTTATTTCTATTAATTCTTATGCTGTCTGGAGACATTGAGCGAAATCCGGGACCAGTACGTCCTAGATTTCGTCAATGTCGTCTTCTGTATTGCAATATTCGTGGTCTTCATGCAAATATTCAAGATCTTACAGTTGCGTCCAGACAGTATGATATTCTTTTGTGCTCAGAAACTCTGGTTTCTAATATGAGGCACTCATCTGAGCTCCTTATAACAGGTTTTAAGAAGCCAATAATGTTGAAACGTGATGCCATCCCTAGGGCCAGGGGAATGGCTGGGTATAGTAGGACTGAGTACCCTGCTTCTCCTAAGACTTGCTATTAATGTGGATGTCATGAGATTCAGGTAATAAAAGTTTGTGGCAGGCATAGCAACTTTTATTTGTGTTCGATCTACCGGAATCCAGACATGGATGATTCTATCTTTGATTGTCTTCTTACCATTATGGCTAGGATACAAGAAGATGATAAAGGCTTCTTTTGTCTTTGTTGGTGATTTTAATGCTCACTATAGGGAGTGGTTAAGTTCTATCTCTCCTACCGATTGCCATGGCTTAAGAGCTTTAGACTTTGCCTCTGAATCAGGCTGTGAGCAAATCATAAATGAAGCTACCCACAGGTCTGGTAATTGCTTGGACCTCGTATACACTGACTCCCCTGGCGTTATAACTAGTAAGGTTGGTTCTCCAGTCGGGACATCTGATCATGCCTTGATTTCATTAGTAGAGAAGACTGAACAGCCTGTCCCTGATATATCATACTCTTGTAAAATTTATATGAAATCCCAAGCAGACTGGAATGGGATTTTGCTTGATCTTTTGTGCTTGAATTGGTCACAATTATATAGTAGTGTAGATCTTGTTGTCCCTTTGAATGAGAATATAGTCAACATAATTGATTGGCGCATCCCTTCTCGTGTGCTAAGGTACCGAGTGAAGGACAAACCGTGGTTCAGTGATGATTGTAGACGTGCTTATTTGGAGAAGCAGGAGGCCTATCATCTTTGGAAGGGTAGCAGTTCAGATTTGACCTGGAATAACTATACTCAGCTTCGAAATTTTGCTCAGAGAGTTTATGCCTCAACTGAAAAGGAGTACAATTTAACCATAAAAGAAACACTTTCTGGTACAACTCAGGAACATAAATGGTGGTCTACCCTTAAATCTGCACTCTTTGGTGTAGATGCAACAGTTCCTCCTTTACTAAACCAGATGGCTCAGTCACTCACTGTCCAAAGGCAACACTTTTGGCTGATGTTTTTGACAGTAAACAGAGTAATGAAAAACTATGTTTTCCTGAGGCTAAACTAACTAGTTTAGCTTTTCAATCTCGTGAAATTAAAGCTCTCTTGATGGACCTTGATGCTTATGGAGGTGTAGACCCAATTGGTATTTTTCCATTGTTTTTTTTTATAAAGACAGCAGATTTCTTAGCTCCAAAGTTATCTGTTATTTTGCGCAAGTTAGCAAGAAGAGGAGCTTTTAGCACTTGTTGGAGGATTGGTAATGTTGCTCCTCTATGTAAATATGTTTGTGGTAGCTCAAGTCCCACTGATTACCACCCAATTTCCATAACTCCCATATTATCTAAAGTTTTTGAGCGTCTTCTAGCAAAACTTCTTAATAGGTTTGCTGAAGGTAATCATCTATTCCCTAGTTTGCAATTTAGTTTTCGTAAAGGCCTTGGAGCATGTGATGCCCTCCTTATAATCTCCAATGCTGTACAGAAATCCCTTGATTGTGGTCAGGAAGTTCGTATGATTGGCCTTGATTTTAGTGCTGCCTTTGACCGTGTTAATCTTGAGGCCCTTATTTTCAAACTCAAACAGTTGGGAGTGGGTGGGTCGTTTCTTAGCATTATTATTGATTTTTTAAGTAATAGATCTCAAAGAGGTGTTGTTGATGGGCA
The DNA here is from genome assembly GCF_036898095.1 of Palaemon carinicauda. NCBI lineage: Eukaryota > Metazoa > Arthropoda > Malacostraca > Decapoda > Palaemonidae > Palaemon > Palaemon carinicauda. Next base: position 76,665,728 of record NC_090747.1, read on the forward strand.
CCATAGTAGGTATAAGAATGTGATATCCGGTGTTCCACAGGGTATTGTTCTTGGCCCATTACTTTTCATACTATATACACATGAAATGTGGTTTTGCCTAGAAAACAATCTTGTTGCATATGTAGATGATGCTACTCTCTTTGCATCAATTCCATCCCCTGAATGTAGTTCTGGGGTTGGTGAATCCCTTGATAGAGATTTAGCTAAAATTAGTGCATGGTGCAAATTATGGGGTATGAAGTTGAATCCTAACAAAACTCAAAGTATGATTGTAAGTAGGTCAAGGACGGTGGCTCCTCAACATCCGGATCTCAGTATTGATAATGTTTCTTTAAATTTGTATGACACTTTTAAAATTTTAGGTGTGATTCTCGACAGCAAATTTACTTTTGAGAAACACATTAGGTCTGTGTCTTCTTCAATTGCACAAAAAATTGGCCTATTGAGAAAGTCTTAAGATTTTCGGTAACCATTCTATTCTGAAGAAGTGTTTTAATTCTTTCATTCTACCCTGTTTTGAGTATTGTTCTCCTGTCTGGTCTTCAGCTGCTGATTCTCATCTTAATTTTTTGGACAGAAACTTACAGTCTATTAAATTTCTTATTCCTGATCTAGATATTAATCTTTGGCACTGTCGTTCAATTACAGTGAACCCTCGTTTATCGCGGTAGATAGGTTCCAGACCTGGCCGCGATAGGTGAAAATCCGCGAAGTAGTGACACCATATTTACCTATTTATTTAACATGTATATTCAGACTTTTAAAACCTTCTCTTGTACGTAGTACTGTTACAAACTACCCTTTAATGTACAGAACACTTAATGCATGTACTACAGTAATAATGATAATAATAATAACAATAATAATTTTATTAACAACAACAACAATAATAATAATAATAACAATAATAATAATACAGCTTTACGTACGCTATTTTACGCTTTTGTTGTAGGATGTGTCTATCTCTCTCTCTCTCTCTCTCTCTCTCTCTCTCTCTCTCTCTCTCTCTCTCTCTCTCTCTCTCTCTCTCTCTCTCTCTCTCTCTCTCTTTCTCTCGTACGCTTATTCGAAATGTGATTTTTTGCAACAAAGAATATTATTGGATGCAGTACTACGTACGTATACATACAAAAGATTCATGGAAAAGAAGCACATCCATTACATTTGTAGTACACTAGTAGCCATCAGCAGCCTTACACCATTCTAATATGGTATGAATGCATCTGATTTGCGTTTCATGTTCGATTTAATTTTACTACGTACTGTTTACAGTACTGAATTATCGTATGATCACATTCTCTTTTCGTGTTTTATTTCTTTCTGTGCTTAATTATATGTCATATGTAATGCAATGAACAATCAGTAAGAGCAGATATTACTAATTACAGTATTAATGGAATTACAGGTAACGAAATATCGTATTTGGGGTCTTCAGATATCGTGGTATTTTCGAAATTTCCGGAAAATCCGCGATATGTATATACATATGGGTTATGAAAAAATTCCGTGAAGTGGTGAATCCGCGATGGTTGAACCACGAAGTAGCGAGGGTTCACTGTAGTTCATTATGCATGTTGCATAAGATTTTTCATAACTCTGACCATCCTTTACATTCAGATCTCCCTGGACAATTCTATCCTGTTCGTAATACTAGGCAGGCAGTTAATTCTAATAGCCAGGCCTTCTCCATCATGAGGCTCAATACTACGCAGTATTGTAGAAGTTTTATTCCAGCTGTTACCAAGTTGTGGAATTATCTTCCTAATCGGGTAGTTGAATCAGTAGAACTTCAAAAGTTCAAAGTTGGAGCAAATGTTTTTATGTTGACCAGGCTGACATGAGTCTCTTTATAGTTTATATATGACATATCTGTTTTTGACATTGTTAGTAGTTTATATCTCTTTTGACATTGTTACTGTTTTAGAATGATTTATTGTTAAATTATTCTCATAATTTATTTATTTCCTTATTTTCTTTCCTCACTGGGCTATTTTTCCCTATTGGAGTCTTTGGGCTCATAGCATCTTGCTTTTCAAACTAGGGTTGTAGCTTGGCTAATAATAATGATAATAATAATCCTTTGGATTCATTTTTTAGAAAAAAAAATTTCCCGGGAAAAAACTTAGGACTGTCATTGATTTGGGTTAGATGTTCCTATTCTATAATTCAGTCAAGGAAAAGTGTAATAAAGAAGCTGTGGGAAACAAACCTTAAGGCAAATTTAATAAAGCACATTAAATAAAAGCATTTAATAAGAGAAATTTTACAGATAATTATGGCGACAATAATTTGTTGGATGATTTTTATGGGTTCAATGAAACCAAAACTTTTTGAGAGTAACACTTCTAGTACTATGCAAAGAATCTGGGGATTCAAATTTATTCTGGTCTTTGAAAATCCAGAAGAAAGATTTCTTAGTAAAATGAACAGGCATATAATCAACATATAAAGGAATCTGTTTTTACTGGAATTAGGCTGCCACTAAATAAACCGCTTGGACTGGTTATCCTTAAAAATGTATACTAACTGAACTTGGTATTGTAGTGTCTCAACTGTGTGGCTCCTCTAGTGAAGTACAGTACTTCATTGTAAATACTTAACTAGAGGAAGTAAATCTGCCGAGTATATATGATAAGGTGCTTGCCATGGATCCACATATTAATTGTTTCATGCTCTTTGATCAGTACAACTCCCAAGGATTTCTGATATTTTCTTCTTACTAAGATTTATGTAGATCTTGGAGATTTAGTGATGATGGTACTTGGAACTATATACTAAGGGAGATGCTGGTCAGTAGGTCATCAATATTATGTCTGTTATTCCACTTTGAACATAGACAATGGATAGTGTGAAACAACTGTCACTACAAATATGTTCCCTAGGAATCTTTTACAGTTCTGACCCTTTCTTTCCCAATAATGAAAACTGTACAGTGATGGGCTTTCTTAAGCGATGTTATTTGGATTGCAGGATTGATTAAAATTGTTTTCATATCATAAGACTGTCCTTTATACCACTTCTATACTGCACTTTAATTGTTTTGAGTACACTGTACCACCTTGGCTAGAATAAATTTCTTTTTGATTTTCCTCCAAAATAACTTAATCTGGGAAGCTTTTATCTAAACCTGAAAGCTTAGAACATTATAGCCTGATTGCAGTAACTCTCACAAATCCAATTCCAAGATAAGATTAGATCTTTGGAATTGTATTTGATACCTATCTTTAGTTGGAAAGCACATGTATCTTATAACAATTCTTAATGTAATGATGCTCCAAACCTAATGATAAAATTGTCTAATACAATATGGGTTGTAAAGAGATCAACTTTACTAATGATCTTTAAAGCATTAGTCTTATCGAGAATAGGTTATGGTAGTCCAGTATATGGATCAGGATCTGAAGCTACTTTTGATGTTTTTAGATCCAATACACACTTAAGATCTAAGAATTTGTAGTGGAGCCTTTAGATCTTTCACAAATATCTCTTATTATGTGAAAACAGTGAACCACCTTTGTCCTTACATCAAGATTTTGTAACGATGTGAAGTGCATTGAAAATCCTATTCATAAATTCTCCAACAAAGAAACTCTTCAACCACAGCGATATACTGTTTTTAAATATTTAACTTAGCCGGTGAATATATAATAGCTGCAACTCTGTTGCTCGACAGACTCATACAATAAAAACTCGCCAGCGATCGCTATACAGGTTGCGGGTGTGCCCACCAGCGCCAACTGTCGGCCAGATACCACTCTCGATGTAAACAAAGACTCAATTTCTTCTCTGTCGACGTGTCGACAAGACGTACTTTTACTCGCTGTAGAACCTGGAGTTTTTCCCATCATATTTGGTGAAGTACTTTAATTTGGTTTGAGCTTTCGCAGTGCAGGTGTTTTATCTTCATCTTAAATCTTGAACTCGTTTTTGGATAGATTTAATTTTTTGATGACAAAGAGAGTATGGACTTTCTTTGACTTTTAAATGGCCGACCCTTCCCTTAGACGGAAGTGTGTTTAGGCTTTTAGCAATTTATAATAAACATAAAAATAAATTTTAATGATTTGTTTATATGCGACCTTCCTGAGAGTAGGCGGTCCTAACTTGGAAACTGAAGTTAAACAACGTTGAGCCCTTTCAATCGTAAATAGCTTTTAAAGAGCTAATGATTTAAAACTTTTTAAATGAATATTTTTTAATAGATATTTTATGAAAGATTTTCTTTGAATAGTCTTCGTACTGTTTCAAAGATGAACTAACGTTTAGTTTATTTATGCTACGCAGTTTGCGCTCTATCGTTACGATAGAGAGAGAGAGTATCACGGTTTCACTTTGCAGAAAGAGTAAATCGATTCTGACGTTTTGTTCATTCTTCTTTCAAAGCTTAAATGTTTTAAATTATATTTTAAAGGAACTTTTTAATTGAAAAACCTTTCAGTTTTTTTTCCTTTGGTCAAATAACATGTTTTTTTGACGAAACGTAAGTGGGCTCTTCTCTTAGGTGCGTAATCAAGAGAGAGAGAGAGAGATAGAGACGGAGGGAGAGAGAGGGGAGAAAACGTTCCGTTCAAGCGGGTAACGTTGTTCTCGAGTTACTCTCGTCCCTAGTCTCTGTACGGGGAGAAAGGATAAAACGTTTTTAGTTTTTTATTCTCGTCCCCAGGCTGTGTACGGTGAGAGATTGAAAACGTAGTTTTGAATGAACTAGTGTTTAGTCTCTTCCCCATCCACTGAAATTTTTATCTTAAAATATGTTTACTGTTTTTTGCTGGTATTAATGTGCTTGCATTATACGACTGATTTCGCTATTACTACCTTTTGATGAGGTTAGAATTGCGTGCTTCAGGTAGAAATCAGTAAAAGTTTCGATTTCAGTGAATTAAGTGCTAAACAGAAAATCGTAGTGATAAAGTGATATTGCGCAAAGTGTTATCAGTGTTGCGACCGAGGTTTCGTCTGTTCGTGCCTGTCGTTCGCCTAGTCCGGGACCTCTTGCAAGCTCCCAAGCCCAGGGGAGAAGTAATGTCGTACGACTTATGGGTTCGGGAGGCCTTGATCAGCGAACAGACGTTCCCTCTATGGTATTGAGTGTATCTTACCAAGATCACCCCTACCATAAGGCGAGAGAGACGTTTTTCTCCTCGTCATCCGAAGGCTTTTCGCTTAAGAAACCTGAAACACGGTTTCGAGGCCCTTAAACGAAAGTCAGTCCTTTCAGGACAGGTCCAGCGTCCTGGTTGTAGCCATTAGGACAGCTCTGACCCTATGCAGTCATCGGAAGACTGCTCGCCACCTAACAAAAGCGTAACACAGACTCCGAGAGTCTTTTTGTTGGCAAGGTTTTGCGGTCACAGACGTTACCCTCGTCTCTTACCGCAACCTTTTCCGTTGATCCTAAATGGGTTGTACGGCAAGACATGCAGAATAAGCTTGCCTCCCTTAGGGAAGACTATTCTGCCGATTAGTCCGTTGAGCCTAGCCGTTTATCTCATCGAGATCCTGGCTTTCAGCCAACCTAACGTTCCTTTGTGCGTCCTGTTGACGTTGGCGTAGCTAAGTCACGTCAGTCAGGTTGTTTAGAACCACACTCGATGCGGTCTCGTGTGGATTTTCAGCCACATTTGGACGTTAGGCCACTTGCTGATGCTCCTGTTGACGTTCAGGACGTTCGCTAACAATCGGAGTTGACTTGTTTTGACGCTGTGCGTCAACCTCCGCATTCTAGAGTTGTTTTGACTGCTCAGTCTAGGCGGTCAAAGCAGTCTCGAGTGGACGCTGTGCGTCCTCACGCACCTGTTGTTGTTGACAGTTCACAGACTGTCAAGCAGTTACATGACGTTGCGTCCTGGTCTCTCGCACCTGTTGTTGTTGACAGTTCACAGACTGTCAAGCAGTTACATGACGTTGCGTCCTGGTCCGCTACTAATGCACCAGTGCGTGTGGACTCTGCTTGTGAAGCATTGCCACCACGGTAGGTCTCTCCCTTGCTTAAGACTCGGCTATTATCGGACAAGGTTCCTTTAGATGAGGAAGTTGCTGTTCCCCCTCCTACTGATATTCCCTTGAGGACTCTGTCAGACGGAGAGGAGCCTAAAGCTGCTTAGCCCTCTATGGACTTTAAATAAATCATGCTGATTTTTAAGGATCTTTGTCCGGATCTTTTTGTAACTGCTGCTCCTCGTTCGCCTAAACGTCAGAGCTTACACTAGGCCTAGCTACTTCGAAGCCGTTGTTTTATAAGCTAGTGCTCTCTCGCTCTCCTAGAGAGCTTTACGTTTGCTAGGCGACTGGTTTATCACCAGGAGGAGTTTGGGGGATACAGCCTTTGCTTTCCCTTCTTTTAAACTGGCTTATAGAGCGAGAGTCTGATATGACACGAGAGAAGTTCTCGGCTTGGGAGTTCCTGCCTCTGCCCAGATAGACTTCTCAAATCTCGTAGACTCTCCCTGGCGCCTGGCCAGGAGACGCTCCAAGATTTTACAGGTCAACTTCACAGCTGTTTTCGAGCCTTTGAAGTTTTGCTGTACAATTATGTCATGCATAAACAAGGCTTTCAGGGATGGCTCCTATGATCTGACAGCCACGTTCTCTGCAGGGACAAGTCCCTCAGGGATGGCTCCATGATTTGGCAGCCATGTTCACTGCAGGAGTACGTAAGAGGCAAGTGCGCTCAATGTATTCATTGTCAAGACAAACTTCACGATGAAGTCTACCAGGCTGTCTTGACAGCATTTATGGAAGGCGACTGTATGGTCTCTCTCGACCTTCAGGAGGCATACTTCCACATTCCTATACACCCGGATTCCCAACCGTTTCTGAGGTTTGTTTACAGGAATGTGGGGTACCAGTTTCGAGCTATCAGAGATCAGAGCCTCCCTGTACTTGGACGACTGGCTTCTCAGAGCCTCTTCCAGTCATCGCTGTCTGAAGGATCTCAATTGGACTCTAGATCTGACCAAGGAATTGGGACTCCTAGTCAATTTGGAAAAGTCACAGCTGGTCCCATCTCAAACTATTCTGTATTTAGGGATGGAGATTCACAGTCAAGTTTTTGGGATTTTCCGTCGGCCCCCAGAATAGATCAAGCCCTGCTCTCCATCCAGAAGATGCTGAAGAAAGAACGCTGCTCAGTCAGGCTGTGGATGAGTCTGGTAGGGACGCTGTCATCCCTGGAGCAATTTGTCTCGCTAGGAAGGCTACACCTCCGTCCTCTTCAATTCCATCTGGCTTTTCACTGGAAAAAGGACAAGACGCTAGAGGCGGTCTCGATCCCGATTTCCGAAAAGATAAAGTCTTGTCTGACTTGGTGGAAGGCCAATATCAGCCTACGAGAGGGTCTTCCCCTGGCAGTTCAGATACCCAACCACGTTCTCTTCTCGGACGCATCGGACTTGGGCTGGGGCGCGACGCTGGACGGTCGGGAATGCTCAGGTCTGTGGAACTCGAGTCAGAGGAGCATGCGTATCAACAGCAAGGAGCTTTTGGCGGTTCATCTGGCCTTGATAAGCTTCGAGAATCTCCTTCGAGGCAAGGTGGTGGAGGTAAACTCGGACAACACCACGGCCTTGGCGTACATTTCCAAACAGGGAGGTACCCACTCACTGACTTTGTACGAGATCGCAAGGGACCTGCTCATCTGGTCAAAAGATCGAGGCATCTCCCTAGTAACGAGGTTCATCCAGGGCGACTTGAACGTCCTAGCAGATTGTCTCAGTCGGAAAGGTCAAGTAATTCCAACCGAATGGACCCTCCACAAGGATGTGTGCAAGAGACTTTGGACGACTTGGGGTCAACCCACCATAGATCTCTTTGCAACCTCGCTGACCAAGAGGCTTCCAATCTATTGCTCTCCAGTCCCGGACCCAGCAGCAATACATATAGATGCCTTCCTCCTAGATTGGTCACATCTAGATCTTTACGCATTCCCACCATTCAAGATTGTCAACAAGGTACTGCAGAAATTCGCCTCTCACGAAGGGACAAGGTTGACGTTAGTTGCTCCCCTCTGGCCCGCGAGAGAATGGTTCACCGAGGTACTTCGATGGCTAGTAGACGTTCCCAGAAGTCTTCCTCTAAGAGTAGACCTTCTACGTCAACCACACGTAAAGAAGGTACACCAAAGCCTCCACGCTCTTCGTCTGACTGCCTTCAGACTATCGAAAGACTCTCGAGAGCTAGAGGCTTTTCGAAGGAGGCAGCCAGTGCGATTGCTAGAGCAAGGAGAGCGTCTACCATTAGAGTCTACCAATCGAAGTGGGAAGTCTTCCGAGACTGGTGCAAGTCAGTTTCCGTATCCTCGACCAGTACCTCTGTAGCCCAAATAGCTGATTTTCTCTTATACCTGAGAAAAGTACGATCCCTTTCAGCTCCTACTATCAAGGGCTACAGAAGCATGTTGGCCTCGGTCTTCCGGCATAGAGGCTTAGATCTTTCCAACAATAAAGATCTGCAAGACCTCCTTAAGTCTTTCGAGACCTCTAAGGAGCGTCGTTTGGCTACTCCTGGGTGGAATTTAGACGTGGTCCTAAGATTCCTCATGTCAGACAGGTTTGAGCCTTTACAGTCAGCCTCCCTGAAAGATCTCACTCTTAAGACTCTTTTCCTGGTATGCTTAGCCTCGGCTAAAAGAGTCAGTGAGCTTCATGCCTTCAGCAAGAACATCGGGTTTTCGTCAGAAAAAGCTACTTGTTCTCTGCAACTTGGTTTCCTAGCCAAAAATGAGCTACCTTCTCGTCCTTGGCCTAAATCTTTCGATATTCCTAGCTTATCGGAGATCGTAGGCAATGAACTAGAAAGAGTCTTATACCCTGTTAGAGCTCTTAAGTTCTACTTAGCTCGTACTAAACCTTTACGAGGCCAATCTGAAACGTTATGGTGTTCGGTTAAGAAACCATCCTTGCCTAGGTCAAAGAATGCTTTGTCATATTTTATCAGATTGTTAATACGAGAAGCTCATTCACACTTGAGTGAGGAAGACCGATCTTTGCTTAAGGTTAAGACGCACGAGGTTAGAGCTGTAGCAACTTCCGTGGCCTTTAAGCAAAATAGATCTCTGCAAAGTATCATGGACGCAACCTATTGGAGAAGCAAGTCAGTGTTCGCGTCATTTTACTTGAAAGATGTCCAGTCTCTTTACGAGAACTGCTACACACTGGGACCATTCGTAGCAGCGAGTGCAGTAGTGGGTGAGGGCTCAACCACTACAATTCCCTAATTCCATACCCTTTTAATCTGTCTCTTGAAATGTTTTAATGTTGTTTTTATGGGTTGTCCGGAAGGCTAAGAAGCCTTTCGCATCCTGGTTGATTTGGCGGGTGGTCAAAGTCATTTCTTGAGAGCGCCCAGATTAGGGGTTTGATGAGGTCCTGTTGTATGGGTTGCAGCCCTTGATACTTCAGCTCCTGGGGTTCTGTCAGCATCCTAAGAGGATTGCTGGGCTCCGTAAGGAAGACGTACTTACAAGGCAGAGTAATCGTCTAAGTCGACTTCCTTACCAGGTACCTATTTATTTTGTTTTTGTTATATTGATAACTGCCAAAATGAAATAAAAAACTCTTAGCTTATACGATGTAAACATATTTAACTCTGGTCTCTACCCACCTCCTTGGGTGTGAATCAGCTATTATATATTCACCGGCTAAGTTAAATATTTAAAAATGATATTTTAATTATAAAATAAATTTTTGAATATACTTACCCGGTGAATATATAAATTAAACGACCCTCCCTTCCTCCCCAATAGAGACGCAGTGGGATGAGAAGAAATTGAGTCTTTGTTTACATCGAGAGTGGTATCTGGCCGACAGTTGGCGCTGGTGGGCACACCCGCAACCTGTATAGCGATCGCTGGCGAGTTTTTATTGTATGTGTCTGTCAAGCAACAGAGTTGCAGCTATTATATATTCACCGGGTAAATATATTCAAAAATTTATTTTATAATTAAAATATCATATTTATAAATATTCATGAACCACCATTCCCCATAAAAGTAAATAGTGTACTACAATCTACAAACATTAGAATAAACCTTATTCAACCATCTCTCTTTTCTCCACCTTGAATCTCAAAGAAAACAAAAATATGCTCTCATTTTTTAGTTTATCAAAAAATGTAGCTATAGTCTGAGTCGCCATAAGTAACATGCCTTGGAACATATAGTATGCAAAGGAAAGGACCTCATTACGTTATTTGTTCTGAAGGCTGTAAATCTTCAATGGGTGCTGGCTGTGCTGCAGTATCCTTAGACAAAATATGTCAGCCTTTATTACCTAATGAAGTATCAGTATTTATATCTGAGCTATTCACAGTTTTATTATCAATTGTCATTATTAAAATAATTGAAAATAGGGTGAATCTTAAGTTTGTTTTTTATACCGATTCAAGAAGGGGTATAGGAGACCTGAATGGTTACATCCATAACAACTAAATGGTATTATAAATTAAAGAGCTCCGTGGCATACAATTGCCCATGGGTGATTATTGAAATATGTTGGATTTATGCCCATGTTGGGTTTATTAGTAATGGAAAAGTGGATGCTACTACTAAATCAGCAATGGATTTATCTCAAAAGGACATTAAACTACCTTTTAAAGATTATGTAACCATCATGAAGCATTTTGTAGTTGCAAAATGGCAAATGATCTGGAAAAATGAATCTGATACTAATAAATTAAAACAAGTAAAACCAATAATTTTTCCATGGGAATCATCAGGACAGAAGGATAAAAGTACAGAAGAAATTTTAGCAAAGTCTAGTTTTGGTCATATGAAATTGACACATGGTTTTTTTTCATGTGCACACATCATGAAGCAGTTCCCAGGTGCAGTGAGTGTAATACTATTTCGAACATACCCAGGTGCAGTGAGTGTAATACTATTTCGAACATACAACCTAGTTTTGGTGACTAAATATGTTAAAAGAGAAATATATTTGTTTTCGCAAGAAACGTTTGTCAGACATTTTATCGGATTCGAAGACTTTCTCTGTTTTTAAGATTTTAAACTCTGCTTAATCCCTCGACAAGCTGGGAGGCACAAAGAGAAGAAAAGTGCCCCCCCTTTTTTTTTTCCCTTGTTTATGTCGGCTACCTCCCCACAATTGGGGTAAATGCCTTGGTAGGTAGATAGAAGCATAAGTTTTATAGAAGATTTAGATTTCTGTTGGTCACAGATTTTTATCTCATATTTACTATACAGTATGTTCCTTTTTGTATTTATTAGTTTTAATATAATTAATATTTTTCCCTTCCTGAATTTAATCAGGCCAGCTTTGTAAGAGTTGAGCTTGACTCAAAGGGCTGGTAAATCTCTCTTTTTTTTTTTTTTTTTTTTTTTTTTTTTTTTTTTTTTTTTTTTTTTTTTTTTTTTTTTTTTTTTTTTTTTTTTTTTTTTTTTTTTTTTTTTAGTGGTAAACCATTATGAAGCTATGAAGTGTAGACATTACACTACACTATGCAAGCCTAACCAAGGAGACAGCTCTGGTACAATTACAATGACAGTATTATCCTTAATACGTATACCTGCCCATGTTACAACACTGGGTGGTGGCCTTCAGTGCTGGTGCCCATTGTTATAATTTTCCTAAGGTGATTTAAGTTTTGGATAGGTTAGGATTTTTTTCTTTTTCCTTTTTTTTTCCTCATTAAGGGCAGGATGTGTGTTATGCTTGTCCTACCTTGTCTTAGCCTGGGCTCTGTTATATCACTGTGGGGTTCATAGGTGAAGGGTACATGGCTTGTTTATCCTGTACTGGTTTCCTTCATTTCCCTCACCCAATAATTTTTTATGCCCCTTCATATTTCATATTCCCCTTACCTCCTGACATCTACAACACATCCTGACGGAAGTGTAAAGGTTAGTGCTCTCATACTCGAGAGGGTGATCTATGCCAGGAAAACGGTAGATCTATATAGAGTGGGAATTCTCTCAATTGTGAGAGAACCTTCAATATATTTGTTGAGAGACCCGTCCATTTATTTGTTGATACTGTACTACTAATTTTGTACAAGCAGCAAATGTCCAATGCTCAGGTGCAAAACTTCAACAGTTACGATAAAATTGTCAGTTGTTGAATGGAAATATACTTCCACGGGAAGAGTCTTGTCTCTTGCCATAATTTTAAAGGGCCTTACCCTATTGGATATAAAGACAGAACTCAAATGCTAAGTTTATTGTTTCTCAGTGCAATACAATATATAAAAATAATAACTTCATAAAGTTTAAACTTAACTGTAATAAAGATGTACTTTTTTCATTTGGAAATTTATTGTTGTAGAAGACTACATTAAAGAATATGATGGTAGTGTATACTGTACATTTTTCTCATTTTTAACGAAGTGTTTATTTCATTTGAATTGTGGATTTTATATGACTTTAAAGTTTGTTAACAATGAAAGCAAGTAATTCCCTTTGGCTTTATTGTAAATTTCTAACAAAACTTTTTCATGGTTTATTTTGTCATTGTTTAGATGACTTATTGACAATTTTGCTCATGGATAATGCATGTTAGCTTTGGGTGATGTTAGGGAGAGAGATGTATGTAGTACGTACACTGACCTTTCATATTTCTTTAAATCGCTTATTTTACATGTGCTGAAAGTAAAATCATCAGCAGACTAAAGATTGTCTTAAGTCTTCTTTCTAAGCAAATACAGTGTCTTTCATTGAAGGGATTACCCTAACCAATTGTCACATATTTTATTCCTGTGGTCATGAAATAGCTTTGCTATTTACACATACTGCCCTTCATTTAATTAATTTTACATCTATGGGTTAAGTTAGTAATTTAATTTATGCTCATTGTAAGGGCTGAATAATCAAACTGCAAATAGGTAATCCTTATTCACTGTTTGTTAATGAATAATGTAAGGGGAAAAGACATGACTCTTAAGTCTGAAAACCAAAGCAGCTGGTTACTTCTATTTGGAAACAATGAGAGAGGGAAATTAAAAAAAACAATATATCAACTCTGACTGCTTCATACTGAGTAGTGTATCTAAAATCATAGGTTTGTATTGTTAAAAAATGAAGGATTCCTGTATATGAATGTGTATCAATATCTTACAGAAATGTATTGCTGATGAAATACAGATTCAATTAAGAAATTTTATGAGGACTTGGTGTTCCTTTCTTCATTACTTTATATCTTCCATTATTTCCATATCTTATTGCCTTCCATGATGCATTAAGCATAAGAGACCAATAATATTTTCATAAATATTCTAGGTACCCCAAGCATCAGGAATCTCTTCTAGTGAAAGAACATATCCAATTCTTGAGGTGGGCAGTAGTTCTCCCCAACTTCCCCCACCTGCTATCAGCCCCAACGTTTCAGGGACAGTTGTTGTCGGTGGAGAGAACTTCCCCTCACCATATAGCTCCGGCCATAGTGAAGAAATGGAACCGTTATTCATTAAAATTCCCAACGACGCGCTTCCCAACAGAACAGACATAACTATAGCGCCTTCATTGCTAAATCATGGACGTACGTTATCCATCTTTCAGCCTCCTATTGGAAGTACTGTGCCAATTAGTCCACCACCACCTGTTAAAATGCGGCTGACTCCGCCAGATCGTCAGACCAACTTACGCAGAAGGTCAGCTGAAGTTTCCCCTCAGACTACTTCGTATAGAGAAGGCAGCCATCATGGTGAGTACTATTTTGTTTACCTGTACTAACAAAAGTATCCTGAAAAGGGGTTATTCTTACAGTGCTGAAGGTTAGCTGTACTGTAATTTCAAGTGAATGAATGGTTTGTAGTTCGATCACAATTTTGAATAGGGGTTCTAACTCAGTTGCTAGAAATAATTATCTAATCTTATCAACTGCTGACTACCAGAAGTAGGAATTTAAATTCCGTACTCTGTTAGAATGTTCAGTACTTAGATAGTAGTTGTAGCATTACAGTTGGACTAGAGTTGCAAACTCTGCTGCTTGAAATACTATAGTGATTTAAACCCTTTGTTTACTGTAATAGAAATTTATTGTTGTTAGAGTTTAGAATGGAGCTTTAAATGCTGTTGTGAGAAATAATCATTTGGATTTGTTTTGCTTTTTGTCGATATAGAAGCTTGCTGTGTTCTGAATAGATATTAAAGCTATCCTGTACTGACTTCCTTGCGCTCTTTCCTCTTAAAAATGTTTAAGTCTCCTTCCTGGAGTTTGGTAGTTAATACACTTTATATAAGTACAGGATGTCTCAAGTAGCTTTGTGAAGGTTTACAGCCTCCAAAAAAATTTTTATTACCTCTATAAAGTAATTTAACCAGACCATCAAGTTACAACTCCTAGACTCATGGGACTGGTCTAAAGGATTTGCTCATTAAATTTAAAATAGAAAAATTAGTCATGCATATGGTAATTAGAGACAGCTAAGTAGGAAGAAACAATTGGGATTTAAAATGCAGAAAGCATTGAAGTAGGAGGCTACAAGGCAATGCAAAAAACTCGGTTATTTCTTATGTGAAGTTGGTCTGATAAGGAAGTTGGTTGTGCTTGTCATGATGTGTCTCATTTGGGGGTAGTGCCATCAGTGCACCTCGCATGAACCTTTGGCATGGAATTTTGGAAATTCAGATTATCGTATTTTTGGCTTGGAGGACATCTACATTTCATGTTTCAAATGGGTTTTTTTAAGAAAATAATTTGTTTTTTTGTTAAAAACTCCTTTTTATATATTTGCCCATGCTCGTCAGTTCCTGTCGGTAACCCTTTTCTGACCTGTTTCCTATTTATTTACGTTTTCATAGAAATATCCAGTGAAAGCTCTTTATAATTTAGTATGCCTTATATTTCTACCATTTCCTCTGATTTTTTGAGGAATGAATAGTCCATTTTCCTAATACTGTATTTGGTACCCATATTCGTAAATAAATGTTTGACATGTGTCTCTCTGAGGTATGTCCTATTTAATTCTTTGTCTGCCTGTTTATATACAGTTTTCTCCGTAACCGAAATACAAACCACGCTATTTACATAGGGTTTCCTTTCGGCGTAGCTGAAATGACGAGCCATTAAAGTTTTAGCGAGGGTTTAACTACCCCCGCGCTAGTTAGCACGGGGGTAGGCTACCCCTCCCCCCTCCACACACCGGTGAGCTGCCTCACTTCACTTTCGGCTCGGACGATGTACAGAAGTTCTGTCCCGTCCTCGCTTATTGACAGCCTTAATTTGTTTGCTTTTTCTTCCAGTGTGTGTTTGTTGAAGTTGGCCTCTACCTTTGCTTTCCACCATGCGGAAATGCCCTGGTCTTCCCGATCGCCCCTGTGGAACTTTTGTCGGCGATCGAGACAGACCCTCACACCCTTTGCCCACAGTGTCGAGGTCAACGGTGTAGTAGTGGTAATTTGTGTATGGAATGTCGGGAGTGGCCTACCTCCCAGTGGGAGAAGTTTGCGCGGCGGCGTAAGAAGAGTTTCTAAGAGAGACCTTTCTTCCCCCAGGGGAAGGAAGGCTCCAAGGACTCTTCTTCCGATGCCCGAACCTCCTTCGAAGCTACCACTCGTTCAGTCTCTCGTGAGAGGCCGCCGAGTGGTAGCGTAGGCCCTTCTTCGTTCCCAAACTCGGTGTGTGGGAGAGGGCGTTGCCTCCCATAGCGAGGCAGTTCCACCTCCTCCTCCGGGGGAGGATTTTATTGACTTTGTAGATTACGATCAAACAGTGTCTATTGATGATCTTTTCCTGCTTTGGGCTTCCTTGGGGCTTAAGGGCTTTCCCTCCAAGGAAGCCCTGTTTGATCTGATCCAGTTAGGGGCAGCTGTCCAACAATCGCCAGTAATACCAGAGGTAGATCCTTTGGCTATTGACGACGTTGTTGTGACAGAGGCGTCTGACGGGTCGGGTCAAACCCCTGTTGATACTGTTGCTGTTGCTGCTGAAGGCCCAGGGTCACCCTCCGAACATCCTTCAAGGAGGAAGCTGGGTCCTATGGTCTCTTCTGCAAGTGTTGCTTCCCCTCAGGGGAGTGCGCTAACAGAGACTCCTCTTCGGAGGACCGACGATGCTGACACCCTGCCATGTGGTCGTCTTCGCCGTAAGGCTCGCCCTCCTCTTCGTCGCCGTGGCCTTCCTTCTCCTTACAAGGGAACCAAGAGACGCCTCCTCTTCGGGTCGTCATCCTCGTCGTCTCCTGTGAAGGATTCTTCTCGTCGGGAGCAGACCGTAACAGCAGCTCCTCTGACCTTTCTGCTGATCGTTCGCGATCTCCTGTGCCTGCCAGATCTCCCTTGCCTACGCAAGCACCGGACCCTTCGGGGCAGAAGGACCTCTCCCACAATGTGGGTGAGGCCCTTCCGCGCCAGGTTACACCTCTGCACCCTTCTGAAGTGCGCAAGCGCCACCGCTCAACTGATCGCCAACGCCCGCCTGCTCGTCAGCGCTCTCCTGCTTGCCAGCGCTCTCCTGCTCGCCAGCGCCCTCCTGCTCGCCAGCGCCCTCCTGCTGTAGAGTCTCCTGACTCTCCTCCCCAGCACTCTCCTGA
This sequence comes from Palaemon carinicauda, assembly GCF_036898095.1. Classification (NCBI taxonomy): domain Eukaryota; kingdom Metazoa; phylum Arthropoda; class Malacostraca; order Decapoda; family Palaemonidae; genus Palaemon; species Palaemon carinicauda. The sequence continues at coordinate 76,682,207 of NC_090747.1, forward strand.
TCGCCAGCGGTCATCTGCTCTCCAGCGCTCTCCTGCTCATCAACACCCTGCGCGCAAGCGCTCTACGGCAGATGAGTCGTCAGACTCTTCTTGCCAGCGCTCTCCTGACCGTCAGCACTCTCCTGATCGTCAGCGCTCTCCTGATCGTCAGCGCTCTCCTGATCGCCAGCGCTCTCCTGATCGCCAACGCTCCCCTGTTCGCCAGCGCTCTCCTGCTCGTCAGCGCTCTCCTGCTCGCCAGCTTTCACCTGCTTGCCAGCGCTCCCCTGCTCAGCGATCGCCTGCGCTCCCGCGCACTTCAGTCCCTGCTGTGCGCCCTGCGCATCAACAGTCTCCTGAGCGCAGTCCACCTCCAGTGCATCAGCGCACTATGGCACGCCCAGTTCCTGATATGCGCCAATGCTCGCCCACGCGCCCACGATCTTCAGATCTAGGCGCTGGCAAGGACATTGTTCCCTTGCCTCGTCAGCGTTCCCCTACGCGACGACCACTGCCTGCACTCCAGTCTCCAGCGCGCACTAAAGTGCATATGCGCCCGCGCGCCCACGAACCAGATCCTGAGCCCGCCCACGAGACTTCACCTTCGAGACCTTCAGCCCCGGCGCGCCATCCTACGCGTCAGCGATCTCCTACGCGCCAGCATTCTCCTGCGCGATTCTTCGCCTGCTCGCGAGCGCTCACTAACGCGCCCACGCTTATGGTCGCCACAGGGCTCCGACTCGTCCACGCGCCAACTCTCCTGTACGCGGTCGGTCGCCCACGCGTTCCACGCGTCATCGATCGCCAACGCGCCGTCGCTCGCCAACGCGTTGTCGTTCGCCAGCACACCGTCACTCACCAACGCGACATCGCTCGCCAACGCGCTTGATCTCGCCTAGGCCACATCGTTCGCCTACGCACCATCACTCTCCTGATCGCCAGCTATCACCCAGGCGCTCCCACTCTCCTGTGCTTTCACGCACAGCCTCGCCTACGCGCCCACGCGCCAAGTCGCCAGCGGGCCCTCGTCTCCACGCGCCTGTGCGCCAACGATCGCCCGCGCGATCCAGCACCCACGCGCGACCCCGGGGTTCTGCCATCGCGCGAGTGCCAGCGCGAACCAGCGATTCTTCCATCGCGCGATCGCCAGCGCGAACCAGCGATCCTTCCATCGCGCGATCGCCAGCGCGAACCAGCGATCCTTCCATTGCGCGATCGCCAGCGAGAACCAGCGATCCGTCCATCGCGCGAGCATCAGCGCGACCCCCAGCGCGATTCCCGCCGGGTTTCGCAGCACGCCCAACCTTGCGAGGCACCAGGGCCGCATACTGCCAGGTCATCCTCGTGATGGCCATCACGGAAGCGCCGAGCACGCGTCCAGGAACAAGAAGAGTCTTCAGAGAGGTCCGGACAACTTTCTTCTTCCCTTTCTTCTTTTCAGACAGGACCTGTAGTATCCACTCCGAAGGATCAGCCGATCCCCTTCCCTCCAGCGGGGATCGCTGACGCTGCGTCAGTCAGCCGCCAGCCTTGGTTCGGTTCCCTTATGAAAGCGGTGGTGCAGGCTATGAAGCAAGCCCTCGCTGATCTGGGACTGAAACCAAAGGCTCCCTCGCCCCCGCTGAAGAGAAGGAGAGGAGTGGATTTCGCGGTGACTTCTCCCCGGGTTAAGCTGGCTCCCAAGAGGTCCGTCGGGAAGGCCCCTTGCCCTTCGCAGACGATTTCTCCTTCTCCTGTGGACGAACCTTTCCCGTCCTCGGGAGAATCCAGCAAGGTGAGACACTCTCCCACGGCACCAATGGGAGGAACCCCACCTCAAGGAAGAGAAACGTCTCACGCAGGAAGTACCTTCCAGACCACTTTGCTGGAGTCCTGTATCCCTCCCAGGAGGGAGCCCAAGGACTCCAAGACGTTACCCAAATCATCGTCAAGGTTTCGTCCCGAGCCAGCCCTTCCCCGAGAGAACGTCCGCGTTTCTCCCCATGAAGAGCCAATGGGGACAGGAGACTTAGCTGCCAGTCCACAAGGAGGAGAGCAGCAAGAATCGGAGCACGCCTTCTGGCAGGTCCTTGGACTAGTGAGGCAACTCGATAGTTTCAAGGATCCCGAGACCGCCCCTCGCGAAGGCAAGGATCAAGGATACGGTCCTGGACCAAGTTTATGGCATTCAGAAGCCCCCAAGACCAGTGCATCCCTTCCCTGGTCCCAAGGGATGAAGAGTGCCAGGGACAAGGTCGAGAGTCAGCTTTCCGAGCTTGCCTCCTCCAGCCGTTCTTCTGCCGGGAACAAGCTCCTCCCACCTCCTCGCGTACAGCAGAGGAGGTATTTCGAGATCACGGAGGAGCCTTGTTTAACTCTTCCCCTCCACCACTCCGTGGAAGAGCTCACCAGGGGTCTCTCTGTAGAGAAACTCAACGCCCGGCAGGTGACATTCACAGCGTCGGAGGTCCTGAGCCAGGAGAAGGTCGGGAAGTGTGTCATGCAGGCCACTTCATGGCTGGATATCTGGCTAGGATCTCTGGGCATCCTATTGCGCTCTGAGGACTTGTCCAAGGAGAGCAATAGGAAGGCCCTTGAGACCTTTCTCCTCTCGGGAACGTGCTCTATCGAGTTTTTAGCTCACCAGGTTACTAACCTGTGGGCTAACTTGATTCTCAAGCGCCGTGACACGTTGACCAAGAGGTTCCACCCGAAGGTCCCCGCGATGGATGTCAGCAAGCTCAGACACTCCTCCATCATTGGAGGAAGCCTGTTCGAGCCCAAGGACGTAGAACGGACAGCTGAGAGGTGGAGGAAGACGAGTCAAGATTCGCTCCTCCAGAAGGCCCTTACATCCCGGCCCTACAAGCTTCCAGCTCCTCAACAACAACAGCAGCCTCGCAGGACACCGAAGCAGGCTCCGGCAGCTAAGACCAAGGTGTCTAGACTGCAGCCCTTTCCTGTCAAAGACAAGAAAGGCACAAAGTCCTCCAGGGGAGGCAAAAATCCTAGAAGGAGAGGCCGAGGCCGCAAGCGCTAGGATTGGCAATCCCCCTGCGTGTCCACCTGTTGGGGGATGCCTACAAAGTTGCGTGCTCAGGTGGCAGCAACTTGGGGCCGATTCCTGGACGACCTCTGTGGTCGGACAAGGATATCGCGTCCCGTTCATTTCATCTCTACCTCCCCTGACAGCGAATCCAGTGTCGTTGAGCTCCTATGCCACGGGATCGGCAAAGGGGCTAGCCCTTCGGGCAGAAGTCGAGACCATGCTCAAGAAGGATGCTCTCCAGGAGGTCGTGGACGGCTCCCCAGGCTTCTTCAGTTGACTCTTTCTTGTAAAGAAGGCGTCTGGAGGCTGGAGACCAGTCATCGAACTCTCAGCCCTGAACAAGTTTGTCAAGCAAACTTCGTTCAGCATGGAGACAGCAGACACGGTCAGACTTGCAGTGAGACCGCAAGACTTCATGTGCACACTGGATCTGAAGGACGCGTACTTCCAGATCCCAATCCAACCGTCTTCCAGGAAGTACCTACGTTTCAGCCTAGACAACAAGATCTACCCGTTCAAGGTGCTGTGTTTCGGTCTCTCCACAGCACCTCAGGTGTTCACCAGAGTGTTCACACTGATATCTTCGTGGGCGCACAGGAACGGCATCCCTCTCCTTCGTTATCTGTACGACTGGCTGATCCTGGCAGACTCGGAGTCGACCCTTCTTCGACACCGAGACAGGCTTCTGGGAATTTGGCAAGATCTAGGGATCATGGTAAATCTCGAGAAGTCCTCTCTGCTCCCAACACAGTGACTGGTATATCTAGGCATGATACTAGACACCGATCTCCACAGAGCCTTTCCATCAGACTACAGGGTAGCAAGGCTGAGGATGGTTGCAAAGTCTTTCCTCAGTCAAGAAGAACTTCCAGCCCAATCGTGGTTACGTCTGTTAGGTCACCTAGCCTCCCTGGCCCGTCTAGTTCCCAACGGAAGCCTCAGGATGAGATCTCTGCAGTGGCGGCTCAAGTCCCGGTGGGATCAATGCACCGATTCTCCGGACTTTCTGGTCTCAATAGGACCTGCGGAACGGACGGACCTCTAGTGGCTGACCGACGACAACCTCCGAAAGGGAGTGGATCTTCTCGTCCCTCCCCCGGATTTGATGCTGTTTTCGGACGCGTCAAAAGAAGGGTGGGGGGCCCACGTTCTGAACCAGAGGGCCTCAGGCCTATGGTCAGAATCAGAAAAGTACCCACACATCAACCTGCTAGAGCTGAAGGCCGTTTCTCTGGCCCTTCAACAGTTCCAACAGACCCTGGCGGGCCACTCTGTGGTGGTGATGCGCGACAACACCACGGTAGTGGCTTATATCAACAAGCAGGGAGGTACCTTTTCAGAGCAGCTATCCCATCTTGCAGCAGAGATACTAAGATGGACCGAAGTCCACTCGATACGTCTATCAGCTCGCTTCATTCCTGGGAAAAGGAATGTGCTCGCCGACAATCTGAGCAGAGCTTCGCAGATAGTGAGTACCGAGTGGTCTTTGGATCCTCAGGTAGCCAACAAAGTCCTGACTTTGTGGGGTTCCCCGACAGTGGACTTGTTCGCGACAGCCTTGAATTTCAAGCTGCCGCTGTACTGCTCCCCAGTCCCGGACCCCAAGGCACTCTGGCAAGATGCCTTCCTACAACGGTGGGACAACATCGACGTCTACGCCTTCCCACCGTTCTGTCTGATGAGAAGGGTGCTCAACAAGACCAGACTATCGGTCAACCTGTCGATGACCTTAATAGCTCCGCTATGGCATCGTGCAAAGTGGTTCCTGGACCTTCTGCAGCTCCTGACGCAACCCCCGAGAGAACTTCCCCCACGACACAAGCTACTCAGACAACCACATTGCAACATCTTCGACAGAGCCGTAGCATCGCTTCGGCTTCACGCCTGGAGACTATCCAGCGTCTCCTCTCTGAGAGAGGCTTTTCGCAACAAGTTGCGGAAAGGATGTCTCGACGCCTGCGAAAGTCATCCGCAGGTGTCTACCAGGCGAAGTGGAGAGTCTTCTGTGGTTGGTGTCGTGGGAGGGGTATCTCTCCCCTCGATGCCTCTATTCCAGCAATAGCGGAGTTCCTTGTTTATGTGCGGGAGGAAATGCGCCTTTCAGTCTCGGCGGTGAAAGGCTATCGCTCAGCCTTAAGCCTTGCCTTCAGGCGGAAAGGAATAGACATTTCCTCCTCGTTGGAACTTTCCTTACTTATACGTAGCTACGAGCTTACCTGCCCTCAGTCGGAAGTGAGACCGCCTCCTTAGAACGTGGTTCGGGTCCTCAGGGCTCTGAAGAGACCTCCGTTCGAACTATTACGCCAGGCCTCTGACCAACACCTGACTTGGCAAACGGTATTCCTGCTCGCTCTGGCTTCGGCCAAGCGAGTTAGTGAACTTCATGGTCTCTCATACGACATCACCCATTCAAGGGGATGGGGGGGGAGGTAACGTTCAAGTTCGTCCCTGAGTTTGTTGGCAAGACTCAGAACCCTGGAGTTCCGGACCCACGGTTCGACTCCTTCAGGGTTGTGAGTCTCCACTCTGTAACAGATGACCCAGGTCATCTGCTACTCTGCCCAGTGAGAAGTCTGAGACGTTATCTGAAGAGAACAGCTGCAGCCCGTCCCCGCGTGCAAGCCCTGTTTGTGAGCACGGGTAGGACGAAGAGGAGGGTCACCAAGAACACCATCTCAGCCTGGATTCGACGGACCATCCATCATGCCTTGAATCCAGACCCCCCTCCGTCACGTCGCCCTAGGGCACATGATGTCAGGGGCATCGCCACGTCCCTGGCCTTCAAGAGAAACTTCTCTGTGACGACCTTCACAGCCCACTACCTGCAGGACGTGACCCACAGGAGCCTCGATACTTTTTCTATCGGCCCTGTGGTGGCTGCACAACAGCTGGTCTAACCTCAGGCTCCTTAATGGACAGGTAGCAGAAGGTTGAGGGCATTGTTACCCGGTTTTAGTCTGCGTGAATGAAAAAGTATGTCTGGCCCTTACTTCTTTCTTCACCCTCCCCTCTCTTGGGGAATGCAGCATCCTGGTCTCTGCATAGCTGACCTCAAACCTCTGCAGGTAAACCATGCTTCCTTGTGTTCCTAGTATTAAGTACAATACTGTCGCGTCCCCCATACCCTGACGAGGTGGTATGGGGACGTCCTAGCCTGGAATTCCATATAAAGGACTTCAGGTCAACTTCCTAGGACGAGTCACACTTCAACTCTCCACACACACTTATGTAGGCCGCTCGTTTCTTGCGTAGCAATAAACTTGTGAGGTGCAGGGACTCTTTTTTTTTTTTTTTCTCGAAGTGCTACGCACTCGGATTCTGAGTCCCCGGGTAAGCTGAAGCCAGTAAGGCTGCGACTTTCCACCCTGCCTAAGGGTAAGTCACCCTATGTAAATAGCGTGGTTTGTATTTCGGTTACGGAACAAATGACAAATTCGAAGTTAATTTGTATTTTTCCTAACCATACAAACCTTAGCTATTTACACATATTTGCCCGCCAGCCCTGTCCCCCGAGACAAGTCCTACCTCTAAGTGAAGTGAGGCAGCTCACCGGTGTGTGGAGGGGGGAGGGTTAGCTAGCTACCCCTCCCCTACCCCCGTGCTAACTAGCGCGGGGGTAGTTAAACCCTCGTTAAAACTTTAATGGCTCGTCATTTCAGCTACGCCGAAAGTAAACCCTATGTAAATAGCTAAGGTTTGTATGATTAGGAAAAATACAAATTATCTTCGAATTTGTCATATTTACAATTTTTTGTTATGATTATGGTGGAAGATGCAGAAAGAGTCAGGGACAATAACTAAATTTCTAAAAGCATAAAATTTGCCCAGAAAAAGAGATGAGAATATTTTATGTTTGCGAGTCTTGCTTGTATGTGCGCATTTTATACATAAAGTCTATACTGTACAATACAGTATGTGTGTGTGGAGAGGGACATTTTTGGATTTCAGGAAAAGGGCTTGTCACTGGTAAGTAAATAACCCAGAAATTTTTATGCTCCAGTGGTGAGGTAAAATTCCTGCAAAACTCTGATGGTGTACTAACTGTATACTTACTGAAGTCTATTCAATCAATCTCTACAATAATAGTTTTAAGCCTAATTTTTCAAACTGCTGTATAGTAATGCCTCACAACACGAAATTAATTTGTTCTGGATTGGCTTTCATAAAGTGATTTTTTTGTGTTGTGAGTCACATTTTACATGCAAATCGCCTAATTCATTCCAAACCCTACAACACCCCACCACATTAAATCTTATAATAAAGCTACAGTATAACCACAATGGAATACTGTACTGCCAAATACATTTGAACCATTCAATATGCCTAAACTAATTGTTAATACCTGTAAATTGAGTAGTTATTAGAACATAATGTAATGATAAATGGAAAATAATACAATACATGCAGTACAATACTGTACATATACAAAATATACAGTAGCATATGTTCTGTACTATTATAGTTACCCTTACTATAGACTACAGCTACATTTTCTATTGTATAAATCCATGTTCTTCAAATTTATTTGATGGGTGACTAATTTATTCTCGGACTGGCTGGTAAATCTCTTTTCATAACATGAAACATTTTTTGCAAAGCGAGTCATAAAAATATTCGCATCTTGTTTCGCAGCCTGAAAATTTCATAAGCTGATTCTTTCGGGAAGAGAGGTATGACTGCATATTAGTATCCGTGGTAAACAATCTTGAGTCCCGTATGGCAAACCGTATGTAAGGACAGGTTGTTTTAAGCAATCTAGACCAGGTTAGTTAATCGTAGTCATGGCCTATTAGTTTAATTCTGATTATCCTATCTCTGTCCTTCAATTGGCCACACTTCCAAAAGGGTGGGAGTCAGCTATATAAACATCAGGGTAGGGTCATGAAAATAAACAATTTTGATATTATTTTTTATTTCTATTCCCACCGATGTTCATATACCACTCTCCTCCCCACTGACTCGTAAGAAGAGGATAGGGATGAATTTTACTTTGAAACTGAAGGGACAAAGAGTATCTGGCATGTCAGTTTTGGGCTTCTTACCCCTTGCCTTTAGAGTGTTCCTTTCTTTTACCAAGGGTATGTATTTATTAAAGGTAAAGAAAATGCAATTATTTTAAAACTAAAAATTTTAGAGGGAAGTGTCGATTAAACCGAGCTTCTGAAGGAATATAACATCAGGCGAGTATAGAAATAAAAGAAATATTAAATATTATTATTAGAATTGGGTTTTTTTTTTTGTGTATGAAATTATCTTTTTATGAATAGTACTTACCTGGCAGTTATATATATGTAGCTGATATCTCTAAATCGGCAGAATTTTTCAAAACGAGGCAACCGCCTTGTGGTGGTTGGGAGGTAGGTGGTAACACCCGTCATAGGGTGGTCCAAGGAATCATTCCCGTGTCCAAGACTTCAGTTCATCTCTGCCGGCTGGATCGAAAACATCGTCGGTCCACCATTGAGAGTTTTTCGGTTTTTTGGACTTCGTTTGGTGAAGTACACTGATTTAGGGTTTTGGCAATCGTGTTGTATTATTATTATTTACTTTGTTTATCATGAGTGATAACTTAATTTTCGTTGTTTGTGCACTATATTTTAGGTGCAAAGTTTTTAATCCTGATGACGGAAATATGTTCCGGCAACTCTATGACGTCACAGTCGTGTGACGTAATCTTCATGTATGTCTTGCAAATTCTCTTTATTTGTTTTATGCAAAGAATGGGAGGAATTTCACTTATATATGTTTTTTAACTTTTAATGTAAAATTTTAAAGAAATATTTGTCCATTTGGTATTCGTTCTTTAAATCATCGATCTAATTTCATAAATTAAATAGAACTAGCGTATGGTTAATTTACGCTGTTACTCGTTACTATCGGTGCAGTCCCAACATGCCTTGGTAGTGTTCTTTTCGATATGGGAATTAAAGTGTTGGCTATTATTCTCCAACAACAACTATATGGGAATTCTAGTTTTAGTAGCATTTTCATTTATATGTTCCTATTGTTTACATTTATATATATAGATACGTTATTGCTATATCTGTTCTTTTTATCATTACAACTCGCTTGTTTTTGAAAACCCTTTGAATTAATTGTGGATTACATTTGTTTTCCCTTTTTTCTGTTCATTTTAATCTTTAAAGTATAACTTTCCCAGCGTTTGTATGTAACTACCGGGTAGGTATTTGACATTTAATTTTACCGGTGGTTATATGTAACTACCGGGTGAGTGTCTTCAACATCTATTTTTAATCTCAACTCTTGCCCGGTGGTTTTTTCTTTTTGTGACCGCCGGGTAAGTATGTTTGAAAGTTTATTTTATTATGGAAACGTCAGTTTAATATTTTATAAAAATATTTTGTTACAGTTTATATAGCAAGTACTAGAGACGATTTTGTTTTCTCATTCAAGCCCGTGGCAGAAGAATAAGTTCTCTCACAACAGGCAGGACTGATTATGGGTTTTTGTGTAAGAGTTTAATAGTGCAAGTTTTCATTGCTAAATTAGGCATTGGATTCTTTCAGCACAGGGACGTTGTTTTCCTAGCCTTAGACCTCTTCTAAGCTCCCTGGCCCATGGGAGAAGGAACGTCGATCGGCGAAAGGAAACGAGAGGCGTTAGCTCACGAGCAAACGCCCTCGCGAGCGTTCCTGTTAACGTTCCCAAGAATGCTCGCCCTTGCCATGGGAAAGCAAAGAGCGTTGAACGTTAAGATTCTTACACTGCTTTTAGAGTTTTGCATTGCATCACTTTTGATTTTAATGGCAATACTTTAAGTCATAGATATTCGCTGCTAATATCAGTGCTTACAAACCATCATTGACTCGGTTTTTATCCCAGAGCGCCAGTCGGCCTTATGAACCCTCTGGTCGGAACCGAACGCGCCGAGCGGCATAATGAATATCATTTTGCCTTAACGCTCGGCGCTAAGTCTTTCAAGACAGGACGAATGCAGCCTCATCTTTCAGGGCAAATGTAGCCTCGTCTTTCAGGACGAATGCAGCCTCGTTTTTCAGGACTAATGCAGCCTCGTCTTTCAGGGCGAATGCTGCCTCGTCTGTCAGGACGAATGCAGCCTCGTCTTTCAGGGCAAATGCAGCCTCGTCTTTCAGGGCGAATGCAGCCTCGTCTTTCAGGACGAATGCTGCCTCGTCTTTCAGGGCGAATGCAGCCTCGTCTTTCAGGACGAATGCAGCCTCGTCTTTCAGGGCGAATACAGCCTCGTCTTTCAGGACTAATGCAGCTTCGTCTTTCAGGGCGAATGCTGCCTCGTCTTTCAGGACGAATGCAGCCTCGTCTTTCAGGGCGAATGCAGCCTCGTCTTTCAGGGCGAATGCTGCCTCGTCTTTCAGGACGAATGCAGCCTCGTCTTTCAGAGCGAATGCAGCCTCATCTTTCAGGACTAATGCTGCCTCGTCTTTCAGGACGAATGCAGCCTCGTCTTTCAGGACGAATGCAGCCTCGTCTTTCAGGACGAATGCAGCCTCGTCTTCCAGGGCGAATGCAGCCTCGTCTTGCAGCCCTCGTCTTCCAGGGCGAATGCAGCCTCGTCTTGCAGCCCTCGTCTTCCAGGGCGAATGCAGCCTCGTCTTTCGGGGCGAGTGCAGCCTCGTCTTTCGGGGCGAGTGCTGCCTCGTCTTTCGGGGCGAGTGCAGCCTCGTCTTTCGGGGCGAGTGCTGCCTCGTCTTTCGGGGCGAGTGCAGCCTCGTCTTGCGGGGAGAGTGCAGCCTCGTCTTTCGGGGCGAGTGCAGCCTCGCCTTTCGGGGCGAGGGCAGCCTCGCCTTTCGGGGCGAGGGCAGCCTCGCCTTTCGGGGCGAGGGCAGCCTCGCCTTTCGGGGCGAGGGCAGCCTCGCCTTTCGGGGCGAGGGCAGCCTCGCCTTTCGGGGCGAGGGCAGCCTCGCCTTTCGGGGCGAGGGCAGCCTCGCCTTTCGGGGCGAGGGCAGCCTCGCCTTTCGGGGCGAGGGCAGCCTCGCCTTTCGGGGCGAGGGCAGCCTCGCCTTTCGGGGCGAGGGCAGCCTCGCCTTTCGGGGCGAGGGCAGCCTCGTCTTTCAGGATGATAGGACGATCGCCGCCTTGTCCTTTCAGGGCGACGCCACGTCTTATAAGATCTTTGTCAAGGATGGCAGTTATATATATATTCGAAGGCCCACCCACCTCCCCTCAGGAGACAGGTCGGGCATAGATGAACTGAAGTCTTGGACACGGGAATGATTCCTTGGACCACCCTATGACGGGTGTTACCACCTACCTCCCAACCACCACAAGGCGGTTGCCTCGTTTTGAAAAATTCTGCCGATTTAGAGATATCAGCTATATATATATAACTGCCAGGTAAGTATTCATAAAACTTTCTTTTATCATAAAAACTCCATTTTAAATAGCTTTTAAATGAGAAAAATTAGTGAAAAAGAAGAAGGTAGGTAGGTTTTGAAGTAACACAAAAATAACATTGTTTTATTTGGGCTCAGTCCTATTCCGTACGGGTCTTTGCAGTATCCCTTTGGCCTCTAGCTGCAGTCACCTCTTAGCCCTCCACTTCACTTTCATTCCTTCTTCCTTTCTTCTATTTTGCTGTCCAACCCCTCTTAACTTTTACTTCATAGTGCAACTGCAGTGTTTTCCCAGTTGATCATTAGTTCTGAATAACCTCCCAGCCCCAATATGAAGAGACTTGTGTCCCAAATTTTAAATCCAGTCCAATTTACTTAGTCATTATAAGCTTAGCGTAATTTTTTGCTTTTATTTTGTAATAACGCAAGTCAAAAAGAGTTGGTTTAGTCTTTAATGTTGCATATCTTAAAAAACTAAAAGGATCCAAAATTTTTGGAGTTGAATTATTAGGTTGACATGCAGTTAATCTATCACCATCATGACTAATAGAATGTCTGGAATAATATACGATATGTTATTTGATTGAACATTGTTATGAAAGTGGACAAGGGTTAAGTTATATTCCATTCAAACAGACTTTAGCAAAGAGCCTCTTAAGTAAATAACTCAAGAGAGGAACTGAAAGAAGTTTAGTTAGATTCTGTAGTGAATGTTGAAGGATAGATACAGCTTTTTACTACAGTAGGTAATTATACTAAATATACAGTTGGTTATTCCTGCAATAACCAGCGTGAAAGAGGTGTTGGGTATTATAAAGAGAGATTCTCTCTCTCTCTCTCTCTCTCTCTCTCTCTCTCTCTCTCTCTCTCTCTCTCTCTCTCTCTCTCTCTCTCTCTCTCTCTCTCTCTCTTTTTTTACCCGTACAGTGAACCCTCGCTACTTCGCGGTTCGACCATCGCGGATTCACCACTTCGCGGATTTTTTCCATAACCCATATATATACAGTAATATATATATATATATATGTATGCATGTATTTATGTATATATGTAGGTATGTATATGTGTATACATAAATATATATATATATATACACACACACACATATATATATATATATATATATATATATATATATATATATATATATATATATATATATATATATATATATATATATTATATATCTAAAGTAGGAAGATGTGATGTAGTTCTAAGGGAAAAGTATGGGAAATATGTCTGGGTAATAAGCAAAGCTCTACCTCCAGTTTGTTTCTTCATTATGATCAGAGATAAATGTAAACAAAACATTGGTTGCCATTTTTTATCGTGCTTTTTAGCGTGTTTAGGAAATGCATGATATAAAATCACCTTTAATATTTGTGCCTGTTTTAGTTTAGGGTACTGTAGTACATGCATTAAGTGTTCTGTACATTAAAGTGTAGTTTGTTAACAGAACTACGTACAAGGGAAGGTTTAAAAAGTCTGAATATACATGTTGAATAAATAGGTAAATATGGTGTCACTACTTCGCGGATTTTCACCTATCGCGGCCGCGACTGGAACCTATCTACCGCGATAAACGAGGGTTCACTGTACATCTACATCTCACATAACAGAAAAAATGGGTAGTAAAATACACTACCAAAATATTTGTTTGTAAATTAGTACCGTAATTTACTGCTGGGTAAAATATACAGTATAACACAGTAAATGAATTTAATTTAGAATATGGAATGGTTTACTTTACTGTACATACAAAAAGACTTTGTTCCGTAACTGGAATACAAACCTACGCTATTTATTTAGGGGTATTACTTTCTGCGTAGTTGAAATGACAAGCCATTAAAATTTAGCGAGGGTTAACTACCCACACCGCTAGTTAGCTGGGGTGGGGGGGAGGGGTAGCTTGCTACCGCTCCCACTCACACACCGGTGGTTTCGCTCACTTTGCTTTTGGCTCAAATGGTGTACGGTCATTGCCGTTCCTCATCCTTCACCATTATTTGGACTGCCATTAATTCTTTTTTTGCTTTTTCTTTGAGTTAGTGTGTGTGTGTTGACTTTTGCAAACATGCGCACCTGCCCTGGACTCGATGGCCGGCCCTGCAGAACCTCACACCCTTTGTCCCGTCTGCAGAGGTGAACGGTGTGATTTCAGCAACAAGTGTAGTGAGTGTCGGGAGTGGTCTGTCTCCCAGTGGGAAAGGTTTGGGCGACGGCGGAAGAAGTCTAAGCGGGTTATTTCTTCTTCGAAGGTTCCTTCGAAGGGGGAAAAACCCAAGACTTCTTCTTCCGTCTCCCAACCTTCCTCCGAAGCTCCTACTCGTTTGGTCTCTTCCGAGAGACCGGTGTGCAGTAGCATAGACCCATTTAATTTCCGCCAACCCCGGTCCTCGAGAGTTGGTGTTGCTTCCCCTAGCGAAGCTGCCCCATCTCTCCCCCGGGTGAGGCCTTGTCTAGGTCTTTTGTGTTATAGGTTTGGTCGTCCTTGGGGCTTCCGGGTCCGCCAAAGACTCCTTGATGCAGCTCATCCTCCAGGGTGCAAGTGTGCAGCCGTCATCGTCGACTTCGGAGGTAGATCTGCTTGCGCTCGTCGACGTCATGGTGTCAGAGGTGTCTTCTGTGGTTTCTGCCAACTCCCCTACCCCTCCAGACTCTCCAGCTGTTGCTGCCGACTTAGTTTCCCCCGGTCTTGATCATCCTTCGAGGTGGAAACTTAGTCCTAAGTCTGTTTCTCCTGCGGGTGTTTCTTTCCCTCGGGGGAGTTCACTCATAGAGACTCCAATTCGGAGGACTGCTGCTGCTCATGGTCAGCTTGCTTATCTAACGGCCCCTAGAGGGCGTCTCCGTCGCAGAGCTCGCCTGTCGCTTTGCCTTAAAGGTCGCCTTTCACCATCGGTGAAAAGGCACCTCTTTGGCACTTCAGCCTCGTCATCGCAGCCGTCATCCGCAGAGGAGTCTCCACTTCAGTAGTCTCTTGGCCCTTGACCTTCACCCGTTCTTGGACCTTCTCCCGACGATGCTGCTACTAGTCCTCCAACTTCGGTCCTGGACCCTTCTGTAGATCGTATGCGATCTCCATCGGTGGATGTTCTCCCTTCCAAAGGGCACATCCCTGTTCCTTTGCTACCTGCCAGCCGACCTGCCGACCTACCATCACCGTTCCTGTTCCCGGTACAGCCTCCTGAGGCCCTACCTGAGTGCGCAGTTGGGCACCAACCCTCTTCAGCTCGCCAGCTCCCTGCAGTGCACCAGCACTCTCCAACATCTCGTCAGCGCTCTACAATGCTTCGGTGCGTGCCTTCACATGCTCGCTCTCAGCGCCTACCAACGCGCCAAGGATCACCGGCGCAACAAAGCCCACCGAAACTTCAGCGCACACCAAAACCTTAGCTCGCTCGCAACTTCAATCTCCTGCACGCCAGCACTCTCCTACGTTCCAATGATCTCCTGCGCGCCAATGAGCCCCTGCGAGCCAGCGCTCTCCTACGTGCCATCACTCTCCGTCGCACGCTCGTTATCAATCTCCCGCTCGCGCTCGCCATCACTCGCCCGCACACGTACGCCAACTCTCGTACGCACCAGTGCTCTCCTGCTCGCCAGATCTCACCCGCGCTCACGCACCAGGTCGCGCGCCAACACTCGCCCACGTGCCAGCTCTCGCCCGCGCCCCACTACTCGTTCGCGTGCGCGAGCCCTCGCATCAGCGCACACCGGCACATTCGCACAGTAAGCAGGAACAGCACACAGATAGGTCACAGCGCCTCATTCTCCTCCCCACAAACGCCTTTCAGCGCGTCCGCCAGGGAAGGGTGAACAGGCCTGTGCAGAAGGGTTCAGGATCCCAACACTGCCTTCCTCTATGGTGGACCCACCTACAGCAGAGACTCCTCGTAGGGAACCTTCAGTCCCTTAACCCTCAGGGGATTTGTCTGACAGTGTGTCAGTCAGTCAACAGCCATAGTTCAGTGCTATAGTCAGAGCAATGGTACAGGCCTTCAATCCTGTTCTATCAGGTCACTC
The DNA here is from genome assembly GCF_036898095.1 of Palaemon carinicauda. NCBI lineage: Eukaryota > Metazoa > Arthropoda > Malacostraca > Decapoda > Palaemonidae > Palaemon > Palaemon carinicauda. Next base: position 76,697,573 of record NC_090747.1, read on the forward strand.
TTCAGAGCAGCCTATAGCTCCAGCAGATCCTCGGCAAAGAACCATGACTTCTTCCTCCCCCCTGAAAAGGAAAAGAGGAATCTCTGACGCGGTCACTTCCTCGAGAGTAAAGCTGACTCCGGTTAGCCCATCAAGGCCAGCTCCTCCTGCATCTTCCTCGAGATACTCTCCCACCTCACTTTTGCCAAGGGAGTCGCGTGAGGAAAGGACCTCCTCCCTTCCACCTTCAGAGGAAGCCTCCCCTCACAGGGAGAGCTCCCTACCACCAATGGAAATCAGGAGGGACACGACATCTCAGCCTTCGATGCTGGAGTCCTACCTCCTTCTTCGGAAGGAGCCCAAAGACTCCAAGACTCTGCCAAAGTTGTCATCTAGGACTACCAAGTCTACAGAGACAGCCAGTCACTCAAGGGATGTCCGCGTCCCACCCCAGGAAGAGCTCTCGGGGATGGAAGAAGGAGACTTCGCTACAAGTCCAACATCTGAAGGAGAGCAAAAGGAGTCAGAACATGCATTCTGGCAGGTTCTGACTCTCGTCAGGGTTCTCAATGGGTTACCGACCCAGTGATACCCTCACGGGAGGGCAAGGACACGGGTCTTAGACCGTCTTTGGCAACCAGAAACCTTCAAAGACCAGTGCAGCCCTGCCCTGGTCTCAAGGGTTAAAGGGTACCAGGGCTAAGATCGCCCTACAGCTCACTGAATATGCCTTCTCCCATCGTTCCGGCTCCACCAATAAGCTTCTCCCACCTCCTCGTGTCCAACAGAGGAAGTATTTCGAGATTCTCGAGGAGCCTCATCCAGCTCTTCCTCTCCACCACTCCTTGGAAGAGCTCACCAAGGGAATCTCTAGAGAGACTCTCCAATCGACAGGTCTTTTTCTCGGCAACCGAGATCCTTAATCAGGAGAAAGTTATGAAGTACGCCATGCAAGCTACTTCATGGCTTGATATCTGGTTAGGGACCTTGGGAATCCTGGTACGGACTGAGGATTTCTTCAAGGAATGTACCAGGAAAGCAATGGAGACTTTCCTGCTCTCAGGCACTCGCACGATCTGAAACGCCAGGACGCGGTGCGTGAGAGGTTCCATCAACAATCCCTATCGCTGAGATTGCTAGGCTCGGATATTCCTCTCTAGATGGAGCCCATCTATCCGAGCCTTAGGACGTGGAACATGCCGCTGAGAGATGGAGGAAGTCCCATCAGGACTCCCTCCTCCATAGGGCTTTGACTTCCAAGCCCTATAAACCAGCAGCTCCTCAGCAGTCCCGTCCAGCCAAGACCACGATGACCAAGACAGCAGCGAAGACCACGGTGTCAAAGAAGCCCTCTCCTGCCAAGGACAGGAAAGGCAATAAGTCCTCCAGCGGAGGAAATTATCCTAGAGGGAGCAGCCGAGGCCGCAAACGCTAGGATAGGCACTCCCCCTGCTTGTCCCCCAATAGGGGGATGCCTACAAAGTTGCTCGGACAGGTGGAAGCAACTCGGGGCTGAACCCTAGACAATCTCTGTGATTCGTCTAGGAGATCACGTCCTGTTCATAACATCTCTCCCTCCCATGACCAGGAATCCAGTGTCTATAGACTCCTTTGCCATGGGATCAGCAAAGGGGCTGGCCCTTTGGGCAGAACTCCAGACCCTGTTGCAGAAAGGCGCTCTCCAAGAGGTCCTTGATTGGTCCCCAGGCTTCTTAAGTAGACACTTTCTTGTAACAAAGGTGTCTGGAGGCTGGAGACCAGTCATCGACCTCTCAGCTCTGAACAAGTTTGTCAAACAAACTCCTTTCAGCATGGAGACTGCAGACATGGTCAGACTAGCGGTAAGACCACAGGACTTCATGTGCACACTGGACCTAAAGGACGCGTACTTCTAGATCCCAGTCCATCCGTCTTCAACCTAGACAGCAGGAAATACCAGTTGAAGGTGCTGGGCTTCGGTATTTCCACAGCACCTCAAGTTTTCACCAAAGCGTTTTCCCTAGTGTCATCTTGGGCACACAGGATTGGCATCTTTCTCCTTCGTTATCTGGACGACTGGCAAATCCTAGCAGACTCGGTGTCAACCCTTCTTCAACATCGAGTTAAACTTCTGAGGCTTTGCCAAGATCTGGGTATCATGGTAAATCTTGAGAAGTCCTCCCTGCTTCCTATGCAGAGGCTGGTATACCTAGGCATGATAATAGACACCAATCTCCAAAAAACCTTCCCATTAGACGACAGAATAGCAAGGCTGAGGAAGGTCGCAAGACCCTTTTTCAGACGAGAAGAACTTCCAGCCCAGATGTGGTTATGTCTCCTCGGTCACCTTTCATCACTGGCCCGTCTAGTTTCCAATGGCCGCCACAGGATGAGATCTCTCCAGTGGCGACTTAAGTCCCGGTGGAATATCACTCTCGATTCCCCGGACATCCAGATCCCCACGGGATCAGCGGAACAGACGGACCTCGAGTGGTGGGTGGCAGACGAGAATCTACGAAAGGGAGTGGATCTTCTCGTCCTCCCCCCGCATTTGATTCTATTCTCAGATGCTTAAAAAAAAAGGGTGGGCGGCTCACTTGCTGTACCACAGGACCTCAGGCCTCTGGTCAAAGTAAGAAGAGTACCTCCACAAAAATCTCCTAGAGATAAAGGCCGTCTTTCTGGCCCTTCAACAGTTCCAATAGTTCCTGGGGGGCCCCTCACTGGTAGTAATGAGCGACAACACTACAGTAGTGGCTTCCATCAACTAGCAAGGAGGTATATTTTTACAACCCCTATCCCATCTAGCTGTAGAGATACTGAGATGGGCCGAGATCCACTGTATACCACTATCGGCACGCTTCATTCCGGGCAAGAGGAATGTGCTTGCCGACAACTTGAGCAGAGCATCTCAAATAGTGAGTACCGAGTGGTCTTTGGATCATCTAGTTGCCAACAAATTCCTGACTTTGTGAGGTTTTCTGACAGTGGACCTCTTCGCAACAGCCCTGAACTAAAGGCTCCCGTTACACTGTTCCCCAATCCCAGACACCAAGGCTCTCTAGCAAGATGCATTCCAACAATGGGGACAACATCGACGTTTACTCCTTTCCCCCGTTCTGTCTGATGAGGAGGGTACTCAACAAGGCCAGAACATCGGTCAACCTTTCAATGACCCTCAGCTCCGCTATGGCATCACGCAGAATGGTTTCCTGACCGCCGGCAACTCCTGACAGAGCCACCAAGAGAACTCCCTCCACGACATGATCTACTCAAACAGCCACATGCCAACATATTCCACAAAGATGTAGCTTTGCTACGAATTCACGCCTAGAGACTGTCCAGCATCTCCTCTCTCAGAGAGGATTTTTGCAACAAGTTGCAATCAAGATGTACCCGCAAAAGTCATCAGCAGCAGTCTACCAGGCAAAGTGGAAGGTCTTCTGTGGTTGATGTCGTGGAAGGGCTATCTCTCCTCTCAATGCCACTATTCCAGCAATAGCGGAGTTCCTCTTATATTTGCGGAAAGAAATGCGCCTGTCAGTCTCGGCGGTAAAAGGCTATTGCTCAGCCTTGAGCCTCGCCTTTAGACTGAATGGAATGGACATTTCTTCATCGCTAGAACTTTCCTTACTCACATGGAGTTATGAACTTACTTGTCCTCAGTCTGAAGTGAGACCTCCCCATGGAACATGCTTCAAGTTCTCAGGTCTCTTTAAGAGACCTCCCTATGAACCATTACTTGAAAGACAGTATTCCTGCTAGCTTCGGCCAAGCGAGTCTGTGAACTTCATGGTCTCTCATACAACATAGCCCATTCAAGGGGATGGGGAGAGGTAACATTCAGCTTCGTCCCTGAGTTTATTGCTAAGACTCAGAACCCACGGGTAGCATATCTGCGATTCAACTCCTTCCGAATTTTGAGACTTCGTTCTGTAACAGATGACCCTGATCATCTCTTACTCTGCCCAGTGAGGAGTTTGAAGCTGTACATCCGCAGCCCGTCCTAGTGTTCCTACACTCTTCATCAGCACAGGAAGGACCAAGAGGAGGGTCACCAAGAACACAATCTCGACTTGGATTTCCAATGTCATAGATCATGCACTGAATCCAGAATCTCCTCCTTAACGTTGCCCCAGAGCTCTTGAAGTCAGGGGCGTAGCTACATCCGTGGCATTCAAGAGGAACTTCTCAGTGACACAGGTTCTTCAGGATGGGGTGTGGAAACGACAAACTACATTCACATCCCACTACCTGCAAGACGTAACCCACAGGAGACTCGATACGATTTCTATTGGTCCTGTGGTGGCTGCACAACAGCTGGTTTAATACTTCAAGCTCGTTATTGGACCAGTAGCAGAAGGTTGAGGGCACTGTTACCCGGTTTTAGTCTGCATGAATGAAAAGGTTTGACTGGCTCTTATTCTTTTCTTCATCCTTACATCTCTTGGGGAAAGCAACATCCTGGCTTCTCTGCACAAGTTTACCTCAAACCACTGCAGGTCAACCATGTTCCCTTGTGTTCCTAGTATTAAACTAATACTGTTGCGTCCCCATACCCTGGCGAGGTGGTATTGGAAAAGTCTTGGTTACAACAGTTTTTCCTACTAAAGACTTAATAACTTTACCTGGACAGTCACACTTCTATATACCTCAACACACAGCTTGCGTAGACCGCGGACCTTGCATAGCAAGGTTTTAGCGAGGCACAAGGACCCCTTATTCTTTAGTACTAACATACTCGGATAAGGAGCCCATGGGTAAAACCAAAAAGCCAGATTGGCAGGGACGTCCACCCTTCCGAATGGGTGAGTCACGTCTAAATAAATAGCATAGGTTTGTATTCCAGTTACGGAACAAATGACAAATTCGTAGATAATTTATATTTTTCCTAACGATACAAACCTTTGCTATTTATACAAACTTGCCCACCAGCCCTATCCCCCTTGAGGTCCTACCTCCAACCAAAGTGAGCTAAATCACCAGTGTGTGAGTGGGAGCGGTAACAAGCTACCCCCTCTACCCCCGCTAACTAGCGGTGTTGGTAGTTAACCCTCGCTAAATTTTAATGGCTCATCATTCCAGCTACACAGAAAGTAATACCCCTAAATAAATAGCTAAGGTTTGTATCGTTAGGAAAAATACAATTATCTACGAATTTGTCATATTTATTACGATAAAACATTGTGTAGCCGTACATCTACATACGGCCTCTCTCTCTCCCTCTCTCTCTCTCTCTCTCTCTCTCTCTCTCTCTCTCTCTCTCTCTCTCTCTCTCTCTCTCTCTCTCTCTCCCAAATGAAATCTTTGTTTCTTTGCAAAGTCTCTATTGAATACTCGCTGACGAGCTATAATAAGTAATTTCCTCAGCTTTATAATCACACACCACAGAGCTAAAAATTATAAAATATCGTGCATCTGTAACATGAATGAAACTCCGGTTAACGTTATGTGATTCGACTCACAGTACAAGTAAATAAAATATGAGAGAAGTATTTCAAATAAAGTTCTTGAAATTAGTATTCTAATTGAAAAAGATAGATAAAGTAATAATTGTTTCTTTTAGTAAATGTGAAATATCCTTCGGTAGCATGCCTTGATAATAAGGAAGTTATTTGATCAGAAAATTGAAGTTGACGATGGAGTACGCAGGATTGATCAGCTGATTTGAATGTAAACAATGTATGAGATTATAATTAGTGGGATTTTTAATAATAAAATCCTAAAATGTGAATATTACATGCATTATTATTGGATACAGTCAAGTAAAATACCACTTTAATCAAAATCCAGTTTATTTCAAATATAGCTGTAATTTTTACCATAGTAAATGGATATACAGTGTACAGAGAGAGCTAGGACCAGCGGTGTGTAGAGATAGGTAGTGGCATGCAGCACTGCCAGTGTAAAGGAGTGTGGGCTATTTGAAATAATCACCCAGCTTGAGTTTTATTGTACTTTTTATGAGAATTTTTATTTGATAGGTATTGCATTATTCTTGGCTGAAAAAACGAAATGACAAAGAAAAACCCGCGAAAGAGGTTTGTAGCTTCATTTTTTTGTTGGCCTCCATAGTCCTTCCCCCCTTTGTTGCCACATACTCCCCATTCCCTCCTAAGTATGAGTCTCATTAGAAGGAAGTTCTAACTAAGTACAGTACTTTATACTGCATCAGAACTAATATAAATTTTTAAGTAATTTGTATTTTTCCTAGCCATAATTATGAAGAGCTTCGGTTTACTTCCCGCCTGTCTTTCCCTTCGTGGTTCATAGGTGGTGATTGGGTTTTTCTTTTTCTTGAGAATTGTACCGAAGAGCATACTTCAGCCTGACTTGAACAGAGAGAGATGCTCTCACCCCGCCCCTTTGGTGAGGGATTCGTGGTACTGCCAGATGTACGGTATGGGGGGAGAACTGGGGAGGCCTAACGGAAATTTCTGCTTGTGACCGGGTTGACACCAAGATCTCCTCCTTAGAGGGAAGTTCTTCATAAATATAGCTAGTATTACTAGTCCACTGCAGAACAAAGGCCCCAGATATGTCCTTCATTTGCATCTGTTTATGGTCTTTCTATGCCAGTTTATACCTGCAAATTTTCTTAGTTCTTCCATCCACTGACTTCTCTTCCTCTGCTTCATTTGCAATCTCTAGGGACACATTGTTATTCTTATTGTCCATCTATTATATGTCATTCTCCTTATAATTCCTGCCCATGTCCATTTCTTTTTCTAACATTTTGTTAGAATATCTTCTACTTTAGTTTGCTCTTGTATCCCTGTTGCTCTTTTTCTGTCTCTAGTGTTATTCCCATCATTGTTCTTTCCATAGCTCTTTGAGTTGTAACAACCATATATTCAAAGGCTTTAGTAAGGGTCAAAATTTCTGATGCATGAGTTAACACCGGTAGGACCATCTGATTAAATACTTTTCTTTTTAGAGAAAGTGGCATTTTAATTTTCATAATCTCCTTTTGTTTACCAAAAGCTCCTTCTTTTAATTTTGGTCTCATGTACTGGGGAAACCCCTACCTTCTGTCCTAAGTGGATATATTCATTACCAATCTCTAGAGGTTCGTCTATACCCCTTATTTGTTGTGTCTGCATTTTCATTGACATGGTCATTGTTTTACTCATATTAATTTTCACTCTTACATTTTTGCTTTCTCTAGTCAAATCATATATCACCTTTTTTAATTTCTCCTATGATTCGCTAAGCAGAACTGTATCATCTGCAAATCTTTAAGTTGTTAAGGTATTCCCTGTTAATGTTCATACATTTTCCCAATCTAAAGTTTTAAACATTTTTAGGCATGCTGTGAAGAATTTAGGAGAGATGGGGTCTCTCTGTCTAACTCCTTTCTCATTTGGAATTTTCTCGCTATCGTTATGTAGTTTTAGGATTGCTCTACTTCCCATATAGATATCTTTAATTGTTTTAACAGAAAATCCATCCATCCTTTGTCTTTGAAGGACTATCATTACAGCTGAAGTTTTGACAGAATCAAAAACTATCACTTAGTCTATAAATACCATACATAGGGGTTTGTCATACTCTGTTGATTGTTCCATTAGAAGGTTAATTACATGGTTATGTTTGGTAGTTGAATACACATTTCTAAAGCTTGCCTGCTCTCTTGACTGATTAAAGTCTATCTGTCTTTCTATTCAGCCTAATATGATATTTGTAAATATATCATCGAGATTAAACCAAGAGTCCTTAATTTTTCAAGTTTTCCAAGCTGTAGGTATAAAGCATTCTTGCAAATTTTACTACTATGAAATCTCCTCCATCCACCATTAAATCAATCGCTTGGAAATCTTCTACTGCTGCTTTGCCTCTTTTCATGCTTTTTAGTGCTTTCTTTACTTTACCTGCTGTTACTTTTGGCACCAGCTCAGGTGTTTCATTATTTCTATTGGCAAAGTTTTTTTTTTTTTTAAATTACTATTGTATAGCATTGTGTAGAAATCCTCTGGAATTTATATCACTTTCTCTTATGTTGATAATATTTCCATTATCATCCTTTAAAACAAGCACCTATGCTACCCTGTTCTAACTCGTCTTTTCATCAATTTAATGCTTCTTCCTTACATATTTCATTATGCTTGTTGCATAATATTTTTCATATTTCTGACCATCCTTTGCATTCAGATCATTCCAGAGTGTACTATCTTTTCTGTCATGCCCAGCATATTGTGCATCATGTGACACTTGGATTCGCTACCTTTACTTTTCTTGAGGGGTTATGGCAAAAATGTATAAAGATAGCCAAGATACCATATGATAACTTCATTACATAAGTACAACACAAGGGAACACTTTTAAACAGTTAAGGCTCATAGGTGGTAGGCCTTCATCTAACCAAATAAGTGGGAAGCTGTTTGAGACTGGTTGCTGTGATTTTTTTTTCTTTTATCATATTGTAATCTTGGTTTTAAATAGTTAGTGAGATATGCTTATTTTTATTCTATCTTCAACAGTCACAAATTAAGCATAAAGCATACTGTATCATAGTGTTAAGAATTATTAAGAAAATAATTCTTTGACTTAACAAAGCAATGAAGTCAACAGAACTTCAGTCAGGATAATGTACATACCTGAGCCTGAAAATGTTTTGTCTGACGTAGCATATGTTTTGCATTATATTTTCTGTGTATACAGTACTGCTAGGTATAAGGTACTGCTGTTTTCATATTGAGTTCATGTATTTACTAATTTTGTGAATATTATTCTGTTTAGTTTGGTTTTTAGCCATTTTCACTGTCATTGTGTGACGGAGAGAGTGGCGTAAGTATGCATCAAACGTCTTCATGTGGATTGAATTTAACTGGAGTTAGTTGAACTGAATTGAAATGGGTTATTACTGCACAATATTACCTATTCTTAAATGCAGTTTGTTCCGTAACCGAAATACAAACCACGCTATTTACATTGGGTTTACCTTTTAGCGTAGCTGAAATGGCGAGCCATTAGAATTTAACGAGGGTGTATTACCCCCGCGCTAGTTAGTTGGGGGGTGGTAGGGGAGTGGTAGCTAGCTACCCCTCCCCCCCCTCACACACCGGTGATGCTCACTTTCACTTTTGGCTCGGACTTGGACAGACGTCTCTGTCTTTGTCCTCGCTTGGCAGCCATTGTTTGTTTTGTCTTTACTTAATCACTTACTTTTCTTTTACTCAATATATATGTAAACATTTTTTCATGTTTGTATATATATTTGAGTATAGAAATCAGTAAGTTTCCTTTTCAGAGATTTGTGCTTGTGTGTGTAGTGTACACAACAGCTGGTCTAACCTCAGGCTCCTTTTTGGACAGGTAGCAGAAGGTTGAGGGCATTGTTATCAGGTTTTAGTCTGCATGAACGAAAGAAGTATGTCTGGCCCTTACTTCTTTCTTCATCATCCCCTCTACTGGGAAGCAGCATCCTGGTCTCTGCATAGCTGACCTCGAACCTCTGCAGGTAAACCATGCTTCCTTGTGTTCCGAGTATTGAGTCAATACTGTCGCATCCCCCATACCCTGACGAGGTGGTATTGGGAACGTCCTAACCCAGAGTTCCTTCTGGAACTCCAGGTCAACTGCCTAGGACGGGTCACACTTCTTCCTTCACACACAAGCTTATGTAGGCCACACGGTTCCTTGCGGAGCAAGGAACTTGTGAGGTGCAGGGACTCCTTTTCTCGAGTGCGACTCACTCGGATTCTGAGTCCCTGGGTAAAGCCAAAGCCAGTATGGCTGGGGACTTTCCACCCTACCTAAGGGGTAAGTCACCCAATGTAAATAGCGTGGTTTGTATTTCGGTTACGGAACAAATGACAAATTCGAAGGTAATTTGTATTTTTCCTAACCATACAAACCTTAGCTATTTACATATATTTGCCTGCCAGCCCTGTCCCCCAAGACAAGTCCTACCTCTAAGTGAAAGTGAGCTTCACCGGTGTGTGTGTGTGGGGGGGGGGGGGTAACTAGTTACCACTCCCCCCCCCCCCCCCCCCCCCCCCCCGCTAACTAGTGCGGGGGTAATACACCCTCGTTAAATTCTAATGGCTCGCCATTTCAGCTACGCTAAAATGTAAACCCAATGTAAATAGCTAAGGTTTGTATGGTTAGGAAAAATACAAATTATCTTCGAATTTGTCATGGTAAGTGTATTGTGTAGGATGCTCGTAGTCTTGTGCACATCGACTTTTTTCTTCACTTTAATCAGTTCCTTTTACAGTACAGTAAAGCCTCACTATACGAAATTGAATGGTTCCTTAGTGTCTTGCATACTGTGATTTTTTTGCTTTGTGAGTTGCCTTTTACATGTAGATAGCCTAATTCATTCCAAGCCCTACAAAAACACCACATTCAATTTTTATAAGGCTAAACTCCACTAAAATCAAGGAAATACAACCATTTGGATCATTCAGTAATAACCTAACTGTTAATAACTTGTAAATTAAATGTATAATTAGAACAGACAGTACAGCACTGCAATAATAAATAGAAAATACAGTAACAAAAATGTGGAACCTTACCTTTAGAGTTAGACGATGTTCGAGAGTGAAGTGGCAGAGCAGCAGAGGAGGATGACAAACGGTAGAAAACATTAACAAGTGGTAGAAAACATAAACACTCTACGGAACACATTAATAAATGGCAGAAAACATTAACACTTAACTTTATGAAACACATTAACAAATAGCAGAAAATGTTGACACTTAACTTTACGAAAAAACTTAGAAAATAATTTTTTTTTCTTTTTACCTTATTCTAATTTTGCATTTTTGTTTTTACTTTATGCTTTGTATTTTCTAACTTAAATAATTTTCTTCATCACTCTCATTCTTATTTTTTGGGGGATCACGTCCAGCTTCCTCTTGGCTTACTAGTATCGAAGGCCTCTTTAATAAATAACTATCCAAGGAAGCTTGTTTCTGCCTGCTTCTTAAAATGTTCTTGAAATTACTCTGGCAAACGTTATCATTTATATACCCAAGAGCACGACCTGTGTGAACATTTCCTGGGTGTCCCATGTCTAATAACGTACAAGTTGAATAACTCAATACAATACAGTTCAGAACTAAAAGCATGGAAGCGAAATCACCAACACGAATTCAATCTGAACAATAGTGCTGCCGAAATGGAATGATCGACAGACAGATACTTTGATTCATGATGGGATAGATGCTAACCAATAGGAGAGCAGGATCGTATGGCAGTAACTAGCATCAGAGTAGGGAGATAACCAATGGGAGCGTGGAAGGATGGTGGCGAGTTTACGGCTGGCGGCGTGTGAATTTTGAAATTAGTCTCGGCGGTCGGGCCAATCTCATACTGTACCTCGTTTCGTGGAATGAAACATTTTTTGCACTATGAGTCGGGAAAATCTTCGCATCTCGTTTCGCAGCATAAAAATTTCATATGCTGAAGCTTTCGTATCGAGAGTTATGACTGTATTTTAACGCTAGGTTACTGTATGAAAAATGAGTTACATCACTATAGTTATATTACTTGATATGCAGGTGTGTCGTTTAGTAAATTCTCTCTTATTTACTATTTGACAGGAGGTTATACTCGTGAACAATTATTAATTACATCATTCATGTTTATTAAATGCCCAAACACTGACTTATCATGTTTATTAAATGCCCAAACACTGACTTATCATGTTTATTAAATGCCCAAACACTGACTTCACTTGTAATTTTGTTTTGAAAATGCTGTTGATGCTAAGGAATGAAAATGATAATGAAAATTCAACTTAAATTTACCACTTTAAGACAATTTTTTTTTTTAATTAAGTAGGGCAGAACAACAGTAGGAGTATAGTATTACATTTATTTGTTAACAAGAATAATGGAAGAGTTATATGTACTGACAAAAAAGATGGTAGTTTTGTAGCAAGAATCTTTGTGCTAACTAGTACTGTGGTAAATTGTGTGGTAGTTTTGTTTTTGTTTTGCTGTTTGCAATAAACAGGCAAGGTTAGAAAACATGAAAATTGCTCATAGTGTACACTAATTAGTTTTTGTGTTTTTTTTTTTTTTTTTTTTTGAGAAGCCAAAACTAAATGGAAACAGGAATGCATAATATTTTTGAATTTTACTTTTATTTTGAGAGTGAATAATTCCCTTGGTGATTTCAGAAATTCTATAGACATTAAAACAATTACTATTATTACTAACCAAGCTGTAATCTTATTGGAAAAAGCAGCATGTTTCAGGGACTTTAACTTACTTTCACAGGTTTTGTGTTCATTACGTGAACCCTAAACAATTCATGGGACTTTCTTGTCTTAAGATGATGGCTTCCTTCCAATCTACAGTTCATTGAACGTTTTTGGAGAAGGTGTACTTTGAAATAGTCATGTGTTAAGTAGGTTTGTTAGTTGAGATTTTGTAAGAGGTAGAACCTGTTGATCCCAGGTACAGAAGGAATGAGATTGGGTGCCAAGAATCATGAGAATTTTGTTGTTTACAGTCATGCCTAAGCTGAAAGAAATTTGTGACTCATGATCAGAAGCTTTGTGTCTCGTGACATATCAGCATATTTCAGGGAAAGAATGTGATTGCTTGCTAGAAAGGTTCACTTCATTGGAATTTTGTCTTTTATTGTGTGAAGGTATTAATGATTTGAGGTTTGATCAGAGAGAATGTTAATCCACAAATGCCATTTGAAGATGTTTGGATCTGATGTGCCTAACATTGCTAATACATAAGATACACAAATGTGCTTGTAGCTCGTATTTCCCTCATTAGACCCATGAAGGAATGAGTTTTTATCAAATAGTTTGGTATGCATTGAATACTTGTTTGGCTATTGTTTATTTTCAGAGCTGGTGAGGGTGTGTTAAGACAATTTTGTTTTTGAAATTTTTGTTGTCTGAGTGGTCTGGGAAAGTTTGTGGCTATGAATCAATGTACTGATGCATATTGGGAGTTTTAGAGTTCATAAAAAATCTCTCTCTCTCTCTCCTCTCTCTCTCTCTCTCTCTCTCTCTCTCTCTCTCTCTCTCTCTCTCTCTCTCTCTCTCTCTCTCTCTCTCTCTCTCTCTCTTTTTTTTTTCAGAGTTTGTGAGGGTGTGTTGAAACAATTTTGCTTTTGAAATTTTTGTTGTCCAAGTGGCTTGGGAAAGTTATGAATCAATGTACTGATGCATATTGGGATTTTTAGAGTTTGTTTAGTAAAGAATGGAGAGAGAGAGAGAGAGAGAGAGAGAGAGAGAGAGAGAGAGAGAGAGAGAGAGAGAGAGAGAGAGAGAGAGAGAGAGAGAGAGAGAGAGACTGACTGACTGACTGACTGACTGACTGACTAAGGTACAGCATTTTGAATGAGGAGGGATATGTTCATTTTCCTTAAAATCCAATGAGTCCCTGTTGACCTAAGTATAGTGCAGTAGTAAACAAGGTACTCTATTTTTAGATGATAGTTATAGGTTGAGATTAGGATGGAGAACGAGAACCAGAAAAAAAAAAACACCAGATGTGAGCATTTATTACACTGTCAAAGTGCATTCCAGCAATACTGTGCATTTACCTATTATTCTTTGAACATTTGAGTGGAAAATATTGTCTACATTTTGTATCCTACTTATTTTGGAAGTAGGAAATTGAATTAACAAATGCAGTCCCTTGACATAAATAATAACAACAACTACATTTAGTATATCAGGATAACCAGCCTCATATTTATGAACATGCCAGTATATTTTCATATAAGTGTTATGATTTTATTTAAATCTGATACTTTACAAGTAATGAAAGTAAAAGTAGCAGTATTTTTTTTTGTGGATAAAGTAGATTGGTTTTCATTATCAAAATGCTGTATTGTATAGTATTCCAGTTGATCACTGATGTAGATAAACAATGTTGATGTTTACACCTGCATAAGATAATACACATACATACATATACCAAGGCACCTCCCCCAACTTTGGGGGGTAGCCGACATCAACAATGAAACAAAAACAAAAAGGGGACCTCTACTCTCTACGTTCCTCCAGCCTAACAAGGGATTCAACCGAGTTCAGCTGGTAATAACGAGAGCATTTTATAGTTATATCCAACTAGTTGAAATAAATAGAGTTCTTTTATGGGTAATTTGAACTGAGGAATGTTAAGGTGACTTCAGTTTTAATGAATGCAATTCTAATGGTGTTTGTGTATGGGACAAGATTTTAGTGTTTCCCGCCTGTCTTTTGGGTTGCTGTGTTAGTTCTTAGGGTTGTTCCAATGTAATGTGGGGCAACCTTCAAACTCTCATGGTCTCCCAGCCGTCTTTTGGCGTGTTGCAACATTGTGTCAAGGTGTCTAATCACTTTCTCAGTGGAATGACTTGCTAACAGGTCTTTGGGTCTTCTGACAATCTATTATTGAACTGTGTATAAGATCTTTTAGTATCTTAATATAATCCCAGTGGTCTTTGTTTGAGTGAGAGATTTCAGGCATTTTTTGGGAATACTTTGGAAAAGCACTAGCTAGTTAAACCCCTGAACCCTTTTGCCTCACTCAGTAATTCTTGGAGGGGTTCCCCCGAAAATCCCCAGAGGGGGCACTTCTGGCAAAATATCAAAGCTAGCTTGCCTTCTGAACCATGTGCCTTGAAGAAAATTACCCCAAAGATTTCTTTGTGATTGAAATAAACTTTTGATACGCATGGTGCAATTTAAAGCCAAATTTTTAGTATATTGAATTGAAGTTATGTTTGTAAGATATGATTTTTGGTTGAAGAGATGTAAAAACCTGTATTCTCTCTCTCTCTCTCTCTCTCTCTCTCTCCTCTCTCTCTCTCTCTCTCTCTCTCTCTCTCTCTCTCTCTCTCTCTCTCTCTCTCTTTACATTTTTCTGTCTCTCTCTCTCTTTACATTTTTATTATATGTCCTGCCCATGTCCATTTCTTTTACTTACATTTTGTTAGAATATCCTCTACTTTATTTTTCTCTTGTATCCATGCTGTTCTTTTTCTGTTTCTTAGTGTTATTCCCATCATTATTCTTTTCATATCTCTTTTGAGTTGTAACTAGCTCATGTTCTAAGGCTTTAGTAAGGCTCCAAGTTTCTGATGCATAAGTTAATACTGGTAGGACCATATCAAATACTTTTCTTTTTAGAGAAAGTGGTATTTACCTTTTCATAATCTCATTTTGTTTACAAAAAGCTCTCCATCC
>NC_090747.1:76727681-76734664 GCF_036898095.1 Palaemon carinicauda
TTTTTTTTTTTATCTTTGATTTTGTTTAAAATGTGTATCTATTTGACAGACATAATCGTTGATTGCATAATTTGATTTTGATCCCCCTCTCTCTCTCTCTCTCTCTCTCTCTCTCTCTCCTCTCTCTCTCTCTCTCTCTCTCTCTCTCTCTCTCTCTCTCTCTCTCTCAAATAAGAATAAGAATACTTTTTACTACAACTGCGTTGTTCAATGTTTATTTTTGCCGGCTGGCGTTATCGTTTCTCTTTTTTGAATCCGCAGATAGTAAGAGAGTTTGATGTGGGGGAATGTTGGGGGGGATAACTTGCTTGCGATCAAGTAAAGAGTGGGGTAAGCATGCTGGCGAGGACCCACAACAACCTGAAGTTTAGAAAGAGAGAGAGAGAGAGAGAGAGAGAGTGTGTGTGTGTTAGTGTGTTTGACAGCGAGAGAGCAAGAGAGTTAGAGAGAGTGAGTGAGTGCGAGGGCAAGGGATAGGCACCCGTTTCGTCCTATCAGCGTTTGTCCTACAGTAGTGTCCACACGCCGCGTGTGTTTGTGTGCGAAAGAGTTGCAGAGAGAGAGATACGAAGTTCCCCTCGACTTCTCGTCAGCCTCTCCAAGGAGAGAGATAGAGAGAGAGATACGGAGAGGGAGGGAGAGGCAGGTAGAGGAAGGAAAATAGGAAATCTTCGATATCGTGAATGGTTTTCGTGGAGGATATTATGTGATCTACATTATACCATAGTGTTTTTTTACGATCTTTTTTTTTTTAGGTGGGCCGGGTTGTGTGAAATATACCACCTGCTTGAGACTGATGTGGTACTATTTTTTTATATATCCACTTGAAGATCTATGGAATCATTTCTCTTGTCCTTGCCGGTGATTTTTTTTATTTTTTATATTCATTTCAATTATTTACATTTGTGCAGTGCCATTTATGCAAAGGTGAAGTCAGTTACTTGATATATTATGGAGAGAAATACTCGTGTTTTGAGTTACTTAAGTGTGGAAAAGTAATATGAAGCCGAGTATTATTCAGAAATTTAGAAATTGAAATGAGAAATCTCGTGTTTCAAACATTGCATTGTTGCAATTTCGTGTCAATATTTGCAATTTATTGTTTTGATTGTGAATGCATCGTTCATAACCAAGTGGAAACTTTGGTGCCAGATATCTTGGAGGAGAAAGGGAATTGAGCTCTTTGTTGTTGACACTGGAGGCCTAACATAACTGCATTGGAAATAGATGCGGAATTTGGCAACATGCTGCTTGATCAACAAAACTTTAGATGTGTTATTTTTATTTTTTTTTCCATGTTTTCTGTTATGTAGGTTGAATTATATTTACATTGAAGTCGCAGTTGTTTTATAAATTATTATGATTGTTGTTGTTGTTGTTGACATTCTTGTTTATGAAAGATGTGACCTCAGTGATGTTTTCTGTGACTCAAAGTGCATATAGTCAGTGGTGTTCTACCTTTAAATTTAGCTCATCTTCTTGGATTCAAGTGAAAAACGATTATGTTTGTGGCACAGGTGAATGTAATTGATATGCATTATAGTGAAATAAACATCGTAAGGAGAGTTTTAGAAATTCAACTGGCTTCCAATATCACTGAAACTTGTCGGTTTTATTAAAGAACTTTCATTTTTTATGATCTTCAGTAATATTTAAGGTAAAAGAAAAATTGAATTAGGCTCCGTAATTGAAACAGAGGGATACACTGAAACCTCCCTTTTTTTTTTTCCTTTTCCTTTTTTTAAGGTTTGACCTTTTTTTTTTTTTTATTAAGTCTCAAAGAAGTATGCACCTTTACGCCTTTTAGTGAAAAAAAAAGTAGTCAGACCCCGATATTGAAACATTTCTGAGAAAAAACTATGATGTAAAGTTTCCAGGTATTTGATGAGGAGACGCAATAAAACATCCATGGGATTGGCACTCGGCTCTTCATTGTGACAGATATTGTACCAAAGGTTAATGTGTGGACGCTGTTTATTTGTAGAGGCGATAAAACCCTAAGAAAGAAAGATGCTGGCCCGTGGCAAGACGCCCACCAACGTGGTGGGTTGCGACGGATGCTGCTGTTACTGTGATCTTTACAATCTGGCCGAATATGCGTACAGAGAGAGGATATCCTACCCTCCAGCTGGATTGCAATACCACCCTCGGCCGCCCACGCCCACCCCATACTCCAATATGGTCGGTCCAGGCGGAGCTCCTACGATCCCCACCCACATGGAACCCGACCGCGTGAGGTGGAGGACGAGGAGCTGAAGGACGAGTTTAAGAACTTTGAGCATCAGTCTCTGCAGTCAGACATGAGCCCCAGAATGATCCCTACTGACGTGGCCATGGCCTTCCTCTTGTCCTTGGACCTCCTGAGGAATATGCCTCCCCAGCAGCAGGGCGATCCCATGAGGAATACGGTGGAGTCTCGAGACGCCCTCTATCAGGCGCTCGAGTCTTATCTTCTCAAGCATGAGTGTGAGTTGGTAGATGGACCTTCTGGAAATTATTTCCATTTTTAGTAAAGATTTTCTTTCGAATCCAAAATCGTGTTGATATTATTCCTTATATCTGATAGCTCTTCAAAATGTTTAAAATTGGAACAACGTGTGAATTTTTTTGTCCTTAGTTTCTTTGAAAAAAAGAAGAGTTTAGACACTTGCTGACAGCTTAGTGCAAGATTAATTAATTACCAAGGTAAATTTTTTTTTTATATCACAAGGGAAAAGGTATGTTATCGATGTGGATTATTAATGACCCAGAAATAACTTGTTTTGTGAGACTGCAATCCTCCGCCAATGCTCCCAGCATCACCTACTTTTTGTCCTTTTCCTCCGTTACAGATTTCTTTCTTCTTCCTTACTGTCCAACTTTCTGGGATTTTACGTCATGTGCAACAGTAGATTTTTTTTTTTATAGTTGCACCATGGTATTGAATTTCCTCCCCGGACCCCAACGCCTAGCTATACAGCCCATAATTCCTATAAAAGGTACCATTCACAGATTCATACCTTTTATAAAATATAATCACTTGCAATTTATCAGTGACTATGAGTTTAGTGCCGTCAGTGCATCTTACGTGCTGCACTGTAGGCATTTCTGAAGGACCCCTGCATTGTTCCTAGGGTCCAAAGCTGCCCTTGCTTTATATCCTTCTATTTTACTTCCGTTTTCTTTTCCTTTCATCCATTCTGGCACCCTAACCTCTTCACTTTTATCTTCTGCATAACTGCAGGTTTTCCCTGAATGGCCACGCAGGCCCCGACCCAGGGCTATATTGTTCACATTCATAAATCCAATCATGTTCGAAATCATTTTCAACTTTAACAAAAGCTTAAAACAGTATAGCTAAGACTGCCTGCCAACATATCTTAAATTAAGTTATTTTTTATTTAAAGAATTGTAAATATTTTGGCAAGTTAGTGGTGTATATGTGTGTGTAATATATATATATATATATATATATATATATATATATATATATATATATATATATATATATATATATATATATATATATTTATATATATATATATATATAATATATATATTATGTGTGTGTAACATTGGCATTATTAGTAGAATTCCAACGTTTACTGAAGAATGGAGTTAATCTAGTAATACCTAACAACGGGAACATTAGTATGATGATACGGGAACTTGATACCCATAACGATATTCGTTAATTACAGGGAAAATTAGTAATGAGGAAATTTCCTCGGTGGTACTTGTCTCTATATTGTAAAACTTTAGAAAATTACCAAAATATTTTTTTAATAATATACAATAAAATCAAAGCGCCCAAATTAATATAAAAAAAAAAATGACGTTTGGAATTGATTGCGGAATTATTGAGGAATTATAGAAAAGGTGAATTGTTAATTAAGGTAGATATTTAATGCATAAAGTCATGCAATGTTTTTGGTGAAACTGAGGGAAACGTTCAGTATTAGTTATTCCTTCATTTCCCCTCAGAGGGGAACTGGAGGAGCAAGTAAACGCGCAGGCTATCAAGTAGTAGTAAGCGAGAGGAAATGACAGTGTGTGTATGTGTGTGTGAAGGGGCGTGTGTGTGTGTATGTGTGTGTGTGTGTGTGTGGATCTGTCTTTTGGCACCGATTGGGGCTTGGCCTTCATGACTTGGCTGCCCCCAAGACATATTCTGACTCACACCTCTCGGCGGAGGGGTGTAGATTTACCTCTCTCTCTCTCTCTCTCTCTCTCTCTCTCTCTCTCTCTCTCTCTCTCTCTCTCTCTCTCTCTCTCTCTCTCTCTCTCTCCTCCTGAAACATAACGTGATCAACCTTGGCGGTGGAGGCTGAGCTCTTCTAGATAGGAAACACTCTCTCTCTCTCTCTCTCTCTCTCTCTCCTCTCTCTCTCTCTCCTCTCTCTCTCTCTCTCTCTCTCTCTCTCTCTCTCATGTTATGCGTTGTTGCAGTCCATATCTCAAAAAAAACGCACATACGCTGATGACAATGAAAATTAAAAAGATGGAAATTCAACTTGATTGGATGACTTGTATCACCTTTTCATTATATCAATTATTCTTTTATTCAACTTAAATTATCAGCTGTCATTAAGGAGTACCTGAAGTTTTCACAGATCCCATTACCTTTGGTAGTAACTTTTTTTTTTTTTTTTTTTTTAATTGGGAGTAATTTATTTATATCTGATGATACGGTTATACTGATAGCAGGGTTAATCATTATAGATTATAATGCTTAAATTATTTTGTCGTATGATATATATATATATATATATATATATATATATATATATATATATATATATATATATATATATATATAATATATATATATATATATATATATATATATATATATATATATATATATATATATATCTTCCTCCTACGCCAATTGACGCAAAGGGCTTCAGTTAGATTTCGCCAGTCATCTCCATCTTGAGCTTTTAATTCAATACTTCTCCATTCATCATCTCCTGCTTGGCGCTTCATAGTCCTCAGCCATGTAGGTCTGGTCTTCCAACTCTTCTAGTGCCTTGAGGAGCCCAAAACATTTGGTGGACTAATCTCTCTTGGGGAGTGCGAAGAGCATGCCCAAACCATCTCCATCTACCCCTCATCATGATCCCATCCACATAATGGCCCTCGAGTAATCTCTCTTATAGTTTCATTTCTAATCCTGTCCTGCCATTTAATTCCTGATTTTCTTCTGAGGAATTTTTCTCAAGTCTACTAAATCTATTGGAGTTATTTCATTGTCATACCATGACTCATGTGCATAGAGTAACGCCATTCTCACTAAACTGATATATGGTTTAATTTTTATATGTAATTTCAGGCGATTTGATTTCCAAATTTTACTTAACCTAGCCATTGTCTTATCTTCTTTTTTTCAATCGTTCACTAAACTCTAATTCTAAAGACCCTGTATTGGAGATCATAGTTCCTAAATACTTAAATGATTCTACCCCATTAATTCTTTCTCCTTCCAATGATATTTCATCTTCCATTGCATATTCCGTTCTTATCATCTCTGTCTTTCTTCTATTTATCTTGAGCCCAACCTCGTGTGATATTTCATGCATTCTGGTAAGCAAGCATTGCAAATCCTGTGGTGTTCTTCTTACGAGGAAAGCATCATCAGCATACTCTCGGTCTGCTAAATTGCTCTCACCAATCCAGTCCAATCCTTCTCCACCATCTCTGAGTGTTCTACGCATTGCACAATCTATGAGGAGGATAAACAGCATAGGTGACAACACATTCCCTTGGAGTACTCCACTTTCCACTGAAAATTCATTTAATAAGACTCTATTAACATTAACTTTGCACTTGCTATGCTCATGAAGAGACTTAATCAAATTTACACATTTAAAAGGAATTCCATAACGCAATACTCCATAAAATTGGCCGATGCGCACTATCTAAGGATTTTACGTAGTTCAAAAATGCCATCAAAAGTGGATTTCTATATTCTACGCATTGCTGTACATGTCTCAAAATGAAAATTTGGTCAGTGCAATTTCTACCTTTACTAAATCCTGGTTGTTTATCTCTCAGCTTTGCATCAATCCTTCTCTTAAAGCCACATTCTACAAAATAATCTTGCAAGTACTCTGGGAGTCACTTCATTTTCGGTTAGTCTCATATATATATATATATAATATATATATATATATATATATATATATATATATATATGTATATATATACATATATATATGTGTAATGTGTGTGTTTGTGTGCGTATATATGTATGTGTGTGCGTGCACGCGCGCGCGTAGCAAATGTACCTTATAGGAAATATAGCTCTCCTTACACATACACATTTGATATCTCGTGCCAACGTTCTTACGAATTTCGCATAGCACACAAGTCCTTCACCTCACTAATTTTTCATTTTTTCGTTCAGTCAAGCATGATGTGATGAAGATCAAGTGGTGGTTGTGGGGGGGGGGGGGGGAGGAGAAATCTGTCACGACCCGTTCGAGCCGTAAAGTTAGAAGAAAGAAAACTTAAATTATTAATTTTGCTTTGGCTAGCTAGGTAGGAGGGCTAATCTTCATTCTTGGATCCTCTGTTCATTATGATGATATTCAATGAGATTTTTTTCTTTTGGAAAAAAATGTTTTAAAACTTATTCATAGACTTGAAAGCTGTCTATAGTTTATAGTGAGGTATTGCCCCTGGTTTGGGCCGAAATTGTCATCTTCGAATTATTTAAAAAAAAAAAAATTTAGTCGTTTAAACTATGGAATCACGCATTGTCATTTTAGATAAACACAATCTTTTATTTAAGTGTTAGTTTTATATAGCTATATAGAAATCTACAAACTTAAAGGAAACGTACAAAACACTTAATGGAAAGTGCTCTTGCGTCTTTAAGTGGAAGTCCTCTTCTAGGCTTTCAAAACAATTTATACTGCAACCCAAATAGTAATTTACATAAAAGTAAGAATTCCTTCTGATTTATAATCAGCCTTTGAACATAGTTTCATCATTGCAAA
>NC_090747.1:76735164-76737664 GCF_036898095.1 Palaemon carinicauda
ATCCTTTTAAAAAAGCATAATATGCTTGCCAATGGGGAGAATCCTCAAATCTAACCCCTGGTCTGCTTACTTAATCAATGACACAGTACACTCAACTTCAAAGTTTTGGTCGGTTTGCTCATAACCACAAAAAATCTTTTGCCAGAACTTCTGGCCATCATACAACATTTCAGAAAAAAATTATGTTACTCGTCCATTTCCATAAGGTCTTTTTTTTTTTTCTAAAAGTTCCTGTTAATCCTCCAATATTTCTAAAAATTCTGTTCCAGAAGTTCTAGTTACTAATCTATTTCCAAAAGCTTTCTCTAAATGTCCCTGTAAATTATTCAGTACAATTCTTCTTCGCTCATGGGATTAACTACTGCAATGTAACTGTGCAGTAGGTACTTGACTCTTGGTAAGGGTAGAAAAGACTCTCTAGCTTTGGTAAGCAGATCGAAAGTCAAACCATTGTTCTCTAGTCTTGGTAGTGCCGTAGTCTCTGTACCATGGCCTTCCACTGTCTTGGGGTAGAGTTCTATTGCTTGAGCGTACACTCGGACACAATATTCTTTTTTATTTCTCTTGTTTTTGTCATTCTTTATGGTCTATATATGAAAGATTTATTTTAATAATGATACTGTTCGTAAAATTTCTTATTTTAATTGTTTATTACTTCTCTTATAGTTTATTTCCTTGTTTCCTTTTCTCACTCGGCTATTTTTCTCTGTTGGAGTCCTTGAGCTTATAGCACCCTGCTTATTCCAACTAGGGTTGTAGCTTAAATAATAATAATAATAATAATAATAATAATAATAATACCCCAAAAAAACTTCTCCTTGAGTTCCTATCAATCCTCAAATATTTCCAAAAACTTGTGCTCCATAAGTTCGTAACAATCACATCATTTCCAAATTCTTATTTTTCTGAAAGTTTTCCCCCAATCTTCTTATATTTTCAAAATTAAGTGTTACTTAAAATTCTTATCAATCAGCTCATATTACCAAATAAAGTTTCTCTAATTTTTTGTCAGTCATCATATAATTCCAAAACCTAAACTGTCTTCTTTGGCATTCCATACATACATGCGTACACACACGCACTAATATATATATATATATATACTATATAAATATATATATATATATATATATATAGATAAATATATATATATATATATATATATATTTATCTATATATATATATATATAGATACTACCGCTAGAGTGTTATGGGGTGTAGTACATTGGACCATTCTCTCTCGTTACGGTTCATCTGCCCTTTGCCTGCACATAAAAACACACACACACACACACACACAAACAAAATAGTCTGGCATATTCTTTGCATATTATCCTCTGTCCTCATACACCTGAAAACACTGATATTACCAAACAATTCGTCATAATACACAGTAATTGTTCAGTGGCCACTTTCCTGTTTATAAGGGTAGAAGAGACTTGCTATGGCAAGCCGCTTTTCTTGGTGAAGAACACTGCAAAATCAAACCTTTGGTCTCTAATCCTGCGTGGTGCCATAGCTCTGTACCATGGTCTTTCACTGTCTTAGGTTAGAGTTCTCTTGCTTGAGACTACACTTGGGCACACTACTCCAACTTATTTCACTTCCTCTTGTTTTAAAATTTTCATACTTTATAAAGGAGAAATTTTAATATTGTTGCTCTTCTCGAATATTTTATTTTTTTGTTTCCTTTCCTCATTGAGCTATTTTCCCTGTTGGAGCCCCTGTAGCTTAGCAAGTAATAACAATAATAATATACAGTGTATATATATATATATTACATTATATATATATATATATATATATATATATATTCTAAAAGTTCTATCCAATCTCCCCAATTTTCCAGATATAACTTCACCAAATTTCCAAAAATGGCTGACCAAAAGGTGTCAGAAAATCTTCCTAATTTTCAAAACATTCCTTTCTCCGCTTACATATCAATCATCTCATGTTTCCAAACTCAACTTCTTCATAATTCCTTGTCAGTACCTCCATTATTTTCCAAACTCTTATCAAAGATTATGTATATCAGAATCCTTTAAATTTTAAACAACTTCTCTCACCATAATTATCTTTCTACCATTCCCTAAAGAACTTGATATGTCTGATTAAAAAAAAAAAAAAAAAAAAAAAAAGTCAAACACTATCATCCTTTAATCTTTAAAAATTCTTTTTAAGTTCTTAACAGCTATCCCATATTTTCAAAAACCCCTATCTAGAAAGTTACGTCGGCCCATATTTTCCAGAGCTCCTTTCTCTAATAGTTGATCTTTATCATCTGATATTTGTCATTCTATTCCTACTGAAAAAAAAAAAAAATCTAAGCATTTTTCTTCCAAACGTCATTATTCAACCAGCTTCTTTTTAAATTTTCTCCAGTATATCTTTTGAAGATGAAAACTCCTTTAGTTCTGCTTAATTACTTTATATTAAAAAAAAAGGTTCTTACATGCTAAGTTACTGGCACCTGTATGCATGTCTCTGGGAGGGAGAGGGG
>NC_090747.1:76747664-76760957 GCF_036898095.1 Palaemon carinicauda
ATAATAATAATAATAATAATAATAATAATAATAATAATAATAATAATAATAACAACACCATTGTTTGAGTCTCATTTGGAAAGACTCATAATAATAATAATAATAATAATAATAATAATAATAATAATAATAATAAAAATAATAATAATAAAAATAACAATAATACCATTATTTGAGTCTCATTTTAACCGACTAATAATAATAATAATAATACTAATAATAATAATAATAATACTAATACTAATAATAATAATAATAATAATAATAATAATAATAACAATAAAACATTTATATGTTTAATAACAACATGGTGAACAGTTACGTTCGGAACATGTAAAAAATTTTATATAGTGAATATGGCACTTCCTCATTTCCTCTGTATTCCCGGAACACTAAAATAGTATGGTTTAAAGAAACATGATGAACATCATTCAAGTCCTCTTGCGTTCACGCCAGTCTGTTGTTTTTTTATACAAAAACATTATTTTCCTATGCCAAAAAATAGCAGAAAAGAAGCATTTAAAATATAGAATGGGATACGGATTATAGAAAATGGAAAATAGAAAAGAAAAGATAAAGGGGGATCAATGAAAAGGGAACAGGGAAATAAAAATAGGGAAAGAAAAACATTGAAAAGTCGCAAATAGGAAAAGGAAACAGGAGGATCAGGAGGAGAAACAGGCAAATACGAAATGTGAAAGGGGAGTAACTGATAGGTAGATTAATGAAAGGGAAAGTAGGAAATAAATGGAGAAAACCTGAATTAGGAAAAATAAAACAAAGGGGAAAAGGGGCATAAGTGAAACCTACAAAGGTAAAATGAAAAAAAAAGTATTTAGAAATGTGCATAAAAGAGAGGGATTGATATCATCCCCTTATGATGAGGATTACCTCGACGAGGTCTTCCCCTTTTGATTGCTTACAAGTGTCATGACGGAGATAGACACCAAGATCAGTTTTTCTTCTCACTTTTAACAATAGTCAGCTAGCAACTTGGTGCATAATTTGCTACCTATTAATTTTTAGAAACACGCACATCTGAGAGAGAGAGAGAGAGAGAGAGAGAGAGAGAGAGGACACTAGTGATGCACTGGATATAAAAGATTCTATTTTCAGTGAGAGAGAGAGAGAGAGAGAGAGAGAGAGAGAGAGAGAGAGGACTCACTCAGTGAGGACACTAGTTGATGCACTTGATGTAAAAGATTCAATTTTCAACTAAGAGAGAGAGAGAGAGAGAGAGAGAGAGAGAGAGAGAGAGAGATCGTGGCCTGGGATGATCAGTTGCCTTGAAATACGATAAGAGTTGATTTATCTCCTTAAATAGGTCAACAACCAAACACAGATGAGGATCCTTAAGGTATCGTTGGCTTTGGGTTTTCTATTTCCTTTGAATTATAAAGGGATTCTATTTTATTTGCTTAATTCGAACCACTATTATCATAATAACGTGCATTATTCGACTAAAGATTCAACATTATATTTAAATCGTTTGAGCATAAAATATTTGGTGATAACTTCAACTATACTTACTCATCGACTTGAAAAGATTAACTTGATGCTAATGAAAATTATTCCCAATAACTCAGAAAAAGATTCCGCACGGAATAGTATAATCAATACAATCGAATACTCTACGGAATTTAATCTCACATTTTATTATCACTGATTACTAAATGTGAGGTTATTTGAAATTAAAATAAACAATCAAATGAGGATCGCAAGAAGCAAGCCCAGTAATAATCTAAACATTTTTCACGAATACGGACATCTATCTTCCTTATGCGCAATGCTTTGCGTATACTTTCATCTAAAAATAATCTCCACAACTTGAACAGTATTAGCAGAGGGCTCTAGAGCTTACTGGGAAACCCGAAGATACCATTCGTTCATCTACTCCTAATGCACGACTCGGGTGGGAACTGTCAGGCAGTTGGTGTTTCGAAATAACAACAACAAAGATGATGTACCATACACACATTGTCAGATCAAAGTGGGGTAAAGGAAAAAAAAATTCTCTAATTTTTATGTTAAAATCATGATTGAAGTGAGAGACGGAGTATTTATGGAATCGAAAATGAAAATAGATACGTTTGTGAAGGCGAAGTCCATCCTACGGCTAGTTTTAATTAAAAATAGTTTTACTATCGGAGTATAGATATCAAGTATAAAGTCTCCACTTGTTCGAAACTTATGGTCAAAGTAAACACAAATGGTTGAACCTTAGAGGACGAATGGTCAGACAGTGTACCAGACTGACAACCAGAGACAAAAAGACACATTCTGGGTTTCACAGCAATTGTGGATATGAGAAAACAAAGAATAGTAGGATATCAAATGTGAAATTACAGCCAGTATACATCACGGGCTAACGATGGTGGAGTTGGAAAGGAAGGCTCAAGACCGGAATGAATGGAGATGTTTTGTGCAGAGGGCCAAGGCCGTTCGACATCGAACACCCCGTACTTGATGATGATACATCACAGTAACAACGTGATCCAGAGAAACTTCAAAGAGAGGTAATTCCTAACCTCCACACTAAATGAGGAATACAGACATTAAATGAACGCCCAGTCTCCTTCAACTAAATA
Organism: Palaemon carinicauda; assembly: GCF_036898095.1. Lineage (NCBI taxonomy): Eukaryota > Metazoa > Arthropoda > Malacostraca > Decapoda > Palaemonidae > Palaemon > Palaemon carinicauda. The sequence goes on from NC_090747.1 coordinate 76,750,253, forward strand.
AGTAACGCACGCGCAGATGAACGATCGCACCTGAAAGGTAAAACTCGAATCCCTTGCAAAAACGATGGTTTTAAAGTAATATCTTAAGGCTATATAATACAAAATGCAGTCACTGATAAACACATTACGTAACTTCATTACGATTCCATGCTATATCTATAATCTATTTATCTACCCACCTATCTATCTATCTATCTATCTATCTATCTATCTATCTATCTATATATATATATATATATATATACACATTAAGAAATTAACATACAAAACTAGAGCGTTCGCAGAACAGAAACCTTAGTCATCGCAGAGCTATCTAATATATCCCCCTTCAATTACACACACACACACTCACACACACACACACACACACACATATATATATATATATATATATAATACATACATACATAATTTAAAAAGTTATAATCACCCTTATCATTATCACTTACTCGGATGTGAATAAAATCTCTCTCGCTGAAAAAAAATAGAAATTGTAAAAAGAGGTGAAACCAAGTCTCATATTACAAGAGATTTTTCGAAATTATTCACTACTAAATCATTCCCCTTATCCCTGTCATCTTCCACATTATCGGTGAAACATTTGTATGAGAGAGAGAGAGAGAGAGAGAGAGAGAGAGAGAGAGAGAGAGTGTGTCATTGAGAATTATGGCATCAGATCTAAACACTATATAATTGAAGATTATTAATAGTGACAGAGAATCACTGACACGTAGTCGATGTCGGATTAACGTCAAACTAAATCATGAAAGTTCAGGGAAGCTTTCCAGATAACAAGCACTCTTAAACCCCCCCCCCCCCACCCTGGGTAAAATGGGAACATGACCAGAGCATGAAATTGTTAGAGCAATCAAAATGTTGATAGATTTCTCTACCAGTAAGGCAATAAAAATTAAACGTCACTTGATATTGACAATTCTTCTATGGTGAAATATCTATTGATTATTATGATAGAATTAGGATAATATTCTTAAAAATCCTGAATAGGATTTAAAGCAAAGATTTAGGTGGATTGTGCATGCAGAGGACATACTTATCATAGACCAAAACAACTCATAAGGTGTCAGGTCAGTTCAGCAATGGGATTCAAAGTATTATTATATATTTTCTTAGCTGATAGGAAAAAGTGAGAACAGTTAGCGACTAGAGGGGCACTCAGTATAGCGCAGACCTCCGTCGCGGCAGCTTATATCTCGACCTTTTGCTTGACATTTAACGTTATCGTGTATTAATTGGCGTGGATTTTCATACACTCAAATATGAACCGAGTTTGATGTCTCTGAGACAATGGTGTCCAAACTTGTGGCTGATTACGTGTATTGGACATTTTGCCTGACCTTGACCTTCCAAAATTTAAACATTTCCAGCTTTTGACATAACAGTTTATAACTGTAAGTTTCATTACTCTACGATTAAAATTGTTGCCAGGAATATGTTCACAAATAAACAAACACACAAATAGGGGGTAAAACATAACCTCCTTCCAACTTTGTTGACGGAGGTAATTAACCATTTTAGAAAATAATTTGGAAAGTTAAGCATTAGTCATAGTAATGTAAAATGTGGTTTTAACCACAAATTTACTTATACAAAAGTACATTTTTCTGTTTATGGTCTTCACTAAACTTAACCCAATACAATAATTGCTTATATTTCTTCAACATTTTTTTTCTAGTATTGTTGGCTACCGGCGTATATTTTTTAATGCTGGGAAAATGTGACTTTTCAAAGCCCAAGACCGTGGAACATGAATCACAGCCAGCTTAAGACGAAGTTTCAGCTTTCAACAATTAAATTTGCATGACAAAGGCAATTCAAGTTTTACATGAAAAGAACGATTGCAAACCACGGAGGCTAAGCTGGGAGTTGGTCAAGGTGCCAAAATAGATATGCTAATTCTCTTCTCTTGTATTTTCAACTCACAATGGTGATTCACGGGTCAAAATCCTGGGCTGCTTTGCGCTGTATTCTAGAGCTACGTAGAACTAGTAAACACAACATGACAAACAAATACAATGAACATATATATATATATATATATATACACACAAACATGTATATATATATATATATATATAGAGAGAGAGAGAGAGAGAGAGAGAGAGAGTTTTTATATATAAATATCTGAGCGGTAAAACACAGGGTACTGTTGGTGTGTAGCTATGAGTACATGTGCGTGGAGAGAGAGAGAGAGAGAGAGAGAGAGAGAGAGTCTACACCTAATGTTACCGTACCGACAGATAAAATAAAACATGTGTCCATGAGAGAGAGAGAGAGAGAGAGAGAGAGAGAGAGAACTTTTGGCACCGGAGCGAAGATGACTCACAAGAGCTGAGTCACCAAATATCACATACCCAAGATGCCAGACCCTCCTCCCCCCAGAAAAAAAAAATACACACATACAATCACACGTGCGCATGTAAACTAGACACACATGTAAACACGAATAAGGGTTGGTCCGGGTATAGTCCGTGTGCTGTGTTATTACTGCCGTTGGAAAAAAAAAACAGGAAATAAAGAATAATAATGACACGTTATGTAGGATATCATGAATAATCAATGATTCGTCAACTTTCGAAAAACATATTCCCTTTTCTACACGGTATTTTCCATCTCCCATTCAGAGGATAAGAGAAGAGAAGAGAAAAAAGGAGAAAATATGGAGAAGAGAAGAGAAAAAAGGAGAAAATATGGAGAAGAGAAGAGAAAAAAGGAGAAAATATGGAGAAGAGAAGAGATTAGTCTAATTCTGTATCTCTCATTTACCATAACAAACCCACTAAAAAAATTGAACCAACTCTATTTAATTTAATAATCATTAAAAAAATAGTAAGAATAATACATATTTGACTTCGGCCTTGATTCTTGTGCTGGAAGTCTAAATATTCAGCCCTAAAACAAAGGCTCACGTTATATTCAAGTCCTATGATTGTAATGTTTCCATTCTGTGGATGAACTGGGAGACTTCAAAACGTACGAGTCTTAAATACTACGGCTAATGTTATATATTCAAGCCTTTCATAAGCATTAATCCAAAGGCTTATTTGCATAACATTAAGCCTTACAAAGATAAATCGTAGTTCCAAGTCTGATTTTGAATATCCAAGACTTGTCCTAATATAGAGGAAAAGCTCTAAAGCATGACGTCTGATTCTGACTGACTGGCAGTATGGTTCCTATTTGTAAACAATTGTTTATATGTTAAAATATCTTTATGTTCTTCTATATTTTCTTCATTAACAAATGATGTAAAAAAAAAGCATGTAGCTTTTCAGGTCTAATTCAAAAAATTCTTGTTCATTTTGAAAAACAATAAGTACTAATATTGTTATCATACTAAAAACAGCAACTTTTATTGATACATTTTTTTTATTTGAACCAACGATAGTATAAAAAAAAAAAAAAAAAAAAAAAAAAAAAAAAAAAAAAAAAAAAAGGCAAGCCTCTCAACACTTCTTATTTACCATCTCTAATAATGAGTCAATATTTCTTTTCTCTGCCTTAGCATAGATATAACTTCTCACCAGGTAATAATTCTGGACCAAATTATGTAAACTTCTTCTGGATCCCTTACTTTATTCAAAGCAGTATTTCATCTTGACCTTTCTATGGAATGGAAAAAAAATATTCTAATTATCAAGACCGTTTGATAACTTATATTAGCTGTAATTTTCTATGAAAGTTGCCTAGATAAAGGGGTTAATACCAATGTGAAAAAAAAATGAATAGAAATGAAAATAAAATATAAAGATAATCAGCCCAAACGGCTCTGAGGGCGACCCAACTACTTCACCTAAAATCATCTTGGCGAGACCTTACTCCTATCTCCATTTGGGGAGACGATAACCCAATTCCTCCATATGGATACATCTTTTCCTTTCCTTTTAATTTTAAAGGGATAAAAGAACTACGTAAGGAAGACAATCAACCAACAGGAAATACAAGCCTCACTACTCGGACCCCCAGGTCTCTCCAACCCTTCTATTTTGCAGAATCCACAAGGATCCACTTCAGCCAGCATAAAATATATAATGCCGGGTAGCTATATATATATATAAAAAAAAAAAAAAAAAAAAAAAAAAAAAAAAAAAAAAAATAATAATAATATCAATCAATCAATTATTGTACTGTTAATTTCAAGACCACAACAAGGGAAAATGTGCCTTTATATAAATGAAATTGTGGCTAACCCACAATTGCCATTACTCTTACTAATACTTAACTTTCAAAATATTCTCTACTCCCCGCACTCTTCTTTCATCCATCTTTCCTGTCTACTAAAAAAGGTACCTAAAGAAAATGACAACGAAAGTTACGACAGTGGCATGGCTAAAACTTCCCGAAAAACTGCTAGGCACAAAGCTCAGTAAATTATATGATCATACCCATAGAAAACTCCAAACTATAGTATGAGGTTTGGTCATGGCTGAGCGAAATTAATTCTACACTTATTTAAGATCTCCAGGACAATACGGAAACTTATCATCACTTTGATGTGAACATCAATTGGTGATAAAAATATTACATACATCAAGAGTTAAAAGGTGTTACAAGGGATTCTCGATGTCTCAAAGATTTTTTAGCCCATCCGGGGAGACTCAATTTGCTCTTGGGTATAGCGATTCGGTTAAAACATTTAGGGTTAAACATTTAGGGTTTTTATGATCTTGTCCAACTTATTCTTGAACTCGTTTACCGTGTTATTGCTCCTACATCCGCTGAGAGAGAGAGAGAGAGAGAGAGAGAGAGAGAGAGAGAGAGATGTGGGTCATGAAGACTGGCACTTAGGGATCTGCTCCTATGCTATCTTTTCTCCTTGAGGTATCATCCCCGTCACAACAAAGTCTCCTCATCTCAAGGACGCATTAAAGGTGCTTGGAGAAAGTGAGTCTTCTCTAACACTACCTCTCCACCACCCAAAAATATAAGAAGAATATTTTAAAAATAAAGGGTATATTTTTTTTTTAATACTCGCCAATAACTCGAAAATGGAAGAAACTTTCCTGATCTCGTTATAGTCTTTTACTTCAATTATTCCTATTAACTTTTTCAACGCTATCTCAGTATCCCCCAGTTCTCCAAATACTTATATCTTTCTTGATAACCAGCAACTCAAAAAAGACTTTGTAATTCATAACCTGCATATTTTTAACTATCCTTTCACCACACCTGCTGAAATATCAAAAGGCGTCCAGGTAACCTTGCACGACCCACAATCACTACATTACATTAAGAAGAGAGGAGGAGGAGGAGGAGGAAGAGGAGGAGGAGGAGGAGGAGGAGGAGGAGGAGGAGGAGGTGTGTGTGTATGTGTGTGTGTGGGGGGGGGGAGCCATAGTTGGAAGGAAGGGAAAGGAAACTGACTTATAACATTCTTCAGTAAACAATCTATTTTTTATTTACGAAATTTATGTCACACACACACACATATATATATATATACATATATATATATATATATATATATGTATATTATATATATTATACACACACTCACACACACACATACATACATACATACATACATACATACATATATATATATATATATATATATCATCCCAATCGTGTAAATAGAGGTAAAAATATAGTTACACTACGAAGTTAAAAGTTTAAAAGAAGTTGTATAGCAAAATGGAGAAAATAAAACAGGAATGGATGTAAAAATTGAAGAGCAGCTTTGGGTTAATTAATGGAAGCTGCAATGACCTTTAAGTAAAGGTAAAGAGGTCTGGTTTCAGTTCCAGTGACATCATAATAGGTGCTCACCAAAACGTCAGTAGAACCAGCCCAACCCCACACTGTGGTACCCAAGCAGAGCAGTGGCCTCCCCAGTAAACCGCTTAAACGCGATCTGATGCCATGCAAATGCTTGGCTAACACATTACCACTGTACTAGCCAGGGGCTAGTAATGCATAAATTCCACCAAGTGAGGTACACTGACTGCACTAGCCTCCTAAAGGGATACATTAAAATGAAAATGGGGTATACCTGTGAGCATGAAGGTATACAAATGTTGCCACTCAAAAATGTAATATATAAAAATGCAATAACTTATAAATACCTTAACTGCTTAAAAACTTACATGTACATTATGTATTTACTCCTTTTTATGTATGCATCGATAAGACCATACATAAGAATCAAACAGTAAATTTTCTGTTTGTTACACTGATTTACTGTCGAGTCCTTAGCTATAAATGTTGGGTTTGGTTAAATACTTTTCATAATTTTTCATCATATTTTTTTTTTGTTTTTTTTTGTAATTTGTCATACATCTGGAACCAAACAGCATGTTTAACCCACTCAAAACATCTGTATATAATATAGTCATGATCTATTTAAAGCACTACTCAGCAGATGCATGAAATACAAAGAATGCAACATCAACTACTGAACAAAAAGCAAATCAAGCAATGACAATTTCATAAAATACAATCGCAAATATATATTTCCAGGCAAAAAAAATAAAAAATTCAAATTTACAAAATGACAAGACACTAAAATAAAAAAAATAAAAAACAATGCACATTCAAGACATAAAATTTAAAACAAGTAAAATAAAAAAAAAGCAAAAATCAAACAGAATAAAGGCCATGTACTCACCGCTCTTGGACCTGACGAAAGGGTAGACTGGCCTTAACCAGGACATGGAACTTGACGTGGCCACGGGTGCAGAGGAGGGCGAGGAATAGGAGTGCGGAATGGGCGTGAATATGGGCGTGGGTATAGGCGTCTGATAGGACGGCAGACATAGGGAAGGAAGGCCAGGATGAGGCGAGGTGGAACGGTACAAAGGTAGCTGGGTGCGTGGGTGTGAGTAAGGACGGCGTTGGGTGTGTGGGCGTGAGAGAATACGGCACAGGATTCGTGGGCGTGACAGAGGAAGGGGTTATGTAGGTGTGTGCGAGAGAGGAAGGGACGGGATTCGGAGGCATGATGATGACAGGCTTGAGGGTGGGAAAATCTCGGTACTTGAGGGCGTTCTCAACCCCGCCCAAGCTTCCACCTGGAGCCCTCATGTTGGGGTCTGCATGCAGGAGAAGACCAATGTAGAGTAGAACAGGCACTAACACGATACAACAAAATACGCAAGAATTTAGGGGGGAAAGGTAGAAATGATAAACATAGATGCAGTATATATGTGTGAGCGTGTATATATATACATACATACATACATATAACATATATATATATATATATATATATATATATATATATATATATATATATATATTATATATATATATATATATATATATATATATGCGTAAAAATCACAGGAAAACGTGATGCTTTGGTGCAGAAGAACCCCAGGGAAAATGAAAATACGAAATACACGATTAAGTCCTGACTAGTTTCGTGATACTTCTTCAGAGGACTGAAGAAGTATCACGAAACTAGTCAGGACTTAATCATATATTTCGTATTTTCATTTTCCCTGGGGTTCTTCTGATATATATGTATATGTATATGTATATATATATAAAACGAGAGAGAGAGAGAGAGAGAGAGAGAGAGAGAGAGAGAGAGAGAGAGAGAGAGAGAGAGAGTCGTTAAGAATAAATATATACTGTATATATTATATATGCGTAAAAATCACAGGGAAACGTGATGCTCAGATGCAAAAGAACCACAGGGAAAATTATATTAGAAAATTAAGATTAAGTCCTGACCAGTTTCGTGAATCTTACATTTTCTACTTTCATTTCCCCTCTGGTTCTTTTGCATATGGGCATACACTAGTATGTATGTATGTATGTATGTTTGTATGTAGAGAGAGAGAGAGAGAGAGAGAGAGAGAGAGAGAGAGAGAGAGAGAGAGAGAGAGAGAGAGAGAGAGAGATGCAGGCAAACGAAAGCATTAAATCAACATAAGATTATAAGTAAAAAAATAAAAGCTTTAAAACCGGATTTATAAAATTTGATTATCTACAAAACTAATCACCATCACTTTAACAAAATAGTTTAAAAGCATTTAATCAAAACATAAAAAGATGGCGAATAAGGTACATTTAAGAAACGGTATAAAGTTAAAAGCAGTTTTGAGAATAAGATATTTTTAAATTGAATAAGAAATATTTAAAAACATTTATACATCATTCCGGTGGGAAAGCTTTAAAATGATAAATGATTAAAGAGTGCATTCGATTATAAATAAATTGGAAGAATTAAACAGGCAATATTATTAATATTATCAAGAAACAAAAAAATCAACTGAAGGTTCAATGGGTGTAAAAATGTTACAAGATGGAAATATTTATACATTGAGTGCATACAACAATATTACGAGAATAAATGCATTAAAAACATGAAAGATTACCAGAAACATAATCATTGCTGCAGTGTGTCAAACACATCATGTACAGGTAGAGATATATACTGTAGAACTACTACATATACAGCAGGCATTAACACACAAAAGGTAAAAGGAACACAATAGTAATATCAAACCATATCCAGAAAATACACGGCCATACACATACAACCAGTTACGATAAAAGATACCATAATCACAACTAAAAAAAAGTTTAAATAACCTAGATCACTCCATGATATGAAAATTACTATAGGCACAAAGCTCAGTAAATCATATGATCATACCCACAGAAAACTGCATAAAATAGTATGACATATTGTAGGGCTCCATGCAAAATCCTAAAATTGTATAAGGCAACTTCCTAAAACGAAAGACAACACTCAATTACCACTCCATATTATACTCCTGCCCCCCCCCCCCCGCCGCCGCACCATTCACACTTTTTAAAATAACAGCCCCCTGGATAACTGGAAGGACATCGCAATAATGTTCAGTTATTCATTTAGTTATACATTGATTTTCACAGCAAACTAAGTCATTACTTGGATAGCTCGTTCCTACTTTACGTGGTAACTGGTAAATAATTTTTTGCTCAAGTACAATAAACAATGTCTTTAGAACCAATTAAAAACTAGAAAAGCACTCTGGGAGTGCAGACCTCCACCACAGCAGGTTATTTCTCGAAACCAGCTTGCGTTTCCATAATCAATTTAGATCGTATGCGTATTTGAAGTCTTTGTGACAAGCATGAGCGAACTTGGGGTTAAGGTTAGGGTTAATTCGGTCGACCTTTTGCTCGACCTTGACCTTGATATCTGACCTAAGACTTTCAAAATTGAATCGCTTCCACATCTCAACATAATAAATAATCTCTGAAAGTTTCACTACAGTATGAGTAAAATTGTGGTCAGGAAGTTGTTCACAAACAAACGAACGGACAAACCGGGAGAAAACATAACCTCCTCCAAACTTCGTTGACGGAAGTAACAATGGTGCGACATTAACTTATGGGCTACAAGTGATTTCAGCAAAAGATAAATGAAAACTGTATGGAACTTGATGTTATTAAGAGAGCCAAGTATTAAAGGTTTAAAGGCCCCTCATGAATGGCAGAGACAAGGGACAGTGCCATTGCCCTGGTTAGCATGACAATGCCCTTGAGACTGAACATATATACAGATGATAAGCGGTCAAGCCCATCTCCATCCAAGCTAGACTCAGAGAGGGCCAGGCAATGACTGCTGATACATTAGCAGGTAGACCAATATGATCCCCCAAACACCTCATCCTTAGCTTATAAGGATGGTGAGGTTGCAGGCACTACTATAAACTATGGAGATTGACCGGGATTCGAACCCTAGTCCAGCAAATCGCCAGGTAGGGACGTTTCAGAAGAATAAAATCACGAAAAACATCACAATAAACTCTAATCGCCAATAGAAATAACAGTTGTACGACATTAATTAGAACGTTTATATATATATATATATATATATATATATATATATATATATATATATATATATATATATATATATATATATATATATATATATATAAACGTTACATTCTTTACATATACCCCAGACATAACAAGAGTTTTATACATCTAGCCATATAACGCAATCCTTTCCTAATAAAAAAAAACAGTATTTTAAAAGAAAGAAATGTTAAAAATAAAAAACCAAACGAAAAAAAAAAAACTGCCTTAACCTTCACAGGCAAGAATTTTTTAACTGAATAATAATAATAATAAAATAATAATAATAATAATAACATAAAAAGAGTTGCAATCACCAAAACACAGAAAGAGACAAAAAAATAATCTTATAAATTTAAAATTCAGTCCAAAACCCGGAAAGTGTTAACTAAAAAAAGACAAAAAATCAGGCGAGATTTAAAAATTCCATCAACCCCTAAAACCACACAAATGCATTCATTACATAACATACAAGACCAGTGCTACATACTACAAATGGCATAAAAAAAAAAAAAAAAAAAAAAAAAAAAAAAAAAAAAAAAAGTCAACGGAGATTTTCAAAAAAAGCTCATTACTTCCAACTCACCAATCTGGTAGTGTGGGATCTGATACTCTGTGTTGGGGGGCTCCTCGCCCCCCTTGTACCCTCTGACTCCCTCCCCTCCATCCTCCACCTTACTCCCGAGGGTGCCATAGGAGGATGATCTTCTGTGGCCTGAAGTAAGAGGAAAAAGAATGTGCGTAAGCATGAGGATTAAGCTTTCGGTTACCCAAAATATAGTTGGGTCATATTTCTACTGCCGAGGATTTTGATTATCTTAATACTTTCGTGTTCTCTGGTTTTTGCAATGATGAAACTATGTTCAAGGGCTGATTATAAATTAGA
>NC_090747.1:76761457-76763957 GCF_036898095.1 Palaemon carinicauda
TTCCATATGTTTATTTGTTCGACGGAAATGTAAAATCTGAATTTTCAATCTTTTTTCCTATTGACGCGATGGGGAGCCGTCCCAGAGATTGCTCCCCGGGGACAAAACGGGACACAGATTTGTTTTCTCTTCTGGAAAGTAGGTCAGGTAGAAGCATATTTCCGTCTTTGCGTCATGCTTTTGTCTTCCTGGTACATGGTAAATAAAGATAATGGTTTTAATTGTAAGCTAATTTTTATGTGGAGTCCGCAGCAAACGTGTTATGAAGTATACATGGTATGTACAATAAAACAAATGTAACCGTTTCAATTCCACTAGTATATATACTGTATGTATATATATATATATATATATATATATATATATATATATATATATATATATATATATATACTGTATATATACTATATATATATATATATATGTATACAGTATATATGTATATATAATATATATATATATATATATATATATATATATATATATATATATATATATATATATATATATATATATATATATACTGTATATATATGTGTGTGAGTATATAATCAGCCGTTACTTATCCACTGTAGAACAAAGGCCTCAGACATGTCATTCCACTTGTCTGTTTATGGACTTACTATGCTAGGTCACACCTGCAAACTTTCTTAGTTCATCAGTATGTCGTCTTCTCTTCCTTTCCCTGCTTCCTCTGCAATCTCTAGTGACCCAATCTGTTATTCACCTTGTCCATCTATTATCTGTCATTCTCATGATATGTCCTGCCCATTTCTTTTTCTTATATGATGTTAGAATATCCTCAACTTTAATTTAGTCTCGTATGCATGATGATCTTTATCTGTCTCTTAGTGTTATTCCCATTATTATTCTTTCCATAGCTCTTTGAGTTGTAACTAACTTATGTTCTAAAGCTTTAGTTAGGCTCCAAGTTTCTGATGCATAAGATAATACTGGTAGGACCATCTGATTAAATACTTTTCTTTTTAGAGAAAATGTCATTTTAGCATTCATAATTCATTTTGTTTACCGAAAGCTTTCCATCCCATGCTTATCAACCACACACACAGACAACACACACACACACACACACACACACACACATATATATATATATATATATATATATATATATATATATATATATATATATATACTGTATACACACACACACACACACACACACACACACACACACACACACACACACACACTAGGCATGCAGTTAATTCTAATAGTCAGGCCTTCTCCACCACAAGGCTCAATACTACACAGTATTCCAGAAATTTTATTCCAGCTGTGACCAATTTATGTAATGATCTTCCTAATCGGGTAGTTGAATCAGTATTACTTCAAAAGTTCAAAGGTTGCAGGAAATGTCTTTATGTTGAACTGGCTGATTTAAGTCTTTTTATAGTTATATATGAATTATCTGTTTTAATGTTGCTAATCTTTTTTGAAATAGTTTATTTCAATTTTTCATTACTTCTTATATCGTTTATTTATTTCCTTGTTTCCTTTCCTCACTGGGATATTTTTCTCTGTTGGAACCCTTGGGCTTATGGCATCTTGCTTTTCCAATTAGGGTTGTAGATTGGCTAGTATTAATATATATATATATATATATATATATATATATATATATATATATATATATAATATATATATATATATATATATATATATAATATATATATATATATATATATATATATATATATATATATATATATATATATAATATATATATATATACATATATATATAACGAACATTGTTGTTAAATTCCAATAAAACAAGACTGATACAAAAAAAATCTTATTCTTCGAAGGGTGTTGTCTTGATAAGCCATATTTAAAAAAAAAAATCATGAAAATTATCATCACAGTGATAACCTGTTCGTTGTAATCCTTCATGCTGTCATTGTTTGACTCTCGCCACTCATGACGCTACGTTTCTACGTAGAACTGTCAGGGTAGATCAGATATTAATGCCTAATGGACGAAAATAACATTTAGAATGCTCTTTCGGAAAAAGAACAGGATATGGCTCGGGAAGTACGCACTTCTAGAGAATTAACCCCCCCTCTCTCTCTCTCTCTCTCTCTCTCTCTCTCTCTCTCTCTCTCTCTCTCTCTCTCTCTCTCTCTCTCAATACAGTGAGATGTCAGGGCTTGATTCGGTAGCGTGGCTTATCATGTTCTCATATTTGCATGTTTTCTACTCCCTTTTATTAAATTGAAAATCAAACTTTTTTTTTCTTGTTTTCCAACATATTTACACTTGGTTTTATTCAATAAGGAAATCATAGGAACATATCTCTGAAATAACAACATCGACTGACAAATTCGTTGCAACTGTATATTCTTTTTTTTATATTATAATTTGCTAAAGTATTGATGAAGTACGAATATATATAACCCTCGTTCAAGATTACTCATGCTTGGTACTTTTGTTATAGAGAATGACTGATGTGGAAAACTTGTTTTTAAACAAAGTAA
>NC_090747.1:76768957-76798957 GCF_036898095.1 Palaemon carinicauda
TAAAATTTCTCCTTTATAAAGTATGAAAATTTTAAAACAAGAGGAAGTGAAATAAGTTGGAGTAGTGTGCCCAAGTGTAGTCTCAAGCAAGAGAACTCTAACCTAAGACAGTGAAAGACCATGGTACAGAGGCTATGGCACCACGCAGGATTAGAGACCAAAGGTTTGATTTTGCAGTGTTCTTCACCAAGAAAAGCGGCTTGCCATAGCAAGTCTCTTCTACCCTTATAAACAGGAAAGTGGCCACTGAACAATTACTGTGTATTATGACGAATTGTTTGGTAATATCAGTGTTTTCAGGTGTATGAGGACAGAGGATAATATGCAAAGAATATGCCAGACTATTTTGTTTGTGTGTGTGTGTGTGTGTGTGTGTTTTTATGTGCAGGCAAAGGGCAGATGAACCGTAACGAGAGAGAATGGTCCAATGTACTACACCCCATAACACTCTAGCGGTAGTATCTATATAATATATATATATATATATAGATAAATATATATATATATATATATATATATATATATATATTATCTATATATATATATATATATATATATATATATATATATATATATATATATATATATATATATATATATATATATATATATTTATATATATATATATATATATATATATATATATATATATATATATATATTGTGTGTGTGTGTACGCATGTATGTATGGAATGCCAAAGAAGACGTTTAGGTTTTGGAATTATATGATGACTGACAAAAAATTAGAGAAACTTTATTGGTAATATGAGCTGATTGATAAGAATTTTAAGTAACACTTAATTTTGAAAATATAAGAAGATTGGGGGAAACTTTCAGAAAAATAAGAATTTGGAAATGATGTGATTGTTACGAACTTATGGAGCACAAGTTTTTGGAAATATTTGAGGATTGATAGGAACTCAAGGAGAAGTTTTTTTGGGGTATTATTATTATTATTATTATTATTATTATTATTATTTAAGCTACAACCCTAGTTGGAATAGCAGGGTGCTATAAGCTCAAGGACTCCAACAGAGAAAAATAGCCGAGTGAGAAAAGGAAACAAGGAAATAAACTATAAGAGAAGTAATAAACAATTAAAATAAGAAATTTTACGAACAGTATCATTATTAAAATAAATCTTTCATATATAGACCATAAAGAATGACAAAAACAAGAGAAATAAAAAAGAATATTGTGTCCGAGTGTACGCTCAAGCAATAGAACTCTACCCCAAGACAGTGGAAGGCCATGGTACAGAGACTACGGCACTACCCAAGACTAGAGAACAATGGTTTGACTTTCGATCTGCTTACCAAAGCTAGAGAGTCTTTTCTACCCTTACCAAGAGTCAAGTACCTACTGCACAGTTACATTGCAGTAGTTAATCCCATGAGCGAAGAAGAATTGTACTGAATAATTTACAGGGACATTTAGAGAAAGCTTTTGGAAATAGATTAGTAACTAGAACTTCTGGAACAGAATTTTTAGAAATATTGGAGGATTAACAGGAACTTTTAGAAAAAAAAAAAGACCTTATGGAAATGGACGAGTAACATAATTTTTTTCTGAAATGTTGTATGATGGCCAGAAGTTCTGGCAAAAGATTTTTTGTGGTTATGAGCAAACCGACCAAAACTTTGAAGTTGAGTGTACTGTGTCATTGATTAAGTAAGCAGACCAGGGGTTAGATTTGAGGATTCTCCCCATTGGCAAGCATATTATGCTTTTTTAAAAGGATTAAGACTATTAAATATGATTTAGAGGTGAAAATTTATCTTAGAATGGAGCTTCAGAGCAGAAAATCGTTATTAAATTAACTAGGATATTACATAGAAAAAAAAATGATATATGAATCAAATGTTGTGGGGGAGGGTGTCATCTTAGCAAGGGAAATTGACATGCTAAAATTCGTATGATTATTTCATCTATAAATTAATTAATGAGGGAAGATTTATTTGAATTGTAAAAATTGGGTCTAATGTATTTCAGATTGAAATAATAGTAAAACAGGGAAAGCAAAGTGTACTGCAATGTATTTCTACACTTTAAACTTTTATTCATTATATATACAGTATATTTTGTTTATATTTACATTATTCTTTATAAAAAAAAAAACTTAACATTTGCACTAACATTCTTCCTTGTCTGTTCGTCTCACAGTGTCTAAGAACAGCCTCCGATGTCGTAGAAAAACAAGACACGACTTTTTTTTTTACAGTAAGTTAGGGTTAGATGTGTTAGGCTGTTCAGACTTCCTTTTTTACTGCCAGTGGTTTATTTTTTTCTCACGGCAAGGTGATGGGCGTAACTCTGGCTTCACGGTTAAGTAATGGAAGTCTTTAGGCCTACAGCGAAATTAAGGAGAAGCATGGTTTTTAATAGCGCGAATCATCCATGTCAAACCGGCCTCCATTTTGGGATTTTCCATCTTCTGAAAATATAGAATTTTTTTTTCACAATCAGTTTTACAGTACAGTTAAAAATTTGTCAAAAAAAAAAAAAAAAAAAAAAAAAAAAACCGGCAAAAATCCTGGATTAAATTTTGCTAGGCATTAACCGATTTGAAAACGGATATATTAACGTTAAGGAGTGATATTACGGTCACCAACCCGTAAAAGATATAACAAAGTAGGGTAGAAATTACGGTCGCCTATATTATTGAACTACGGCTGAAACCCGTATATTTTTACGGCGAATTTCCAATTAAATTTACGGGTTTTTTAACAATGTAGGTTAAAGCACATTTATGCCAATTGCAAGATCTTGGGTTCAATTCCCACTTTTAGTTCCATCATTATACTCAACTGGAGCTTCCACATTGGGAAGAAAGAGAACAGCCAACTAACTGCTTACTACACAATTCCACATGTATGTGAGACATGACGTCATTTATATTCGACCGCTCATTTTATTAATCTATTTTAAGGAGATGAAGTATACTGGGAGCTGAAAATGTAAATTTTGTATGTAATGGACCCTATTAGATAAAAAATATATTTTTTTTTCTTACACGTCACATTCTTTAACATTAAAAGAATTTGACTTTATTATTTTATAGTGACTAGTTTTATTTTCAATTTGGGAAAAAAATAAAACTTGGGTTTTCAAAAGCCATAGCTTGATATTAATTCTGGTGGCATCATTAAAAGCGAGATTATTATACTTATAGACGCCATAGCTTTATTTTTTTTTTTTTTTTTTCAAAGCTGTCATGAACTACTGTATTTACAGTATATATCATCTTTAGTGTATAACATTATATTGTACTTTGAAAACCGCCAGACAGGAGAACTATTCACAACTTTTTTTATTTTTTTCATTCATTGTTACAATTCTTTTGGATTTTTTAAATTTCGGGCAATTGAAGTTAACGAACGAGTCAGATTTGAGCTTTTCTAAAAGTCAATATTTTATTTGGTAAATTAGTTTTAATTTAACCTTGTAATTTTTCGGAAAGCATCTTTTTTATATTCAAGTCGTAAAATTATATAAATTGACAGACTATAGACATATATTTTCAGTAGCAATACCTAAAGACGAAATATATTTGACTTTGTATCTAACTTTAGTTTGAACGTATGTAATGTCAGTACATGAATCTAACTTTAGTTTGAACGTATATAATGTCAGTACACGACAATAATGCATTTGATTCTATTTAACTAATCTCTCAACATATTAAAATTATGGAATTTTTATTAAAAGCACTAATTTATAAAATTATGAAAATTCTTTATTATTAAAATAATTAAAATAACGAGCATGCTAGCATTCTTCTTTTACATTATTTTCAACATTTGATTAAATAAGAAAAATCTAACATGTTTATATTCGATTCGCTTTGCTTCTAAAATTTACCCCCCCCCCCCCCCCCGAAAAACGAATATTATAGTGTGTTGCCATATGAACTTTGGTCTTAACATTTGCAAAATCCAGCGACTGAAATAGCACACGAGTAGGGTTTAAAGCGACTTTTAGAACGACTCCCAAACACGTCTTAAATGTATAGCAAAGTATTTCAAACTTTTTTTTTTTTTTTTTTTTTTTTTCTTTCTCTCCTCTTTCAACTTTCCTAAAAGCCGCGAACTTGAAAGGTTTTATCCATCTAACTCAAGAATAAAGAAGAAATTGCCCCGTTCCTCCTGACTTGTTTTTCCTATTTAGATGAAAGAGACCGCCTCTCTCTCTCTCTCTCTCTCTCTCCTCTCTCTCTCTCTCTCTCTCTCTCTCTCTCTCTCTCTCTCTCGTTCGTTCCCTTGCGAGTTAATTAGGGGACAAACGAAGGTACAAACGCGTCATGTCTCGTTAAATGGGGTTCTCTTCTTCAGATGGAGAATTATGTTACATATGTAACATTGTTTTCATGTGAAACATAATATTTTCTTATGAAAACACGCTCTCTTTTAGAAGGTGATATATTGTAATCATTAGATTTTGTTTTGGCTTTCATGGGAAAATATTGTCTTGAGAAGACAATATATTGTAGTCATTAAAAATTATTTAGTATTTACGAGAAATTATACGACAGTTTATTGTTTTGAAAAGAGCATAAATTGTTTTCGCAAAACCTGAATGATTATATCGAAATCACTTTTACTTTGAAAATATTCGTTATTAAAAGAACGAAGAATTTAACGATACTTTTTTATGGATTTTATTTTAATCGAAGTGAAAGGATTATCATAAGCTTAAGGACTATTTTGAGTTCTGCAAAATTCAAAGTCTTCAGAGCACATTTTTTGCGTTTCGATTTTGATTTTAAAATTGAATAGCTCGTTCACAGAAAAGTTGTACATTTATTTGAAATATACATAATAATCCTGATTGCATAAACGTATTAGGCTGAAGATTATTTTGATTTTATTTAAGTATATAAACATGCAAAAATATTTTGCTCTAAATGTATTCAGTAACTTGAAGGTTTTCATAAAGATTATCCAACAAAACAGGCAGAATATTTCAAAAATTTTTCATTGGAGTGAATTGTTTATTTATTCTTTCCTAATATTTTTGATTTGGAAAGTTTTGACGTCAAGAAATAGTCGTGGCGTTATTAAAATTTTGATATTCAACGAATAAGCATGAAGAATATTAAAGTTGAGGGAACGTTGCCGGAAGTCTTGAAACCAAAAAAAATACGTGTTTTTTATTGAAATATGGAAGTCCCAGTTAAATAAAGTTGATTGATATTAAGTGAGTTGAAAGAAAAAAGAGAATTTTCAGTTGATGTTTAGTGTGAAAAAATTAAGCATTTTTATGGTCATAGATTTTGAAAAAGTTGGTAACAGTGTAGTGACATGCCAAAGAGAAATGCATGACATTTTCAGCCTAAAGATTCAATAATTTGAAGTTGCTAAATTCAATATTAGGCGGATAGAATGACGATCAATCCAGGTGGTCATATTTTGTCCAATTTTTTGTGATCCTTTTGATTTTAATTAGAAAATGTAAATTAGTTCAGATTTTATTTTTTTCATCTTAGTGATATGTGAAAAGTTCCTGGACAGGAACATTTAAACTACTTTGTAGATATATTATAAATCTTTGAGAGACGCCCTCAAATCCAGCACAATGCTCGAGGCTTGGTTTGCCAGCCACGGAACCACGACCAGCAGCGCTGGGAAAGGAGCCTCCTCCAGGATATTCGGAGGAGGACGCAGTGACCTCAGGAGGTACCTGAGCCTCAGCCGCATGGAGGAGGAGGACTTCTTCAGCGAGAGGACGACCACCAACTTGAGCGGATACGTCACTCTTCGGGATTCCCCTCGGAGGCGGCCCACGCGCCCCACCAGTCTGCCGGTCGTTTCCACCACTTGCCTGGCGGCCGTCGACGACGGTCGAACCTTACACGCGTCTCCTCCCCCGGCCTCGACCTTGTCCTCGGCCGAGTCTCCTCCTTCGAGTCCCATCACGCAGTGGAAGTACGAAGTGTCGTCTTTTTATCAGATGAGGTTGCTTCACCTCTCAGGTAAAGACAGAGAGAAAGTTCTCGGTGGTGATTATATGAATGTGAGTTTAAGATATGCTCTTGATATATTTGGAATTGAAAGAGAGAGAGAGAGAGAGAGAGAGAGAGAGAGAGAGAGAGAGAGAGAGAGAGAGAGAGAGAGAGAGAGAGAGAGAAGATATGAATCCAGTTTATGAAAAACGTCAGGTGCTTTGAAGTACAGCAATAAGTACATGAAATTGTTTTGCCTTGGAAAACTGATGATAGATAACTTGTGTATGACAGTTACTTTCAAGTATTATTCAGATGCATTGCATTTTACCAATTTGATTCTTATCATTAAAGCGATACTCATATTCATAATCTTGAGCAACGAATATGTCACATATCATAGGCTTTCTTTGGTAAACATTAATCTATGAACCTCGCTAGGTTGGGTCGAAGTCGTGCATGTTATGCTGGAGTGAAATTCCTGTAGTCTAGTATGCTCCCAAGAAGAGGAAGATCTTCTCTCATATAGATTTATACTGTAATTTGCATAAATCTTATATAACCCGATTTTCTATCTATCAATTTTCACACGCACACACACACACACACACACATATATATATATATATATATATATATATATATATATATATATATATATATATATATATATATATGTGTGTGTGTGTGTGTGTGTGTGTGTGTGTGTGTGCATACGTTCTGTTGTATATTTGTATATATCCGTAATTGGTTGAAGAATCTTGGACTTGTACCAAAGGCATTTCTTCTATGAAATAAAAGAAAAGGAATAATATTTTGTTGAGAGAATGGTACTTCATTTGGCCTATATAAGGCCTGGTGAAGTTGTATAAAATCATTTGAATACTGTGTAAGACCAAAATGTGTTGATTAACGAATTATTCGGAGGGACTAAATGAAAATTGAACCTCAATTTACATAGCTGAGAGGAGGAGGTAATGTTATTGTTTGAAAGGAGTACCCCACTTACCAGTTAATCTTCATGCAAATTTGACACACGCCTCTTTTATACTTTTCAACAGACTTTGTTTTTTACATTCATAGTGATCCTAAGCATTTTCTTTGTCGTGTGGCTTTTCTCACAATAAAACTTTGAAAATTCACAATGGTTTATCGTGTGAGTGCTACTCTAAATGCAATTTACTGACACACCGATGCGTGTGGCTTTGCTTCAAGCATGAACGGAAACATAAACAAGGAAGCACACAACCTGGTGACTCATTTGGTCCCATGCGAGTTCTAGCATGCAAGCTGTATTCCAAGCAATGGACGTATGCCAAATCAGTTTTTCGCTTCCAAACAAAACTTATTCTCAATTGGACTTAATTCATAACAAATTTACCATACAGATACTACCGCTAGAGAGTTAAGGGGTCTTCTGACTAGCTAGACAGTACTACATTGTATCCTTCTCTCTGGTGACGGTTCATTTTCCTTTTGCCTACACACACACATACACACACTGAATAGTCTGATCTATTCTTTGCATATTCTCCTCTGTCCTCATACAACTGACAACGCTGAGATTACCAAACAATTCTTCGCTCAAAGGGTTAACTACTACACTGTAATTGTTCAGTGGCCACTTTCCTCTTGGAAAGGGTAGAAGAGACTCTTTAGCTATGGTAAGCAGCTCTTCTGGGAGAAGGACACCCCAAAATAAAACCAATGTTCTCTAGTCTTGGGTAGTGCCATAGCCTCTGTACCATGGTGTTCTACTGTCTTGGGTTAGTGTTCTACTGTCTTGGTTTAGAGTTCTCTTGCATGAGGGTGCACTCAAGCACACTATTGTATCTTATTTTTCTTCCTCTTGATTTGTTTAAGTTTTTATAGTTTATTAAGGAGATTTTTATTGTAATGTTGTTACTCTTCTTAGAATATTTTTCCTTTATTCCTTACCTCACGGGGCTATTTTCCCTGTTGGAGAACATGGGCTTATAGCATCCTGCTTTTCCAACTAGGTTTGTAGCTTAGCAAGTAATAATAATAATAATACCGAGGTACTACTGTATATATATATATATTATATATATATATATATATATATATATATATATATATATATATATATATATATTTCTTACTGGCTACTAAATATAAAAACCCAATATGTCTCTGCTAACATAATCAGTAATTAGTTACATGTCGGTTATTCGACTGCAGTTGGTCGCTTCTCTTGGGTTAAAGAGCCTGAAATACTTTTAGAACCGGGAGGGTTACACCACTTGAAGCCATTCCGTTCACAAGATAAGGCCTATCGTGGAATGAAATATGTATAGATTTGAAGGTGTTTATTCATCTTTAGGTTTAATTTGAGATACAAAAATGAAATATTGTTTAAACGTGAAGTGTTTAGTGTTTAGATATGAAATCCGGAGCTTTGACTTTGTTCTAGGAAGGGGAATGACACTTTTAAAGGTTTAATGGCGGCTCGTGAATGGGAGAGGCAAGGGACAGTGGTATTGCCCTATCAAGTAGGGCAATGCCCAAGAGACTGAGCGTATATATGATCAGCGCCCAAGCCCCCTCTCCACCCAAGCCAGGACCAAGAAGGGCCAGGCAATGGCTGCTGATAACAGAGTAGATAGATAATAGGCTCCCTCAAATCCCTCCTCTCTATCCTTTATTCACAAGGATGGTAAGGTTGCAAAGACTTGTGGAACTAACGAGTTTGAGAGGGACTCGAACCCCAGTGTGGGGGATCATCAGTCTAGAACGTTACCACATGGGTCACAACAACTTTGTAATTGTCCTATCCAAGTTATAGACAGTGTTTGACTAGATATTAACCACAGCCTAATTGCGCCATATTGTCCACAACCCTGGATTTGCCAATAATCATATGCACAGATGTCAATAATCGTCGCGTATTAGATTTTAATGTAAAGTGGTAATTTATAATGAATAATTTATGTAGAATTAAAAAAAAGGGTGTCTTTTGTAGATTAGTAAGATTAAGTCAATCATTCTGCAAATAATTTGGTGAGGATTTGACTTGCCAGTAAATACTTGTAAACTAGATAGTTAATAAAGATTTAACCCCCAAATTTTTTGGCCTACCTTTTTCGTAAAGACAGAAGTTACAAAAAAAAGAAAATATGTAGATATAGATCGTGCTGCGAAAGAAGAGATAGAGATTTTTTTCTCTGAATTATGTCTTAAAATATAGTTTCCTTTGCCAACGTCGTCTCTCTCTCTCTCTCTCTCTCTCTCTCTCTCTCTCTCTCTCTCTCTCTCTCTCCTTCCTTTCATTGGGTATCCCCATGAATCATTCCGTGAGTCACCCTGCGACACGCAAGCTCCTAAGGGAAGGAGGAAGAGAGAGAGAGAGAATAAAATATTAGGATTTTAAGAAATATATATATATATATATATATATATATATATATATATATATATATATATATATATATGTATATATATATATGTAAAATATATATATATACATATATAAATAAATACATATATATATATATATATACATATATAAATAAATACATATACATACATACATACATACATACATACACAGCCATGTGAATAAATGATTCACAATAGTCATATCCTGAACATACACAGCAGGAATATGATGAGCAGCTCATCTAACATACCATCACACTGTCACACACTTCGCCATTTCCTTTTGTATGAGACATACCCAAGCACAAGTACTTCCTGGGTAGGTACTAATATCAATTCTTTTACGTACGGAAATATTCAACTAATTTCTACATTATTTAGTCATCCATTTCCAATGTTAATATAAGATTTATATTTTTTCATAATTTTCATCATTATGTTAACATTAGTTATACATAAGAATTATCAGATCATACGTCAAGAATGATGATTTGACAATCATATCAAAATATATAGTAACTCATCATTATTATTATTATTGATTCCAAAGAGTTCAGAGTAGAGATAAACAATAACATATTCAAGATCCAATGTGGCTGAGGTTAGTGCCGTCAGTGGACCTCACGCTCTGCACCGTATGCATTACTTGAATGTCTGCAGCCTTTCTTTTCCCCTAACTGCTTGATATCTATCTACTCTCTATCTCCGTTTCCACTTCATTTTCTTGGATCTGATTGGCCTCACAACCCCAGCGCTGGGCTATATAAACCAAACTCATAAATCCTATCATATCCAAACACGCACGCACAAACACACACTAAAAAGGTCATTGGACTATGCCTGTAGATCAGAGAGTCAACGCACTAATGCTAATGGTATCTCGTTGTTTACTACAGAGATGTGTCTGGATACAAGAGTGAAGTAGCAGATGTACATTGTGTTTTATTTGCGTGGTCTGGTGCTGTGTATGTTTGGAGTATTGAAAACATCTCTTCACATTTATATTGATTGCAGAGGCCTTTTCTATACAGAAAATCTATGAAAAACTGCTTTTCAAGTTAAGGAAAATATAATTTTACAGTTATATACAAGAAATTGATATGAATAGTGTTCCATTCTGCAAATAAATCTTTTCCACATTTTTGAAACAAGAGTTGTAATTTTTAATAGAATAACATATGTAATTTGTGTTATAAAACTAGCTCATTATTATTGTTTTCTAGAAAAGAAAAGTTTTTTTTTTTAATATAAAGTGAAATAAGTGTACTTATTACTAGATATCTGAGTGATAATCTCTTAGATTGGTGAAAAGATTAATGTACAGTGTCTTGTCATTAGAGAGAGAGAGAGAAAGAGAGAGAGAGATAAATCGCTAACATTTCGTACCCAACCCCTGATTTAAAACTGTCACTTATACCTCTCTCTCTCTCTCTCTCTCTCTCTCTCTCTCTCTCTCTCTCTCTCTCTCTCTCTCTCTCATACGATTACAATCAAACGGATATTGAAATAATTTCTTTAGTTCTTTTTTCCTATTTCTTTTCTATGGAATATTTCCAGAATAGCTTACTGTACATAGAATAGGTTATTCCACTGGAATGTACATCGATTTAGTCATTACGTATTTTTTCTATCTTATATATTTCCAATAGTCTTGTAGATTTTCACTCCTATTTTATGGTCTTTTATTATTTTTTTCCCTTTGACGAAATAACCTACAGAAATTAAACTTCTTAGGAAAATTAATTATATATTTTTTTAAATTAGCAATAACCTACAGAAATCAAACGTCTTAGGAAATTTAATGATATATTTTTTTTTCAAAAATTAGCAAAAGTGTACCAATTTAAATAAAACACGCAAAATCGAAGGAAATAACTTTTTTTCGAAGTAGTGGATCCATTATTGCTTGGGGCTCATTAAACTCCTGCCTCCCACTAGAAATTGTACATCTCATCTGAGAGTCTTTCGATATATGCCTCGGGCTTAATTTGATTCAATCCAAACCATCTAAAATTTATAGACCTCGTTCATGAATCCTCTGCCGACACTAAAATCTGTATAACCCACTTGCTATAGCAGCCCCTATTTTGTATACCCCATTCGAGATAGTCCCCCCAAATTTGTAAACCCCATTTGGGATTCCTCTTCCTTAACCCACCTCCTGCACACATTTACTCCTGAGAGGACTGCGGGGCTTCCTTCCTTTTTTAGGTACATTAACAGCACTGGTAATTGCTTTTCTCTTTAGCATTTCCGTGGTACGACAATCGACTCTTATACATCACCCCCTTAAAACCAATTCTATAAAAAAATAACTCCTAGGACTCCAACCCCCCCCCCCCCCTTCCTCTCCTGTCACTTGCAAGCAGAGTAGCAACAAAGGTGGTTGCCCTTTGTGTGAGTAATTGCTTTGGCAATAATAAAATCGACAACAATCACTGGTAGCGGGCAACACCAGAGTTGTTTACTTGTCCTTCTAATTCTCTTAGCAAGGTTTCAGAGTCCTTTAAATAAAACCTCGCGCGGTGGACTGTTGGGATTCCATAAAGGTCCTAGCAGCGATCCTTCGGCCCCTACTGTAGCTGCGTTTGCATTGTATCCTTCCATTTCTTCTCCGTCACCTCTTCCTTTCTTCCATCTTGCTTTCTAACCACTGAAACATTTTATTTAATGTAAATGCAGACCCCCCCCCCTTTATTACTTGGGTGCTGAATGACCTCACTGGCCCCAGCGCCGTG
Organism: Palaemon carinicauda; assembly: GCF_036898095.1. Taxonomy (NCBI): domain Eukaryota; kingdom Metazoa; phylum Arthropoda; class Malacostraca; order Decapoda; family Palaemonidae; genus Palaemon; species Palaemon carinicauda. The sequence continues at coordinate 76,781,036 of NC_090747.1, forward strand.
CTATATAGCTGAAATTCATACATGAATATGTTTGACTAGTACCTGGTCCTGGATCGTTAACAATATCCATCCGTATACTTAATTTTACCGTACTGTATATCAATTCATCCACCTATAGATATTTTATTCATTCATCTGTTCATCCAACTAAGCATTCATCATAAGTTGGATTATTTTCTATAATGGATTAAATGGGATACTGTGTTGGTGTCGATCTTCCTTCATCGTTACTTTCTAGTAACACTGCAGTGCCCCGCCCCCTTCCTCAACCGATTTGCACATAGGCCCTAACGTCTGGCCATAGGACTCAAATTCTAGTATAAATCTAAATGGGCTTTCTATGATTTGACATTTTTTTATTTTTTACTTGAAAGGTGAAAGGATATGTAACGGCTCTTCATTTATCCTTCCCCTTAGTGGATTAGACTGGATAAAGTCTATTGGGGGTGCAGGTCTCTATGGTTATCTACGGATACGTCCCTGATTATACACGATATCTTTGGATAGTCGTTCCCGGGGTTAGAACCTTGTAATACCTGATGGTAATTCTCATGTAATATCACTTACAGAAATATTATACAGTAGGAAGCTGCCGAAGGGAACTTCCATCAGGACGACATGGCTATCTCTCCCAAAAATATATTTTTCCCACGTCAAAATCCCTTTTATATACAAAGCTTCACGTGTATCGATTAATGGCTTCAGACTCGCTGTTTACTTTATTTTGTCTTTCCCCAGTTGCACCCACTTGTTATTATTATGATTATTATTATTATTACTTGCTAAGCCACAACCCTAATTGCAAAAGCATGATGCTATAATTATGCCCAGGGGCCCCAACAGGGAAAATAACCCAGTGAAGAAAGGAAACAAAGAAAGAACATTTTAAGAAGTGTAACAACATTAAAATAAATAATTTCTATATAAACTATAAAAACTTTAACAAAACAAAAGGAAGAGAAATTAGATAGAATAGTGTGCCCGAGTGTACCCTCAAGCAAGAGAACCTTAACCCAAGACAGTGGAACACCATATTACAGGGGTTATGGCACTACCCAAGACTAGAGAATAATGGTTTGATTTTGGAGTTGCTTACCATAGCTAAAGAGTCTCTTCTACCCTTACCAAGAGGAACGTACCCACCGAACAATTACAGTGCAGTAGTCAAGCCCTTGGGTGAAAAAGAATTGTTTGGTAATTTCAGTGTTATCAGGTGCATGAGCACAAAGGAGAGTCTGTGAAGAATAGGCCACTTTTTGGACTTCTTCGTTACCTTCATTCTTACTTCGTTTCTGCTTTCTTGCTCTCTAATTCTTCCTTTGTGCAACTGAGGGTATCTCCTGGTATACATATGGGCTGAATGAGCCCCCCGGCCTCTGTGCTGGCCCTATGGCCCAAATTCCTTGAAATTCGACTAGTATTATGGCATTTTGTAAAGTAGATTGTCATTATTAATATGTTCACACGTGTATGTATGTATTCATGCGTATGACTGTATGGTCTGCCGAATGCATAACTATTTCCACACGTATTTATACACTACATTACCTATGTTTGTGAGGGTTATGGGCCAATGCTCTGTACCAGAAGGTTGGGAAATTTTTAGTTACGTAGGTTAAGGGAAGGGTGGTACCCAGACCCCCCTCTGCCAACATCCCGGACATGGCTTAGTCCCCCTACCCTACTTCCCATTATACCTGGGTAGGGCGTCGCCTCTAAGGATAGAGTATATAGGTTGGTGGGGAGGAGCATATGTGTGCGCTCCTTCTTATGGCTTTTGGCGCTCTTGCGCGTTACAGAGTATGTATGTGTGTTCGTGCGAGCGCACGTGAGGGAAGTTAAGACTTATGCCAGTCTGGAGGTATCGGGTCTAGCGTTAAGCCTTCCACCACCGCCCTCTCGTGGGTCATTCGAAGATTAGTGTGTAATCCGTCCGGCGATCGCTAAACGGTGTTGGGTTTTCTTTTCATGTTCTCTGTATTGCAAAGCAATCGCCGACTTAGACGTTTCTCCGTAAAGCAGAAACAAAAATACATCTCTCGTTTGCCATCAAGGCGGTTTTGAACTTGGCTGTGGTATCTCTCATTCTTGTGGTATTTGCGCCTTCCTGTGGTATTCGTAAAGTTCCTTATATTGAGGAATTGCAAGTTGATTCTATGTATTTCGAGTTGCATAACTTTTGAAACTTAAGACAACACTCCAAAGAAAATAGTTGTATTTGTAGTAGAAGACGCTGGTGTGGATTTGCGTTTGCTGGCGAACGCGAAATCGACCGAAATAGTGTTGATTCTAAGAATGAATCAGATGAGAAATATATCACGACGCTCTCTCTCTCTCTCTCTCTCTCTCTCTCTCTCTCTCTCTCTCTCTCTCTCTCTCTCTCTCTCTCTCTCTCTCTCTCTCGTCTTTTTTAGGTTTGAAAAATAGAACCTGAACCCATAATAATTGTTGTAATTGGTTTGGTCTCATAGTTCAGTTAACGAATGGAGCTAAAAGATGACGAGATGTCTTTGAAGATGGAAATAGATCTACTGAACATGACTTGTAACATACTGTAGTGTAAGGATACCAGCGAAAGAAAAATAGTGATCGCAATAATATACAACACAAAAGTCAGATGAACAATATAAGGATTTATTAAAGAACTTGGAACTCACATGAGGTTACTTACCCTTGATGACAAACTACGTGGAAATTCTGACTGTAGCAAATATAAGTGTTGATGAGAAGGTACAAATAAAAAAAAATAAAACAAGAAAAGACCCGAAATCGCTGATATTAGAGAAAGGAAAAAACGAAACGCGAAATTACAGGGAGAAAGCATTGTGTAATAATTATTACTTTCGTCATCATCTCGGGGACACGAAATCTTACATAAAACTAATAATTTCTTGTTATAACATTTTGAATTCTATTTCATTTGATATTTCTTAAGATTAAAATTCTTTCAAGATTTGTTTTGACTTAAGTTATTAGATGATAAAAGAAAGTTTTCATTTTTCTATGGTAGACTTGATTTTGAAGGTAATTAAAAGGTAATTTTGCCCTATAATATATACATATATGTTTTTAGATTTCGTATAGCAGAAATTTACTTGTCTTATTGTTATATTTAGCTAAGAGAATTTCTGCCATTTTTTAAGTACATAAATTATGTATGCTTTTTTTAGTCCCTAAATATCTTTCGTGAAATTCTTAATGTTTTATTTTGTTGTTGGTTACAATAAAATCCATTTCATTCTCCCTTTTTTACTTTAAACATTTTGTTTTAAATTTACGCCAAGTATTTTAATAAAATTTTAGTTAAAATTAGATACCGCGTTTTAAGTATGTTTTCTTTATATCTGTGGGTTTTTTGTATTTTTGTCTCAGATATACAGTATATAATATTCGTAAACAAAAATCTTGAATTATATGAGAAATTTATGATTATGCAAAAATGCATACATCGATATGTTTATGATATGTGTTTAGAAATTCTGGATTCTTTTTCTTCATGATATCACAGCCACCACAAGTATATGCCAGATAAAATTTTCTAACAAATTAATTTTATTTCATTTCAAGAACTTTGGAAAAATCCTTTGAACAAGTGATGGAAAATAACTCGAGACCTTTGTGAGAAATCAATTGCAAAAGACTCATGCAAAATTCCTTCTTCTGATACGGCCTAAGAGAACCTCCGAACTGACCTTTAACCTTTGACCCCAATACCCCCATCCAGCTGACCTCTGACCCTCACCCAGGTGACCTCCTTCCTATGGGTTTGGACACCCGCGGTCGGGTATCGTCCCGCGTGTGTAGTTCAACCGCCCATCCAACCTTCTGCAGCGTCTCCGACTGTCTATTGGCCGAGGCCGCCCGTGGACGGCCGCCCACGATGGTCATTCTGGCCTGGACGGGCAGAAGACAGCACCGACCACGGCCGCCTCCTTACTACCATGGAGTGTCAGGTTATTATCTGGGATTTATCTGTGGAGATATTATTTTTATGTAAAATTTGTGGAAATTTATTTCTATGAGACCACACTCAAGCTAGCAGGATGATATAGCATAAACTATTATTATTATTTGATGAATTTGTTGTATATAACTAAACACACACACACACACACACACATATATATATATATATATATATATATATATATGTATATATATATATTATATATATGTATATATATATGTGTGTGTATATACACACACACACATATATATATATATATATATATATATATATATATATATATATATATATACACACACACACACACGTTAGATATCACGTTTTGGAGTGTTACATGTGAGCATTGTAGCTAAGCAGATATTTTTAAACCCGCATTTTTGTGTACACCTACTATACGTGTTCCTTGTAATATTTATGGAGCATTTTCCGTCTTCGGTACCCTTTGAAAAATCTCCCTGGCTTTTATACGATACCGTTGAAGTCTGGGAAGGCAAGATCTATAGACTTGCAGGATCGTATCCTTTGTACCAAGCCATATGTCTTCGCCAATGAAAGTTTAGCAGCAATAGTGAGTCGCTTGGGAAGAAAATACTCTTCGCCTCGCTAATCTGGTTTTCTGCTTTAGATCTCGTCTTACTGGCATAATTCACGTCTTGCATTTTACCTGGCTACTCGTAAGTGTGTCGTAAATACCTGTGCGATGGTCTTCCCGTCACTTAGCTGTTTTTTTTTTTTCCCTCTAAATTATTTTTGGTGTTTATGTATTAAGTATATGTTGTTTTTGTCCTTGCTCCTAGGGTATAAAGTTTTTTTTCTTAGTTGAGTACTTGGTTTTCAGATATTCTTAGGGCAACTGGGAATGTGAAGCTACCTTGAAGATTTCTAATACCATGAATGCAACCGAAATTCTTTGATGTTCTATAGGGTAACAATTTTCAGTTAGTCGTAGTAAACCTGTAAATTTTTAAGATTATTATTATTGTTATTATTATTATTATTATTATTATTATTATTATTATTATTATTATTATTATTATTATTTTATTTTTATTTCATTTTTATTAATTAATCTACAACCCTAGTTTGAAACGCAAGGACTCCAACAAGGAAATATACCTTAGTGAGGAATTAAGGAAAAAGAGAGAGAAATAAACTACAAAAGTAATGAATAATTAAAATGAAATATTTTCAGAACAGTAGCAATATTTAAAACAAGGTCTATCATATATAAACTATAAAGAAAGAGTAAAGCCTGTTCAACATAAAAACATTCTCTGCGAGTATGAACTTTTGACGTTCAAGGCAATTGAATGTTTGCAGTTACTCAGAGCAATTGAGGCTTTTAGAAGCTCTTAGAACCTGGCGTGACGATCAAGTGACACTATTATTATTATTATTATTATTATTATTATTATTATTATTATTATTATTATTACTAGCCAAGCTACAACCCTAGTTGGAAAAGCAGGATGCTATAAGCTCAAAGGTTCCAATAGGGAAAAGTAGCCCAGTGAGGAAAGGAAATAAGGAAATAAATAAATGATGAGAACAAATTAACAATAAATCATTCTAAAAAACGTAACAATGTCAAAACAGATATATTATTATTATTATTATTATTATTATTATTATTATTATTATTACTATTATTACTATTATTATTATTATTACTTGCTAAGCCACAACCCCAGTTAGTTTTTAAAGTGTTTGTCGGTATGGGATTCTAGTTTTACCCCAAATAAGAAAAAGAAGATAGATACTGGATGCTCTGCCGAAAGTGTTGCGGAAAAAGGTTCACAGGGATATGAACTAACAATGCCAGAGCTAATGACTAATGCGCCGAAGAAGAGTGCCAAGCAGTTGAACCTGACGTCGTAATTCTTTTCTGAAGACACATCGGCGTGGAAGATCGTTTTGTTCTTAGGAGGGGGCGATTGTTTATGTAAATTGTATGTGTTTGTAATTCTTGCTGTGTGCCCAGTGCACAGTGTGTATAGAAAGTATATATATATATATATATATATATAAATATATATATATATAATATATAATATATATGAAATATATATATACATTTACATATATATATATATATATATATATATAAATATATATATATAATATATATGAAATATATATATACATATACATATATATATATATATATATATACTTTATATATATATATATGTATATATTTTTATATATATATATAAATATATATAATGTATATACATACATACATACATATATATATATACATATACATATATATAATATATAAGATATATATATACATATACATGCATATATATATATAAATGTATATGAAATGTTTTCTGTGATTATTTGCATCATCATTTATCTCTCTCTCTCTCTCTCTCTCTCTCTCTCTCTCTCTCTCACTCTCTCTGTAAACAATGTAAATGTATAAATTGGCTCTGTACTGTACTATTGTTTTTTCATATTTAGCAAGGAAAAAGAGACACTTCCTGCCGTAGTCCACGTAAAGAAAAAAACACTTCGGGCAGTCACAATGTAGTGCCGCCGCATTGGCAGTGCCGTGACATTTGCCAAAGACGTGTAAACACGGAAAGAAAGGTTTCTTTTGTAGGCGCCGCTAGTACAATTGGCGGCCAATGACGTCAGAGTCATCTGATTTGGCGCGTCATATTTTTGGCGCTAACGTATCCAAGTTGAGAATGCAACTTCGAGAGATCGGGAACTTCGGGAAGACTTGAGCCATTAGGGCGTTATTTCAGTGCGTGTGGTCGTTCAGCTATTGCTTGTAGTTTGAGTTTGCGAGAGAGAGAGAGAGAGAGAGAGAGAGAGAGAGAGAGAGAGAGGTGAATTTATAAATAGGGATACAATTTGGTGTTTTTAAGCATGTTTAGTGTGTATGAAGCTAAAACTGTTATGGGATATTTGAAACTGAATATATTATGCGATATTAAATGATGGATGTAGTAACACACACACACACACACTTATCAGTCTTTACAAATGCCGAAAGCTGATACGTGACGAGCATAATATATACATTTCACGTCTCATTAGTGAAATCAACTCGGATTCCACTAAGACGAAAAGAGCTAATTCCAAAAAATTGTTTAAGGCATTCTTTTAATATACATACACACACACACTATATATATATATATATATATATATAAATATATATATATATATATATATATATAGTGTGTGTGTGTATATGTATATGTGTGTCTCTCTGTCATCTACATAAGGCACCGAGTAAAGCATGTTCATTCTGAATCATAAAAGATATAATTCATCTATATCTAGTTCTATTTACCGTTGGGAATAATTGTTGGCAGAATGCTTCAAATACTTGGCTCTAAAAATAAAGTTTATTGAAAGCACGCCCACTCTGGGCGTTTTGGAGGATAAATATTTACTCCGGATACATGATTTGAATAACCTCTTTACTTTCGCCTTCGAGAACACCAGGGATTTGGTAGTCGTATAATAATGTGAAATACCCAGGAATTGCTGATATTGCAGTCTTAATAATATTCTTGTTTCAGCAAGGACACTCCAAAATCAAACCTTTGTTCTCTAGTCTTGGGTAGTGCCATAGCCTCTGTACCATGGTCTCCCACTGTCTTGGGTTAGAGTTCTCTTGCTTAAGGGTACACTCGGGCACGCTGTTCTATCTTATCTGTCGTCCTCTTGTTTTGTTAAATTTTTTATAATGTTGTTACTCTTCTTAAAATATTTTATTTTTCCTTGTTTCCTTTCCTCACTGGACTATTTTCCCGGTTGGAGCCCCTCGGCTTATAGTATCCTGCTTTTTCAACTAGGGTTTTAGCTTAGTAAGTAGTAATAATGATAATAATAATAATAATAATAATAATAATAGCAAGTAATAATAATAATAATAATAACAACCGCCGAATCTAGTATCTTGCTCTGGGTCAGTCGTTCGTAGTAGATATCAGTATTTGATTAAAGATCATGAAATATAATAGTAAAGAGACTACTGTGTATGCATAGAACATGAGATGTTTAAGAAAACAAAGGTCGATTATTATTATTATTATTATTATTGTTATTATTATTACTTGATATTATTATTGTAGTACCATATCCGTGGAAGGATTCAGGCTATTTCGCAGTTATTTCACACTGAATCCATAAGGCTTTAGATATTGTTTTTATATCATTGTCGTTATGAATTATAGTAATGTCATGTGATGTGGGAAAAGGGCGGCTTTTCTTAATGGATTGAAGACATGGAACAACTTTAGCAGCTGAGAAGAAAAATTAGTATGGGAACGTCTCCAGCGTTTTCAAATAAGGAGGCTATAAAAATAATTCCAAAAGCGAGTTTTATACTCATCCTTCTAAGTAATTGAAGCAAAAATTGCGAAACAACGAAGTAGAAAAACTTTTAAGAAGAATTTGATTAGAAATAAGAATATTGAGTCCTTTTTATTAAATAAAAAATTATGAAATCCGATGCTGCTAACTTCATAGAAATGTATAGGATTCCAAAACAAGTCAAATATCTAGGAGAATTGCTGCATATTGTGCAGCTAACAAATCGTCTTGCCACGAGAATAGTTACAGATGATTTTCAATTATTTGAACGTAATTATATGTCTACTGTAGGTCCCGAGACTACAAAAATCTCAAACGAGGCATCCGAAAGATTGAAAATGTTAAGGCTTTCTAGAGGAAACTGAAGATTTTCTAGTTCTGTGAGTGCATCGATAGAGACGATTTAACAATAAAAGAGCAATATTTGGTGTGAAATGTTGAATGCTTTCGAACGAACATGATAAAATGACTGCGGAGGTCTTGTAGAGAGTGGTTCCTCAGCTTTATATGACCAGAAAACAGCCCTTATAGTAAATAAATCCAAAAGTATTTACATATTTAGAAAATAGACTGTGATTAAATCCGCATTGGTTAAATATTAAAATAAGTTCCAATTAAATTTAGTGAAGCTGTAAGGAAATGTAGCCTCTGTTTCGTCCATTTCTACAACTCGAATCTCTCACAAGACACGTGTGTTTTGTGCCACTATTGTTTGTGTGTGAGCGTGCGCGAGAGCGCGTGTTTGCTGCCGAGGGTGCATGAGTAGCGTGCCTCAGGCACTGAGTTCATCTACCAACATGTTTTACCTTAAGATACACCAACCGAGAGAGAGAGAGAGAGAGAGAGAGAGAGAGAGAGAGAGAGAGAGAGAGAGAGATGGCCGCGATTGGAAGGGCAGTTCGGTGTTGCCAGACTCTCTCTCTCTCTCTCTCTCTCTCTCTCTCTCTCTCTCTCTCTCTCTCTCCATGCGGACGTTGTTGTAGTAATGCCAGATCGTAGGAATCTTGACAATTTTGCGGGAAAAAGGTCTATTTTCGAGGTTGATGAATTTCCCTCGCCGCCTTTAGCACGAAATATTTGAATATAATTGTTGTTATTGTGAAGGTTAAGTGTATGAGATAGTTGCCAGGAAGATTGCTGTACACACACACACACACACACACACACACACATATATATATATATATATATATATACATATATATATATATATATATATATATATATGTATACATATATATATATATATATATATATATATATATATATATATATATATATATATATATATATATATTGAATGTGTAGTATATTCATGATAGGAAAAGTTTAAAGACTTGAGTGGAGTTAGTACTTTCGTATTATTAATGACAGCGACTGACTCAATGAGAATAAATAGACAGTAATATCATATTTGTACATGAGAATGGGATCCCTCAATTGCAAGTTTCTTGAAGATTCCAGATAAGTGAGATTTTAGAAAAGAGGATAATGAAGAAGTATTGGATTAATAGACCAAGGATTAGGTTTAAATTGTAACCTTGGTTACAGGCAATTAAGAAGGATTCGACAATGTTTCTTTGGATAAAATCCTTAACATGGATTAATGTACTCTTCTATAATCAACCGATTCTATGATTTAATCCTAACCAGTGGGAGGCCAAAGCATTATTAACATCCCATAGAGACTGCATTTTCGTGTTATTTTATCCGACAGAAATGCTTTTAGATGTTTGGCTGGCATACAAGTTACTTTCTGAACAAGGAATACTATATATTTAGTTTTCATAGCTATTCTTAACATATTTTTCAATGTACAGCTATGTATAAAAGCTACCCTTATATCTATTTTTTTTCCTAAAGAAATGTTGACAATTAAAAACATTCGTGAAATGGCAAGCAGATTATATTAATCATTGCTTATTTTTTCTCTAACTGAACAATATAGAATATTTTCTTGACTCAACTCTATTCATACATTTTCCTAAAAAAAATATTTGGCATAGCAGAGGTTAGTAGCAATTTCGTCAATCTTGGCAAACTCATCTTCTGTGTACTGAGGGCCACATATTCTAAGTGCCTTAAATTACACACAGGAAAAAACAATTTTTTAAATTGGAGTTCCCTGAATAGAAATGTATATATGATGAGTTATTGGTTGACTTTCTATATATGGGAAATTTGAATTCATCTGCTTTAACAATCAAAACTTTTATTTTCTTCCTTTTCTATAGTAAATTGTATGGATGGAACCAAGATATTTATAGTTATCAAGAAAACCCTCAAGATTAAAAGTTTATTGTATTGAACGGCGAAAATTGAAAAGATAGTAATATATCGTCTTTAGAAGCATAAACACAAGTTCAGATTCTCTCTCTCTCTCTCTCTCTCTCTCTCTCTCTCTCTCTCTCTCTCTCTCTCTCTCTCTCTCTCTCTCATTCCTTAGTTCTCAAGCGATCATTTTGACGAAAGTCCTTGGACATTCCGTCCTGAGGGTAAAACCTTTGTGTTATGGCTGGTTTTGTGTGCTACTACCCTTTACTGCACCGGCTCTAGCTTTCAGGTGGAGGAGGAATTCAAGTCACATGGAGTCTCATGTTCTTGTAGTATTGCAATTAGGGGACAACCTAAATTCATTATTATTAGTATTACAATTTTGGGGGCTCCAGTAGTGCACTAATATTATAACTGTTGGTTGCCTTTGCTTAATTTTTTATTACAATGAGGAGACACTCTTTGTTCATTAAAATTACAATTCAGGACATCCTTTGTTCATTATAATTTCAATTAAGGGACATTCTTTGTTCATTATAATTACAATTAGGGGACACACTTTATTCTTTATAATTAGAATTAAGGACACCCTTCGTTCATTATAATTACAATTAAGGGAGACCCTTTGCTCATTATAATTACAATTCAGGGACATTCTTTGTTCATTTTAATTACAATTAGGGGATACCCTTTATTCATTTTAATTACAGTTAGGGGACACCCTTTGTGCATTATAATTATAATTAGGGGACACCCTTTGTTCATTATCATTACATTTGTTCATTTTAATTACAATTAGGGGATACCCTGTATTCATTTGAATTACAGTTAGGTGTCACCCTTTGTTCATTATAAAATACAATTAGAGGACACCATTTTTCATTATAATTACAATTAGGTGACACCCTTTGTTCATTATCACAATTAGGTGACACCCTTTGTTCATTATAATTACAATTAAGGGACACCCTTTGTACATTTTGATTACAATTAGGGGATACCCTTTATTCATTTTAATTACAGTTAGGGGACACCCTTTGTGCATTATAATTAGTTAGGGGACACCCTTTATTCATCATAATTACAATTAGGGGATACCCTTTATTCATTTTAATTACAGTTAGGGGACACCCTTTGTTCATTATAATTACAATTATGGGTCATCCTTTTTCATTGTAATCACACTTTGTTCATTATCATTACAGTTAGGTGACACCTTTTGGTCATTATAATTACAATTAGGGGATACCATTTTCATTTTAATTATAATTAGGGGACACCCTTTATTCATTTCAATTACAATTTTGGGTCACCCTTTTTCATTATAATTACAATTAGGTAACACCCTTTGTTCATTATAATTACAATTAGGTGATACCCTTTGTTCATTATAATTACAATTAGGTGACACCCTTTGTTCATTATAATTATAATCCGGCGACACCCTTTGTTCATTATAATTACAATTAGGTGACACCCTTTGTTCATTATAATTACAATTAGGGGACACTTTATTTATTATAATTACAATTTAGGACACCCTTTATTCGTTATAATTACAATTAGGTGACACCCTTTGTTCACTATAATTACAATTAGGTGATACCCTTTGTTCATTATAATTACAGTTATGTGACACCCTTTGTTCATTATAATTATAATCAGGCGACACCCTTTCTTCATTTTAATTAATTAGGTGACACCCTTTCTTCATTATAATTACAACTTGGTGATGCCCTTTGTTCATTATAATTACAACTAGGTGATGCCCTTTGTTCATTATAATTACAATTAGGGGACACTTTATTTATTATAATTACAATGTAGGACACCCTTTATTTGTTATAATTCCAATTAGGGGACACCCTTTGTTGTTATTATTATTATTATTAATTGTTAAGCTACAACTCTAGTTAGAAAAGAAGGACGATATAAGCCCAGGGGCACCAACAGGGAAAATAGCTCAGTGAGGAAAGGAAAGAAGGAAAAATAAAATATTTTAAGAATAGTAACATTATGATTATAATTAAAATTAGGCCACACCCTTTGATCATTATTATCATAATTAAGGGACACCCTTTGTTCATTATAATTACAATTAAAGGATACCCCTTGTACATTATTATTACATTTGGTGATTGCCATAGTTTTATAATTTGTGGTAGTGGTCGTCCTAGGTTTCTTTTAGCATCTGCTAGTGTACGCATGCTGTCATTTGTGTCGTATTTAGAATAGACCTGAGGTGCTCAAGGAACATCTATGTTGCTCTTCTCAAGTCATCACGTATGGAATATTCTCCCACTTAGATAGCTTAGCAATTAATAGTAATAATGATAATTAGATGCAAGATAGAGAGGCTGAAGTTTTTGTGGTCTACTTGATTATCTTGAATAGCTGAACTTAAGCTCCACAAATGTTTTTATATTCTTAAGAATGTAGTCCCAGGCGAACGGCGTTGGGTCAGAATGAGGCATGAGGGCTGGCAGAATGAGTGAATTTTAGTTGGTTATGTTATAGATCAGAGGGAAATTGAAGTAGTGATGATCATGGCTTTTCTATTATTATTATTATTATTATTATTATTATTATTATTATTATTATTATTGCTGTTGTTGTTGTAGTCACTGTACTGTATATGTCAATATTTACATTATTGTGTGGAATCATAAATCCTTAGTCATATATAGTTGTATATTTAAAAATTAAAGCTTTTGCTGAATGATGAAATAATTTACATTTGTTCGGAAAAAAAAACTAAAAGAAAAAAAACATATGTCAAAATGACAATCTAAAAGTTAATAAACAACGAAAGTATGAGTCAAAGCTAAAACAACAGATTAACTCTATGAGTGTCATTAGACACAATTTACTTCCTCTATTTATACACCCGCCAACGTCATATGACATAATTAAGCCCAGTAATTACCAGTTTTTTTATTTCTTTTATTGTTTATGTTTATGGGTGTTTTACAAATTATGTAATGTTAAATTTCAATGAAAGGCATTTTTGTCAGTTATGCGATAATAAGCGTTATAACATTTTTATTAGGATTAGTCAAGTAAATTGCCAAAAGAAAAAAAATCCATGGTTTTTAGGGCCAAATCATTTGGTGAGAGGTTGGGCTCAATTGCTGAATGAAAAATCCTGAGGTTGAAATTGCTGAGTGAAAAATCCTGAGGTTGAAATTGCTGAGTGAAAAATCCTGAGGTTGAAATTGCTATTTGCCAGTTAACTGAATGCTTCGCAACTTGTTACGGATTCCGACTGGTCATCTTGTTGGAGCATGTTTTGCAAACGGTTAATGCTAATGTCTTGACAATGTGACTGACTCTCCATTGGTGCCTTCATCACGGCTGTGATCAGTTGTAACCAAAGCTAGGAAATTATGTCATTCCCCTGCTAAAATAGAGAGAGATCTGACTAACCTATTAGCTCTTCCATTTTCTTCACACATTGTTAATATAAAAGAAATGATGAAGGTAAACAACAATAACATTGGTATTACTTTGAAGCACAACAATACCTTTAAGTAAAAATTGACTCAAATTAAACGGGACAGCAACAAAAAAGAAAAAGGAGCTTGTTATTCCCTGCCAGTGTTATGATGAGGAAACAAGTAGAGTTGCAAATGCGCTTAGAAGAGCATAAAAGAGCTTGTTCAATTGGCCTTAGAAATAGTGCTCTAGCTAGTCATGTTGTATATCTTTACCATAGAATTGATTTTAAGAGCACCCAATTAATCTTCAAAGACTTGAATAATGGCTGCAGGAGGGTAGTTGAAGAGGATGGTATTATTAGTAATATTATTTCAAGATCTGTTTCCAAAACCCTAAGAGCTGCATCTACTAAGAATCCCTTGCTTTCTCATGCACATGTTCATGGCATGGTTACAACTGAATCAGCTGAACTGATCTTTGCAGATGATTTGCAGGCATCAATCTGCAAGGCATCCGACACATTTCTTTTTAATCTGTTGTTTTAGCTTTGACTCATACTTTCGTTGTTTAGTAACTTCTATCTTTTCATTGACTTGCGACTGTTATTTTTTGTTTAATTTATTTTCGATCATTTGTAAATCAATTAATTTTTCAGCTGAAGAGGCACTTCGGAAAAGTGCGAAAGATCCTGTTTTTAGATATACAATGATATATGACTATGAATTTAGATTCTAATGCTCAAGAGTTTTAGATATTTTAAGGCTTTTTATTCAAGTCATTGATATTATTGTTATGCATTTTTTAATTTAAACATTATTAGCAGTAATATTTTTAATTATATATAATTTCAAAATAAATGCATAATGAACTATTAATTTACGTAACACATGGCTTAGAATGTCAACAAAAGAAATATAAAATCAGAATTAGACCCATAAAAAATACAATGAGAAGGTGATGGCATTGATAAACAAACAGAATTTTGATGTAAGAAAAGCGACTGAACTGGTAACTCTTGGTAAATTTAGTGTAGGGGTTCAGAAGGAAATCCATTCAAGTTGAAGGGAGATCATTCTTTGAATAAAGCTGGATGTTAAAAAAAAAAAGCAATTGAACTTCACACTAGGTCGTGTTCTATCACGGATATGTTTTAACCATGACCCTTTTGTGCTAGGCAGTAAGGAATCGTACTTCAGCTGCTCGAAGTTATTTATTTTTCATAAGAAAATTTGGTGAAGAAAACTACCCTTTTCAAGTAGACTTTTATTGAAACAAGATCGCTATAGCTTGCACCAGCAAGAGGCTAAATCAGCACAATTTAACAGCAAATAATTGTATTTGGCATTGCATTGGTATCCCACTTGCTAAGATTCATGCCAACTCAGATTAGTGAACCCATAGAAGGAGAGGCATGTTGAATCGACATACCTTTAGCACGCACCATGGGCTGTAATGTCATTATGCACCACATTTTGCTATCCCCGTTAGTAGGGTTTTTTATCCTCTCAAATTTGATATACAAGTCTGAGCCATATGGAAATGCGAAATCAAAGTCAAAGAAAAGACCTCTTGCCTACACTCAAGTTTTCAAAGTACAATAACATTGAGTCAAAAAGTATCTCACTAATACTAAAAGATGAAAAGGATGCTTTGTTAAGCAGCTGTGTTGGCAACAAAGAATTTTGCTTATGGTTTGTGCTCTTGCACAGAGAAAGGTTTGGATAATATTAGCCACAGATGTGTAGAGGCCAATGTTTGCATTCGGCCAAATGCTTCGAGAACAAAGAAATTCCCCATTGTTTATACTTGAGGCTATTAGACTCTGACCTCTCCCAAGATAGATTTTCTTTTGGCAGTAAAAGATTTAACGAGACTGACTCCTGGTTTGGTGTTATCGGGTCCTTCCTACTGTTGGAAGAAATAGCTTGTTTGTGGGAAAAAGATTATGCATATTTTTTTTTTTCATTATTAAGCTATTTCGCCATATAGAGGGTGACTCGAAAGTGCAAACAATAACAAATATTACTGCCACATCCTTTTTTTTTTTTTACTTTTTTTTTCAGGAAAAATGTCTTATAGTGTCAGAGCCTTCATCCATTTACACAGAAAGTTTATCCCATATACAGATACATAAGTTTTTTTCCTTAACAGGGTTTACCTATGAGAGAATCAAGATTACAATCACTGCCTCGCCACATTCATCATTGAACTGTAGAATCAAAGAAGAATCCGCATACTGAATATGTCTACGTGAAAAGCTACAAGTCTCTGATGTTATAGAGTTTAAAGAGAATCTTTATTAGTAAATTCTTGCATATTGTTGTGAGGATGAAAGGAAGCTAAGATAGTGAATGTAGATGTGGAATATATAAATGAACAAATTCACTCATAAGAAAAAGGGGTTGACGTCAGAAGAAGAGAAAAGGCAAATTACGAAATGAAGTGTGGCAAGAAGGCTACCTGGATCTCAAAAAAAGTTAAAAAAAAAATATGAAATGATCCATTGAATAATTTAAATATTAAAAAAATCCTGAATATTCATCTTATACTATTTGATGAAGCCACTTAGATACATAAGAAGTCCAGGATACTCTTCTCTTGAGTTTTAATCCATAGAACAGTTGAAATATAAAATAAGGAAATAGTGTATTGATCCGGACCAATGGAACATATGAAATGTAGCATATATACAAAATATTCATTGCAATCCAGATCCTTGGAATATTGCTGTATGTAAAAAGTCCTGGATCCAGAACCCTCTCAATGGTGAGTCGGTGCTTCCTCAGCATTTTTATTGCCAATAAATGGATGGAAAATCGTCCAGAAGATTTGGTATGAAACTTGTGGATAGACACAGACAGACACAGTCTGACAGAGCTAAATAGAAACGGATGAACTCGTAACAGGAGAAATGCATTGAAGCAAAGTAAGGTTGTTATTAAATATTAATGGGATACTGCTTTTAGGATTTAGATTAAAGATTGTCATTAATATATATATATATATATATATATATATATATATATATATATATATATATATATATATATATATATATATATATATATATATCTGCTGCTGGTTCTACCAACTTACTATCCAACGTGTCTTAACTTTTACATCTAGGGTTTTACCCTAGGTGTTATTGGGTGCTGAATGGCCTCACAGGCCCCAGCGCCGGGCGATAAAACCGAAATCTACAAATCCATCAAAGAAAACAAAAATATTTATGAAACTTCAAGAGAATTGTTTATAGATCGTCTAAAGAAATATGTATAAATAGTCAAATAAAAAATTATTTTGAAAATGTCAAAGGAAAAACTTTGCATAACTAATGCTCACTTTTTTACGTTATACTTTTTTAATATTTTCTTCGAGCAATGAATGTAGTAGTAAGGTCCTGCGAGTACATTTAATGAAAAACATGAAAAATTCAATAGATTATTTCAGGTGATTAATAATCGGAGTCCTTTTGTGGTAAATTATTTAATAGAATTGGGGAATGTATATGTAAATTGATAATTATGAATTAATGACAACGAGAAACATGTACAAAGATGAAAAATTATGATATCATGATATTGTAGGGTGTGGCTCCGTGTCACGACACAATGCGTGTCGTATATAATATTCAGTGCACGAGGGACCAGTTTTAAAAATTCTAATATTTTTCTTACAAAATAATTTATAACCTATTAGTATTTGATTCGGTATGTTAATTAATTAGCGAGGTTACATTAAAGGTTGTGTCTCGCTTTTAATGAAAATTATACACAAGGTGGACATTGTAACTGGCAACAAGTGATTTTAGATAAAAAAGAAAAGTAGGAATGTTACTATTTCTTGGGGAGGGGCCAGGGGAAGGGCAGAGCCCATCCTTGGTAAATATTTGTGGTCTT
>NC_090747.1:76803957-76806457 GCF_036898095.1 Palaemon carinicauda
CTATATTTAAGTCCACACGACGGCACTACTCTGCTTAGAGTTGTAGTTTGGCTAATGATAATACTAATAATAATAATAATAATCGGGGTAATCAGAGTTGGGCTAAGGTGAACCTTACACGTATATGTCCTTGGGTGGAGTCGGAAAAGCGTAATGTGTATTTGCCTATAATAGCGTCTTTTTTTAGGATTTTATCGTTGGGAGTGCCATAGAGAGAATTGGGATACAAGTTAATTTAGAATATTTTCCATTCCACTTATTTATTTCATAAGGCCTGTAAAGAAAATTTTTATATATCTTAGCAGACAACCAAGTATTGGAACTGGTTTCCTTCCATATATTAAAAGCGAATGGACAGTCAGTCACCAGCGATGTATTAGGTAACAAAATGTTATAAAGAAATATTTTGATTAAATCATTGGTTCTCAGAGGAGAAACGAAAAAGGAAAATTTACTATTCGTGTATATACCATAAATTAGTAAATGTACTATAAGAAACTAAAGCGAGCAACGAAATCGCCATGTTATCACAAGCACGAGAAAAACTGCTAGTGTCGGCAGGCCTGTTCGCCAGACATGTTAGTCATCACAAGAGCGATTGCTGTCGTTTTAAGATCAATATCACTTCAGGTAACTGTTGCCCTTTGGTGACTCATGGGAAATACTCATGACGTCATACGAAGGCAGGAGGAAGGTGGGGGGGGGGGGCTCGTTAGAATTGATGGATCTCTCCGAGAATTAGAGATAAGTGGAGATACATGAAAACTAAGGTACGAGATACTGTTCATTGCGACTCGCAAAACATCGTTGATGAAAGGAAGCTGTTTGGTTGGGTTTTATTTACTTGTTCATTGTATATAGATCTATTGTTAATTTACTTAAAGAACATATGCATCTTTACTAAAGTTTATGCTATTGTAATGGCCAGACGTGTAGCGTAAATTACAAACTTTTTTTTCGCTCAAATATCTGAATGTTACATCCTTGCGGGACTTCAATTCACTGTTGTTAGACAGAAAATGTAGTAAAAAAAAATGTGTGTATCTTAACATTTGTTGTATGAATTCTTTCCTGGGTGTTATCTTTATCCCATATCGAATGAAAGAGTTTAAGTTATCTGGTAACATAACTACAATGTACCCCTAACGATAATTACCTCTCTCTCTCTCTCTCTCTCTCTCTCTCTCTCTCTCTCTCTCTCTCTCTCTCTCTCTCTCTCTCTCTCTCTCTCTCTCTCTCGAGCAATATACAAACTTGATTACAATACTAGTTTAAAACTACATCGAAAAAAATCGGAGATTAATATTGTTTCCAAATCACAGCTGCAGAAGACTCAGTTTCCCGTGAAATACTTTACATATGATGACGTCATTTCTTGGGTGGGATGCACTTTGCTTCAGCGCAGTGATTGATTGATAAATGATGCTGTTCTAATGTGATCAGCTGAAAATTCTCTCTCTCTCTCTCTCTCTCTCTCTCTCTCTCTCTCTCTCTCTCTCTCTCTCTCTCTCTCTCTCTCTGGGTGGCTGGCCGATGTTGATTCTAAAAGCACTCAAGATGTTGATGTTAACAACCTCATCCTGTTTCTCTTCAAGAACACCCTAATGGGAAGGTGCTTTTCCTTAAATAGTACTTCAAATGTTTCTAGAACTATACTTGCATGGCACAGTTTTCTCCACCTGGTCAATCCTTTGCTAAACCTTCTGCAGATAGAGGTCAATCCACATCAATCCCGAGTGCCGTCTTCAGTGACCACCATTGTGGTAGACACCAACCACCCGTTGAGATACTACCGCTAGAGAGTTTTTGAGTCCTTTGACTGGCCAGCTAGTACCACATTTTTGGCGTTTACTTGGGTATTCTTTGAGTTTTTTTTACTAGAAGTTAAACTGACACTCGAGATCCATATTTCTTTCTTTTACATTGGGTCCCTCTCTCTGTTTACAGCTCATTTCATCTTTACTGACACATACACAGAATAGTTTGGCCTTTTTTATACATTCTCTTTTTTTTCCTCATACACTTGACAACACTGATATTACAAAAATATTCTTCTTCTCTCAGGAGGTTAACTACTGCACTGTAATGGTTTAGTAGCTACTTTCCTCATGTTAAGGAAAGAAGAGAGACTATAGCTATGATAAGCAACTCTTCTAGGAGAAGAACACTCCAAAATCAAACCATTGTTCGCTAGTCCTGGGTAGTGCCATAGCCTCTGCACCATGGTCTTCCACTATCTTGGTTTAGACATCTCTTGCTTGAAGGTACACTCGGGCTCATTATTCTATCTTATTTATCTTCCTCTTGTTATTTTGAAGTTTTTATAGTTAATATGAAATATTTATTTTTCTTGTTTTATTCTTAATCATCTCTTGTAGAGTATTTCCTTAGTTCCTTTCCTCACTGGGCTGTTTTTCCTGTTGGAGCCCTTGGGTTTACAGCATCCTACTTTTCCAACTAGGGTTGTAGCTTAGCAAGTAATATTAATAATAGGATTGTC
>NC_090747.1:76811457-76831457 GCF_036898095.1 Palaemon carinicauda
ATGAATATTTGAATCTAATAAGTATCAAATGATTCAGTAACATTGTCTAAGGAGACAAAGGCTAGGGCTAACAACACTCAAATTCTTAGAATAAATTTTGAATCTTTATAATGTTTTACCTTCAGACCACAATCACAAATGTTTCGATACAGGCACTGACGTAAGTGAAAAAGACATCATTATTGAGAAGCTGTGTTGAATTATTACTTCGAACAATTACTTATTAGAGTAATTTCCTTTTAAACAATAATGTTATTATCATTATTAAAGACAATTTGAATAATTACCACTGAACAATTGCCTATTAGAATAATTTTCTATGGAACAATTTTCTATTCAAATATCTGAAGTTAATTTTCAAATAATTGTTTTCGAGTAATTGTTTTCAAATAATTTTCATGAAACAAACTTATTTGACTGAAATATTTTATTTTATTGAATGTTCAACAAGTGATCAGACATGGAACTTACATCAAGTTGATGTTCATTAAGAACCGACATGCCCTTCATGACAAAAATAAGTTTAGTCTTTTAGGCAACCAAGGGGTCTTTTCATATCATAACCATAATCATCATCATCAGTTTCATACTTGTATTCTCATTGTTCTGATACTCACTGTTGCACTGGAAAAGATTGGTTACGGATAAGTTCTTTGTTCTACAAAAACATCTGGCAGAAGAAGTGTTTTACATTGGTAGCTAACCATCTCAATGGTGGCCTTTGGAGCTGGAAGGGCATCTGTCATGGTTGATTTCAGCTATCCATCGAATTCCATGAGGTAACCATTCTGCAGGGGATCTAACTGAGGGATCTGAAGAGCAATGCTGGTCTTTCTCCACACTGTGGCTTAGATATGGACTCTCTGGAGTTTTTGTCTCAGGGCTCTAAGGGTAGAAGGTAGCTTGTCACTTTCTGCCATATGCTTGCAGAAGAGATGCCATCACAGTTTGGAGAAGGTTTTGATATAGATATGTCTTTGTGGGAGTAGGCTGCACAGATGAAGCTAGCCAGAGTGGTCAACATAGTTTTGGTCACTTCTGCCTCTGTTGAAAGAAGAAGCTGTGGATAGCTGATTACATCTCTATCTGCCTTCATGTAGAATTGCAGTTAGGTTGCTTTGCCTATATGAGAAAATATTCCCATAATGTCAAAAGACAAGGAAATGGACCTGTTCTTGAGTTTGAGGTCATAGTTTCTGGGGAGAAGAAAACTATCTGTGCATCTGATGAGTTTCCCAGTGATGCCACAACAGCCTGGTAGATCAACAGTGTGTATACTTTTTCACGATTGCTGTCCTTAATAGCAAGTCTCTTCTTTGCTCTTAGTATGCCCTGAAGAGAGAATTGATTACCGGTTTGTGTGATTTACTGTAGTACTCTAGAGTCTCTGCAGTAGGATAGTTGGTAGGTTAGCCTTCATCCTATGTGAATTTTCTGCTGTTGCCAGCTTGTTGAGGAAAAATGGTTCTTTGGGTCAGAGTGAATTCGTGATTCCAAATGGACTCTTTCTGATTGATGTACTGTAGTTGATGAAGCTGACCAGGACCATTAATCTACCATATAACTCCTCGATCTCCTTTAGATCCACAGTCCTGTCTCAGAGTTTTAATGGCATTTTCTAGTTTGCAGACATGAACATGTTCACTTTCATAACTGGTGTTCAAAGGTTGACATAATCATTGATTTGCTCTAACATGTAGTCTTCATACAGTTTTTGATTAGTCACATCTGCATTCAAGATCGTTGGTACATACTCATCAAGGATTTAGGCATGAGTGATCACATTATGCAGCTTGTCACCTTCAGCAGCAAATAGGTTTCCATGTTAAAAATAAAATCTTTGACAAAATCCCATTATTTCGAATTTATTACTGCAGTGTATTGTTGGTCCTCAATTTGGACTAGTAAGATTTGTTTTTATATAACTGATATTGTATTAATACCATGATTGATGTCAGAATTGTTATATAACTGACATTGTTCAAATACCCTGATTAAAGTTAGAGCATTTTTGTACATAAATTGCAATTTATAGTAAAAGGTGTGTTATTATTCTGAGAGAACTTGAAGGTCTTAATTTGTCTCATCTTTTCCAGATAGCAGAGGTCACATTGGTGAAGGAGGTGGTGGAGGTGGAGGCCATGAAGGTGGGGCTGCAGATGACAAAGACCTCGGTCCCTACTGGGAGTTGTTAGACACCGAGTTACGGCCAATTGAGCCTGTACTTTCTTGTCCAGAATCTCTCAGCATGTTCTCTGAACACAAGGAGGTAAGTGCCATTGCTGACAAGTTCAGGAGACTATATATTTTCAATCATAGTATGCCATCAAGTATCTGGGATCATCATCAATTTATTATAATGAATTAGTTTAGCGAGAGCCTAAGTTTTTCTACATGGCTCATTGGGTTCATGCAAAGAGTTTATTTTGGTAAATAAGAAAGGTTAAGAGTTAGGGTAAGTTAAAGAATTTTGTCAGTTGGTGGAGAACAGACTTAGAGGAATATGCAGGAATCTTTGTAGCTGGACTAACAAAGAATGTTGCAAAGAACCTTTACTTCCTTCTTCAGTGTGTTAAGCAAGGTAAACTGTAGGTGGTATCCCCTTTGTGTGAATCATATATCAGAGAGAAAGGTCTTAGTACAAGAGTAAGAACTATTCACTCACGCTCTATGTAGACTTTTGGAAAATATTGTGGTACATGATACTTTTTGTGTTAGGCTCTGGAATTCTTTTCATCATACCCATGCCCTAAGGATTGTAGTGGGATCTTGTATACAGATGATATCTGGTTACCCATTTAGATACTGACCAGATTTAATGCTACTACCTGACATATCCAGTAAACAAGGTGTTGCCTAGTCTCATGACAAGACGTCAGAGGTCAGTTGTAGTTCACATTGAGGCCTCAGGGCCATTGAGGAAGGGAAAAAATATCAAACTTTTTAGTTCATTGAATACACAGGTCTTTTTCTTGTAAATTTTTGTATATTTTACATTTTCTTTTTTTTATGAAATTATAATATTTTACCAAGAAGAGAATATATATACATCTTTGATAATCTTTGTTGCCATACCAGTGTATAGGTCTAAGTCATTACTAATATTTGATATACCGTATATGATTAAACTTTTGGCTCTATGAAAAGTAAATAGTCAGGTATGTAACAGTCTTGTTATTAACAGCCTCATAGGTAACTAAGATCATCTGTCACACTCCACACTTGAACACTCTCAACATACTGTATCTCATAGCTAACAGGACCTCTACATGGTCTATAGACCTAAGATGAAATTTTATTTATACATAGGTAACATTCTTTCATTCAGTTGAAAAAACTCGTCCAAAAATGTATCTCCGCTGTAGCAAAAATCTTTTCAGTAATGTACCAATAAATACAGAAGTTTTGGTCACTTTATCTTCCCTGTTATTTATTTTGCACTGATTGCCATGGATAGATGCAATTATAGTAAAGGAATATATATAATAGGAACACACTCTTTTCCAAGAGAAGATATCCAGCTGGTGTTTGGTCAAAGATTACATCACCTTTATTACTGTCAGCAGCATTTTGGGAGCAACTGACCTTCACTCAAAATCCTTTACTTTCTGGAAGCATCACCTTTTGGCTTCCTTAGGCATGCCATACTTTTGTTATTGGCAACACATCAAGGCCAGATTGTACCAGAAGACTTTCTCTTGAAGCTTTTAGAGCTTGACCAAAGTTGGCGTATTCGAGGAAACCAATCAGGTTGCAGGATATAAAAGTAACTCCTTACATGGTAATGTTGTAATTAGTTCTGCCCACGCATCAGTTTGTAAACAGAGAGGAACAATGAAGAAAAGGGAGGATTAAGAAACTGTTAAGAAAAGTAGAAGTCGGAGGGAATTAGTTTCTGGTGGGAGTCTCCCCTTCAGCCATCAAACACCTATCTCCACTAAGTTTTATCAAATCAGTGATGAAGAGAAGTAGCTAGCCTTTGTACGACATGCTCAAGCTTATTTCAGCATTGAAGATAACTCTCCATTTAAGTATTTTATTACTCTACTTTCTAACCCATTTGCCTCTTTTCAATATCTTGAATTAATCTAGGCCATTGAAAGTATAAGGAGCTGCAACATTAATTTTCTCTGTACTGTAAATAAGTTTATGAATAAATCAATTGGTTTTTTGTGTGCTTCTTTTTATATTTGTTTCTCATATTTCAATTACTGTTGTTAAGTCCTTTTTATTTCGAGATTGAAAGAACCTGGAGAATTGGTAATGTTACTCCAATAGGTAAATGTGTTTGTGGTAGCTCAAGCCCTACTGATTACCTCCCAATTTCCAAAACTTAAATTTTAAAAAAAAATTGGCTTATTGAGAAAGTTTATTTGGTGATCATTCTATTCTGAAGAATGTTTTGATTCTTTCATTCTACCCTTGTTTTGAGTATTGTTTTCTTATCTGGTCTTCAGCTGTTGACTCTCATCATAATTTCTTGAACAAAAACTTGCTGTCTATTATTTTTTTTATTCCTGATCTTGATATTAATATCTGGCACCACTGCTTAGTTACTGTAGTTCGATATGCTTGTGTGAAAAATTTTCTTAATTCTGACTATCCTTTGCCTTCAGTTCTTCCCAGACTGTACATCATTTATGTATTTCTTTATTTCCTTTCCTCACTGGGCTATTTTTCCCTATTGGAGCCCTTGGGCTTATAGCATCTTGCTTTTCCAACTAGGGTTGTAGCATGGCTAGTAATAATAATAATAATAGTATTAGGTATGAAGTTAGTTCAAATAGTCTTGCTTTCTCCATCATAAGGCTTAACTCTTCACAGTATCCCAGAAGTTTTATTCCAGCTGTGCCCACATTGTGGAATGATCTTCCTTATCAGTCAGTTGAATCGGTGAAACTTTGAAAGTTTAAACTTTCACCGAATGTTTTTATGTTGAACAGGTTGACATAAGTCTCTTTTAAGGTGTTTTGTATTCTTTATTGATTACTAATCGTATAATTTATTTCCTTATTTTCCTTTCCTCAGTGGAATATTTTTCTCAGTTGGAGCAGTTGTGCTTAGCTATCCTGCTTTTCCAACTAGGGTTGTAGTTTGGCTAGTGATAATAACAATTCTGAGATTGTTACACTTATACAGTACTCTATTGATAGTGGTATGATAAACTTTTTTTACATAGGTAATCCAGCTTCATGGTTAAGGGTAAAAGAAGATTGTAAATTTAAGGCATATTGGGAGTAATTTTTTAGTATTGCACTGTGTCAGTGCAAAATATTGAATGACAAAGTAATTGGCTAGTAGTGAAGTCTCAGGTTTGCTCATAAATATCCATGTCCTTTATGTTCCCATTGATAATAGTTTTCCATTTAAGGTTTAGTTCCCTTTAGGTGGAGCAGTGTTGTTTTTGAGAGTAAAAGACACATTTCAATTGTTTTTCATACCTTGAAAAAGTGGAATTTACACTTTTAGCTGTCCTACCTGGCCTCATTTATTTGTTCCTAGTAATATGTTTTGACTGAAATTTATTCGTGTTGGTTAAAATTCAATATATTTTTTTATTCACGATTTAAGTCCTTTATAATGATTTATTTACAAAGTTTTATATCCCAGATGGCATAATTTATTTGCCTGTTGCAATATTATTAGTATCAAGTTTCAGTGGTTTGTTATTTTCATATTTTGAAGCCTTTGAGTATATATTTTTAAATAAAGAGGTTTAATATTGTGCTTAACTCCATTACCTTGGAAGTGTTACTGTTTTTTAATACTGAAACAATTACTTTTCATTTTTTAAAGGAAAGCTAATAATTGAAACCTATGTTTATGAACGCACTATTGAAGGTTACTGCTTATAGTGTGCTTTGTGCAGTACAGTACTGTCAGATGGTTCTAAAGATTCATTTTATTGGCTCAAAGTATTGCTTTCTGCAATCCACTGCAATTTTGATTCACCCTCTTTAGTTTCTTCCCACCTAGCTGTTTAAGACCTTCAACATTATTTTGGACCAGTTTCATTTCTCATTTAAGAACATTCTCCATCAAGCCCTATGCAGATCTTGAGTTGTTTTCTACTGATCTTATTAAACTATGATATGCTGTGATGAATAATTTAATGAATCTCAGTGTATGCTGTTTGAAGTATTATCATGGAACTAGGATGAAGTTTGTAATTAGATTGAAGTCTAAGTGTAAAGAAAGGTGTTATTCCATCTTAGAACTGACTTCCATTTTACCTACTGTTAAATTATGTCAACCCAGGACATTGGAAACACATCCGTAACAGTGTTTTGTCTGATTCAACAGTTTCAATTTATCCAATCAGTAGATGTTTAAGGAGTTGCAATATATTAGATAAGGGAGAATAAATTTATTAAAAAAAAACTTTGAGCCAGCCATGTGAAAGCTAAATGTAAAGCTAAAGCTGTTGGGGTATGGGTATGATATTTTTTTCTAATGATATTGAAAGTGTACAAAATATATTTTAACATTTCTGCATACTTTTGGTTCTTTTCAATTGTATTTTAATGTTCCTGCATACCTGTATATTTTTAGCTGTCATAATCTTAAGCAACTAATGACAATGTTTGCTCTTGCAGAGGTATTCATTGAAGAAGTCTTCAACAGCTTTGGATTTTATATTTACAAAGGGCTAAAATCTCTCATGTATACAATAATATGTTTTGGGATATCAAACTTGAGAATCTTATAGTAGTCTTGTTTGTATTTATATGGTGATACTAGTAGCCTGTGTTTGCAATTTATAAAGGCCTCAATAGTGTATTATGCTCTGATTAGTTCAGCATCATAATTCTATTTCTTATTCCTATGACACTTTTGCAAATTGTTTACTTTCTCAGAAGCGTAATTTTATAGATTTTTTCACAAAACTGGTTTGCTTTTACCTTTTTTTCTAACTTGTTTATATTCTTCAGATGGCTAAGAAGTACCTAGTGTTGCAGCAAGAAATATTCAACTTGCAGCATAAAAAGGGCGATCTGGAAGAGAAATTATCTCAGGCTGAGAAATTGGAGCATTTGGGTAATCAGAGGTATCAAGATAAGATCAGAGAACTTGAAAACAAAAGGGTAAGTGGATTGATCCCATGTTTTTTCCTCAAAGGATAAGGATTTTCATATTAGAAATCTATTATTATACAGTATTACAAGGAACATGTTTGAATTCCATTTCACTATAGTTATTGTTCCTATTACTACATGAATGCAACCTGGTCTGCTGTTAAAACAAAATTCTGTGATCAAGAAATGTAATTATTTCATTGAAACTTCCAAATATTTACACTTGCCAGGAAATTAAACAAATTAGAAGCCTTGTCTTGCAACTGTTAGTTTCACTTCTACAGAAGGCATACTGAAACTTGAACAGTACCAGTATTCAAATCTAAGAATGATTTTAAGGCCAAAAGCCTACTCTAAATTACTTCTTTGGTGAAGAACCAGAGGAGATTCCTCTGCCCATTAAGTGCTTTGAATGCTTACCTTGAGAAATCTCCCTTGCGTGTCAAAATTGAGAATCTGTTTTGTGGTATTAGGAACAATATTCTCTCTGTTCTTTAAAAATTGCAAGTCCATCGTTCTGAAGAACTGGTTATTAGTGCCCATCTTAACTTAAATTAGTATATTGTTTGTATTGCTACAAGTAAGAACTCTTACTTTAGAGGTAAAAGTGTGGCCAGTATTTTCTTTGATACTGAATTAAACTTTTTTAATGTAGCTCAGTAGAGATTCAATGTATTTTTTGCTTTTTTTTAATGTTACTCAAATTTTTTATGATTCATGCAGTATCTTATTGTGGAGCAGATAACAGTAAATTAGAATCTTTCATTTCCAGAAACAAGCATGAAAATTGGGGTTTGCTTTTTTTTATATAATTCATTAGCCACCAAAAAATTAAAGATGGCGGCTATTTTTCAAGATGGACACCATTAAATATAGAGAAATATTGCCTTTTTCAATAAAACTGCAGACTTGAAATATTTGAACGATACATTACTTGTAGTTTAACACATGTTTAGTTAGATAGCCACACCTGAATTGACAGGGGCTGCCAGCGTGGGATAGCTGTAACAAGGGTAACGGCCTTTACATTGCTTTGTATATAGTTAACGGGTGGTGTAAAGATTGCACGGAACTTAAATAATACTGAATTTAAGATTGAGTGAGGTGCAGGTCATTTATTTTTATTACCAAATGTGGTCTTATACCATACCTTATTTTGCCTCACTGTAGTCAAGGTGGTGAAAGGATAAGCCCTCGTCCTTGATTCACTGAATACACAATTATCATACTGTGATACCTTGCCATTCACCAAGATGGGAATTACAAATCCAGAAATGTTTGGAGCAAGAGCTGTCTTTGTCAGAAGAAGAGTGAAGATCTCAAATTTTGTGGTCAGGGTTTTGACCGAATCGCTGGGTGATGTCAGTTAGTTTATTTACACAAATCTGACAAAGCCACTCCTTCAAGCAGAAAGGTAACAGAAAAAATTTTCATCTAAAGAGGTACAGAACACAATTAAAATCCACACCCATTAATTGCTTGGAACATATTTTATTGATAAGAAAAAAACATTTGAAACATCTGAATTGAAAACTTACATACCCTATTCATTATTAGATTTTAGTTTGATGAGTTAATATTTTTAAAGATGAAGTGCCGTTGCTCGTGGAATTAACAAAAATATCGACATCATGTGCTTGTTGCAAGTCCATTTTCACGCCGTCTAAGGCTTGGGTGGGGATGTGTATTGGGGACCAGAATATTCCCGTGAGACACTGGATAATAGTTCTTACAATACTCCCCTTTCAAAAAAAAAAAAAAAAAAAAAAAACTGGTAATAGAAGCATTCTCTGGGATATATGTTGGTTTAAGCCTGTCTACTGATACTCAGGTATCTTTAGCCTTCCACTAACATTTCATCATGCTTCTTTTTTTCTATAGTATGTGATTATAACCCGAGTATGTGGGTGATGCAAGTTGTCGTAAACCTATTCTAACGAACACATGTTTGGCATGTTCTAGTTTTGGAGGGACATAAGATTTCTTGGCTGAGGTTTGTTTGTCTTGCTGGAACAATAACTAATATTTCTTTACTGTCACTATAAGGGACTAGGTTCGTTTGGATCCTGAAATACGCCTGCAGCTATTGCTAAAGATTTTTGGTAGATTGCAGTTTGAGGTCTGCATGTAGGGCTGTTCTCAGCCCTAAAAACTATCCATTGTATATCCTTTTCCTCCCCCCATCCTGACATTTGCTAGTGAGCTCTGCTTTAGGGGAGCTATGGAGACACTCAACCATGCCATTGGCTTCTGGGTTGTATACCATGGCATGGTTTAACTCTGTCCCGAGGCTGGCAGCAATGGAACTCTATAAGGCTGTGTAAAACTATTTTTCCTATCACTGGTTATATATTGGGGAATGTCCTGATGCATGTTGTTTGCCAGGATGCACCCTTGCTTTCTCTTTCAAACCTTCTTCCCAAATTTTCTATGGAAGAAACAAACTCTTTGGTTGTTTGCTGGGCCGCCACGGCTGCTTGATAAAACGCTTGTTCCTTACGCTTTGTATGGGAGCAGTGAGAAATTTGGCTAACCATTTGTCCCTTTGTCATTTAGAGGTTTTGTGTGTGTGGCAGTTACTGCTACTGGTGGTTGAGTGAGTTCTGCACCCTAGAAGACCAAAGAAGATGAATATCCACAGTCATTCTCAAAGCTAGTCTCTTATCTGGTGGAAACCACCTGATCTGGTAAAGGTCCTGTAGTCTTCCAACTTGCAGACATAGTTCACCTGTATGCCCAGTGCCTAGAACAGCGGGGTGTTAATGCATCTGCGGTCAACACCACAAACCTTAAGGAAAAATTGCTATTAGAAATACCTGAGTAGGAAGCTCACAAGCAGGGAAGGAATATTCTTCTGGCTTTCCAGGAAGAAGTTAGTTTTGTCTCGTCAAAAGTGTCATTGTAACAAACATAGAAGATGCTGTCACCAACTACACTATCCATCCCTTCACTGGCTGCAATGTTGTTTCAGCATAAGTTAACAAAGGTAAGAAATCTGGTTGGCAAACCTCGGATGTCTGTGATGCAGCTTTAAATGTCTTCAGCAACCCAGTACCTATTGGTGGTAGTGGTTGATGAAGACCTGGAGACCTTGGGAGATGTTTGTGGTCATGATATTCAACAGATCCAGTATAGCTGCTGTTGATGATGACATGTTTGCTCAGAAGCAGAGGTTTTTTATTTTGAAAATGTACTTATTGATATAAGATTAATTGTAAATAAATAATCGTGACAGTAAAAGGAAAAATTTTTTAAGATCTGTTATTTATTTACCGAAATAAAAGAAAAAATATATCAATGTTTTCATATGCGTAGTAGCATTGTGCATTTGTATATACAATACAGTTCTGTTCATTGTTTTTTTTTTAATTCAGAAATGTACTTATTGATATAAAATTAATTGTAAATAAATAATCATGAAATTAAAAGGCAGAAATATTTTACGATCTGTTATTCAATTACTGAAATGAAAGAAACATATATCGCTAATGTTTTGATATGTGTAGTAGCATTGTGCGTACGTACATATAGTACATAGAACACAATACAGTATTGTTCATTGTGTTTTTTAACTTAAAACCAATAATAAATAATGATAATAAAAATGGTCATAAAACGTAAGTGATATAACCTAGATGACAGAGTACCAGATGGGAAATATTAACTTGAAAAACTACCGAATCGAACAAAACCAAAATGGCTACCGTCACCGAGGACGGCCAAACCTCTTCCAAAATTAAAATCCACATTACTGGAAAGAGAACAAATGCCCGGTACTGAAAAACCTGTCAAAACAAACTATGGTACTTAACATTGGTAAAGGTGAAGTAGCAGCGTCAGTCATGTTGAATTAACGACAATCACTTGCAAAAACACCGAGCACAAAAATATTACAACTTTGCGGGCAAGTCCAAAACAGAAGGATGACCTGGAGAGCGCGAGTAGTAGGTGTCGGTGGGGTAGACCAACTGTATCCTCTAGGGCCTGTCACGGCCCTCCCCTTTGATGAAGGGATTATCTAAATGGAAAACAGCCTGTGAATAGTGGTTTTCACACGCCCTTGTTAAATACACGACACCCACAAGGTGATCGCGCGAGGGTTGTAACCTCTGCATTCCATGCTTTTATCTTTCTCTAGTATATTTGGAAGATTTATATTAGAAAAGTGTAAAGAAGGACCCTTTTCACCGGCCGTCACAGATCGACCCAGAAATAGATTTTTCCTTTGTCAAAATCCCTTTATTGATATAAAATAGGAGAGCAGAATCTTTTGGCAATAACTATGATCAAGGTAGGGAGATAACCAATGGGAGAGCAGGACGACGGTGGGGAGTTTACAGTTGTGCTGAGCGCGAATTTTAAAATTATTTTACGGTGACAGGGCAAATCTCCTTTTGTATCAGGGGTTTTTCTTAATATGAGGCAGAAAAAATCTGTGTCTCTTTTCCTATCATGAATTTTTAATATACAGAAATATTTGTATTGTAAGGTATTACGGTTTATACAGATATTCAATGAAAATATCCATTTGTTTCCTTTGACACAAGAAGTATCCTATAATGTATAATTATAAGGTATGGTAAAGAACTGTGATTTTTTGTAAAAAAACTTTATATTCATTGGAGTGACTATGTTGTTCCGTAATAATTCCATGATAAATAGCCGTCAAAAGATATAAAACTACTTGTCAGTAATAAAGGCCTTTACGTTATCCAGGAAAGTAAAGAAAATTCTTGTATCCATTTGTTTACTTTGATACAAGAAGTTTTCTATAATGTGTAATTATAAGGTATGTGGTAAACAACAAACTTATCTTTTGATGACAAAAAAGAAAATGGAAATATCCACAATAGAGATGTAGTGGTAAACATTGCAGAGGATATCTATACAATGCTATACAATAGCAACGTAAGAAATAACTTTACCAGTACTGTATAAATAATGAAACACCTGTTTCTGTGAGAGAGAGAGAGAGAGAGAGAGAGAGAGAGAGAGAGAGAGAGAGAAGATGAATGAAAATTTAATTCATTAGACATAAGGTTTGTTTGTTCTTCTGTTATTCCATGTTGTATGTGACTATTACTATGAACTTGATAATTCCAGTTTTGGGTATGTCACGGGCTTAGAAATAGGGAACATGCATGTAAGACCATGACAAATATTTCATAGAATGTCAATAAATGGAAATAATGACAGTAGGCTAACTTTCATTTGTGAAAACAGTGAACAATACTATGAAACATGTATCTAAGACCTGAAGATTATATTATTTTTTAGAATTGATAGTTGAGGAAAAAGGAATAAAACAAGAAAAACAAATCTCCTCGTGTGTCAACAATTTGCATTACTGGTGTTTTGGTGGCATTGTTGGTGGGAGTCAGAGTGGGAGAACTGATGATGGTTGAAGAACGCTACGTCACACTTTACCAAATGCTTTCTGTGTGATTTGAACATGTATGCCAACATAGAAATACACTAAAGTTACATTACATAATCATGAACAAGGACTAGAATCGCAAGTGTTTCAGTTGGTGGTGGGGCGAGATGTGAGGATCCCTACGTCTCTAAGCTGGGGGTGTCAATGGTGGTTTGAGTTATGCCAGGGGTAAGGAATATCGCTATTGCTTAGAGAGTGGTATGATTCTACACGGTAACATGAAAACACACTAAAATAGTTCTTACACAATCAGGAATAAAGGCTAGAATCCCAAAGACTTTGTTGGTTGGCTGAAGAAGAAACAGTAGCTAATATCAGGTAGGGGAGGATTTTTTAGTGAAATTTCTGGAGTGTACTGTACTCTTTTTCTACAATATACAAGTGTTTTTTATTTCCATATGGTTTGTATTTGTAAATGATGTATCCGAGGCATTATTGTGTGTAGCACAGGGCATGTTTTGAAATTGAGCTACGTCATCGTAGCGAAGGGGTTAAAAGATTTTGAGCGATATAAGCACACTATCACAATCGTGTACTGTATTCATCTTTCATAGAGGAGTGTTATCAAATGTGGAAAAGAGAAACTTCAGACAAGAACACAGGAATCTTTGAATGAAGTAATCACCAACTTTGTTGGTTTTTTTTTTTATCCTTGAGATGATTTTGCCTTGTAAACAACAGCAAGGCCTAGTATTTTGGGTAGGCTTTCATACATATTACGGTAAGCCTATTTTGGGTGACACGTATTGTTTATTCTAAATGGGTAAATGATGATTATGTATTGATCACCAATTAACTAAGCCTTATTTTGGCAAAGGCCTTTGTAGAAAGAGAAAGAGTTGGAGTACTCTAGAGGTTTTGGTGGACACCTTTCTGGAGAATTTAAATTGGGATTGTAAACAAATTTTCTTGTGTTACAGGAAAATTTACGGCGCACTCACACCAAGTTACGGCAGCAACTTGAGCAGATCTGCATGAGGCAAGAAGAGCAACAACAGGGGCAAAATCATCAGGAAGATGGCACTGGTGATGGCATAGGTCACAATCATCCTCTTTCACCACCATGACTCTGATCAGGAGTCTACTTTCTTCTCTTCCCTATCCCCAGTGGAATTCTCAGGCTGTGAATATTAGAAGGGTCAAAGTGGTTTGCAAGAAGATTGCTGTACATATCAGTGCTTTGGAAAAATGTCCAGACTATGCTGCAGTAATTTTTGGATACCATCAATGCTTAGTCTTCAATACAGTACTGTACTTGGTGCTGTGAAAGAGAAGACAATGTAGCCTAATTTCATTGGAATACCATCTGGTTGATAAATTTCAAGGTTATTTTCATGTCAGATTTTGTAACAAACAGTTTATGACAGGATTTAGCAAGGTATTTGTTTGGAAGAAGTGATTGAGGTCTTCATGGCTGAATACAAAAACCATTCCAAGTAAACTGCATTTGAAACCTGGAGTGATTTTTTGCTATTGTAAAACTCCCCTTTTGTCAAACAGTATCCTACCTCAGCTTTATGTTGAGAGTATACAGGCGTCTTAGAAGTGGGATTAGAATATTTGACTTCAGGATTCGGGTTTTTGTACAAAATTGTTCAAATTTAAAGATATTGATGTCGTACAAAATTAGAAACTTCAACTGCAAATTGTAATCATCTTTTTATTAGTCCATAAATTTTTAATGTTATTTAATTGAGGGGAAAATTATTTACTTTTTCATATTCTATACTGCAGTCCCATTTTGCAATTAATCTTGAGTAGAGCTATCTTTTTTTTTAGGTAAAAAATACTTGTGAAAAAAATTCAGTGATATTGATTTTACTCTTCTGAAATCAACTGTTTTAAGTTTTTTTTTCTATAGTAACAGTAAATCAGTTAAACTGAGGTCAAGGAACTTAGCATCTATTAGTTTTGTCTGCATTGTTTCTATATTAGTCAAGCAATGACAATGGGCAATAAGTACACTTATTTAGTAGCCGTTGATAGATAGCCATTTTGCATTTTCTATTAGTATATTTTGTGTGATGCAAATAATCGTACTTAGAGTTTTTGGCGGGTATTGAAAATTTTCATACCAAGTGGGTTTTGAGGTTGTAATGTTTTGTATATTTAAATTTTCTATAACTTCTAAAAGTTCACTACACATTTTTTATGTTTGACATGTTTGTAAGATTTCAAATACAATAGTATGAAAGGTTCTTTTTGATATCTGAATGTTTAGAATTAGATTACATGCATTACAACTATTAGCATTATTTATTTCTGCCAATTTTAAGTACACACAGCATGTCATATTTATGATGATTTAACATCATAATTTTGCTGGTCTGAATAGTCAAAATTGGAAATGCTGTTGTGTAATTTAAAATACAGTATTGCAGTCATGATGTAAATGGTTATAAAAATAAGGAAAACTAATGAATCTCTTGGGTATATTTAAAGTGATTTACTGTACATTTTACAAGCTTATACTACTCAGAGAATTTATTTTATTAGGTAACTGTATTTGATTAAAGAATTATCTAGGGCAGCAGTTCATAAATATTCTGTGATATAATTTGACATCTTAAAAGACATTATGCTGTTTTTGTAATAGAATACCGAAGGCATTTATGTTCGTTAAGTCATCGAAATACTATGAAAGCTAGTCATATTTGAGTGTACTTGTGCATATTGGTGCGTACTGTTAAGGGTACTTTAATTTGAAATGTCAGGAAGAGTTATGTAGTTTTGGAATTGTCAGTTAAGAGTGAATATTTTAAAGTTGGACTATTTTACTTTTGATAAATTTTACCAGCCTGCCTGATTTTATTTTACTGGATATAAACTTATGGTACTTTGCTTATGGGTTAACCTTTTACACAGATGTTTTCCTAAATGGTTATGGTTTTATAACAAATTAAGTTCTCATCTGATGTCTTTTATATCTTAATGGTGCCTCCAGCTGTGCTGAATGAACATTTGTATGTATGTGCCTTAAATGTGTGTACAGTACTGTATAAGACAGAAGACTATGTTATATAAACTTTGGACATTTCATTTATTTCTTTAACTTGCAATGAGATTTGCATTAGTCCAGATTTACCTTTTATACAGTACCTCTGTTTTGTGTGTATGTCAGACTTTGTTTTTGCGGCAAGTCTAGTGTGTGGTACGGCCAGTCTAAAATGGCTGTCTGAGTAGAGTGTCTTCCTTTCCAATTTTTGAATAATTGTTTGAAAATTAATTAATCATTACTAAGATCAATGATAAAAACTGATTAAAAAATGTAAATGGCAGCTTTAGCATTTCATGTAATATATGTAAATAATGATTATGAATTTTGTATGTTTATTGAAAAAAACCAGTACTCTTGAAGAGTGAATTTTGCTTACCCTTACAACATCTCAGTTTTGAGTTATAGAAAGATTACAGTTTACACATAGGTATCATAGTCATGTAGTAGTAGATGACTCATTCTGGCTTTGAAGAATAAAGAAACACATCTATTTATAATAAATCAGGTAATATATTTGAATTGTACATATTAATTTTTAGTGATTAATGTGAAATTACAGTGGAATTAGAAAAGAACTCTGAGAGTGCAGACCTCCGCTATGGCAGCTTATTTCTCAAAACCAGCTCGCCTTTCCCAGAATCAATTGAAACCGTAGGCATATTTGATGTCTGTGTGACAACCATGTGTGAACTTAGGGTTAAGGTTATGGTTAATTCGGTCGACCTTTTGCTCAACCTTGACCTTTAACCTAAGTCTTTCAAAATTGAATCACTTCCACATCTCAACATAACAATTAAATTTCTGAAAGTTTCACTATTATATGAATAAAATTATGGCCAGGAAGTTGTTCACAAATGGACAAACAAACAAATAAGTGAAAACATAACCTTCCAACTTCGTTGGCGAAAGTAATAATATAGGTTTTGCCAAAAATATGACAAAAGATATTATGTCTTTTTTCAAGTTTTACAATTAGCATTACCTTGAAAGCAAAATCAGCCTAAGAAGTTGAAAATGTAATTCTATTAATAAAATTTATTTGTATACTCTCTCTCAAAGTTTGCTCATTTTAATGTTTACCATGAAAAATTAAAAACATTTTCATTTTCGCTCCTTTCAGTAAGGCTTAGGCCTCAAGCATTGTATAGAATCAAGACAATCTTAGTCCCAGAGTCTAAACTAATCTCCATTCTCTTTACATCACTAGTCAGTGAGGAGGTGGACATATATATAAACATCAGGTAAGTATAGAAATACATATCAAAACCTGTTTATTTCTATTTATCTCTTCTGATGTTTATATTGCTGATTCACTAACTAGTTCAACCACTTTTGATTGCATACAGGACCTGCTTGGGGAAGGTGATGGAGGGACAAATATGTGTAAAGAACTTAAGGTTTGTATAGTTAGGAAAAATAAAAATTATTTCTAAAGAAGAAATGAAAATTATTTCCAAGGGAAAAATACAAATTATTTCCAAATTTGTTGTTTGTTCCAACACGAAATACAAACCTTCTGTACCATGGTCTTCCGCTGTCTTTGGGTAGTGTTCTTTTGCTTGTTGGTACGTTCGAGCACACTGTTCTATCTTCTCTTTCTCTAGTTTTATTTGAAGTTTTTATAGCTTATATAGAAAAGATTTATTTTAATATTGTTACTGTTCTTAATATATTTTCTTATAATTGTTCCTTACCTCTGTTATAGTTTTATTTATTTCCTTACTTCCTTCCTTCACTAGGCTACTTTTCCCTGTTGAATCCCTTGGACTCATAGCATTGGGCTTTTCTAACTATGGTTGTAGCTTAGCTAGTAATGATAATAGAGGTATAACTAGAGTACAAACAGGGATATGCAGAAAAGACATTTTTAAAAGTTTGAACATCCTGGCTCAAGTTTATGTATATTACCTGGACTCTAGTAGTCACTGTCCAAGAATTCATCAACCATCTGGTGTTCGTGTCTTGAGCCATCATCTGTAGAAGAATTAATTTATAAATAAAAATGTCTCCCTTTTAGAACAGTTATTTGCTATCGGTGCGTTTCTTGACGTTTAGATGAGCTTACAAAAATGAATGAAATTATCTATCCGGTACAAAAAAACTTTCAACTGGGCTCCACAAGGCACTAGAAGAGTTGGAAGACCCGGGCCTACATGGCTGAGGACTATGAAGCGTGAAGTAGGAGATGATGAAGGGAGAAGTATTGTTTTAAAAGCTCAAGATAGAGAAGACTGGCAAAATCTAACCGTGGCCCTTTACGTCAATAGGTGTGGGAGGAGATGATGATGGTACAAGAAAATGGAATTTATTCAACTCTTGCAATTGCGACCACATGATTACATCAATTTAAGTTTACATGATTACATCGATTTAAGTTTAATGTTTCAGTTGAGGCACAAATGAAGAGGAACTGATTTGTATTTCATAGTTATTCACAGATATAACTCTAAAGAATGTAATTCTCAATTAGGAAGCTTAAAATTGTTAAAATTATTTACCAATAGAGCTAGTTTCAGCTGTATGCATTTCAGTGTAGATTTCTTCATCAAAGGACATTTCTTTTTTGAGTACATGGGGTCTTAAATATAGGTGTTGACTGAGGGCAAGTCTGGGCTCGGGAAAGCTAGATTGAAATTGGCCATCAGTAATCTGTGGATTTTGGCCTGGGAGACTGCCTGCAGGAAAGACTTCAGAAGGTGATGTGGTAATTTCATTCGCTGCCGTTAGCAATCGTTCACCATGTTGGCTAGTCTTCTTTTGGTTCTGTGGTGTCGGAATAGAGGGATTCGTTAGGATGATTTAATGAACACTTGGGTCATAATAAAACAACGCCTCATCAGTGGCAGCTATTCAGTCCCATCATGATTATGAAAATATTGATGAATTTCTATTGGATAGTAACAATACTAAGTGTAATACATACATACACACACATATACTGTATAATATTATAATATATATATATATATTTATATATATATATATATATATATGTATATATATATATATATATATATATATGTTCATATATACATATATACATATACATATATACATATATAAATATGTGTTTATGTATTCATTCACATTTGTTCATTTTAATGTATGAATAAAATTAAATGAAAATAGATCATTTAAATTTTGTTACAAAACAATTTTTTTTTATGTAGAAGCTCGGGTAAACCCGTTTCTAATAAATCAGGAATTTTTGTAAAGGGGATATTGCATGAATATTAGAAATTATGAGACGTGTTTGATTTCTGTCTTTTAGTTAATTTCAGCTTAGTTAGCTATACTGTAGTTCCTAAGGAACGTAAAATATCTAGTGGTAAAAAGTAATATTGCTTTCATTTGAGGAACAAATATCTGTAAGAAATATATTGTTAATGCAAATCTGTAATGAATATGCCAATTCATTACTTACCTGAATGTTACGAAGAGCTCTTCTGTAGTGGCAAAACTGTAAACAGGAAATAATATTGGCTACCAGAAATGCAACCCCCAGAGGAAAGACAGTGAACAAGCAGTGGTTGTGGGAATCTGAAACAGATATAAGTAATATTAATATTATTAAGTGTTGTGAGAGAGATTCGTTTTTGAGTGTAGAGAGGCCATTGCAACATTGTTAGAATTAAAGCACAAGTTTAAACCCTATTGAATTATTTTAATGAATTTCATTATTATTATTACTGTTTATTATTATTATTATTATTATTATTATTATTTTTATTATTATTATTATTATTATTATTAGTTGGAAAAGTAGGAGGGCTCCAACAAGGAAAATAGCCCAGTGAGGAAAGGAAATAAGGAAACTACAAGAAAGTAATTAACAATTAAACTAGAATATTTTAAGAACAGTAATAGCATTAGAATAAATATTTCATATATAAACTATAAAAACTTAAAAAAAACAGGAGGAAGAGAAATAAAGATAGGATAGTGTGTCTGAGTATAAACTCAAGCAAGAGAACTCTACCCCAAGACAGTGAAAGACCATGGTACAGAGGCTATGGCACTGTCCAAGACCAGAGAACAATGGTTTGATTTTAGAGTGACCTTCTAGAGGAGCTGCTTACCATAGCTAAAGAGTCTCTTCTACCCTTACCAAGAGGAAAGTAGCCAGAACATTTACAGTGCAGTAGTTAACCCCCCTGAGCGAGGAAGAATTGTTTGGTAATCTGAATTTTGTCAGATGTATAAGGACAGAGGAGAGAATATGTAAAGAATGGGCCAAGCTATTCTGTGTATGTGTAGGCAAAAGGAAAATGAACCGTAACCAGAGAGAAAGATCCAATGTAGTACTGTCTGGTCAGTCAAAGGACCCAGTAACTCTCTAGAGGTAATATCTCATTGGGTGCATGGTGTCCTGGAGAACCTTCTACTTTGTGAAGAATGAACATAGAGAATATCCAGTACAATTTCTTTTTACTTGCTCACAGGCATGAAAACCATGGTAGACTGAGAGATTATTTTTATGCTTTAGAAA
>NC_090747.1:76836457-76873957 GCF_036898095.1 Palaemon carinicauda
ATGATTTTACCTCTGTTTGATATAATCTGAGAGACTTGTTTAAAAAAATGTCATTTTTTCATGAGTTTCTGAGCATTGATGTGTTAATGATCCTTTATTACGGCCATCGTAGTGGTAAGCAGTTCATAAGAAATGAACCTGTCAAATTTGGTTATAAGATTTGGCTGATGTGCAGTGCTGCTGTCCATCTATTCCATATATCTTTTCAATTTACTGTAGTAGAGAAGAAAACAGGAAGCTAGAAGCTTGCATTTCAAGTCATTGTCGACATGTTGGTACCAGCAGTGAATAAGTATTCACATGTCATATTTTTTGACAAATTTTTCATCAGTTATGCATTGATGGTTGATTTTACAAAACAGGCTTCAGTGCTTGTGGAACTTTGCCCCCCCCCCCCCAAAAAAAAAAAAAAAAAGATATAAGAAAATGGAGTTTCTTAGGACTGCAAATCAGATGATACGATTATATGCCCAAGATTGGATTATAACAGCATATATAGGAAAATGGCAGTGGAGTAGCTATA
The DNA here is from genome assembly GCF_036898095.1 of Palaemon carinicauda. Taxonomy (NCBI): domain Eukaryota; kingdom Metazoa; phylum Arthropoda; class Malacostraca; order Decapoda; family Palaemonidae; genus Palaemon; species Palaemon carinicauda. The sequence goes on from NC_090747.1 coordinate 76,836,981, forward strand.
TCCAATATGTAGACCTATGCATAACAAAGAAATGGCTTTGGTATGCAAATAATAATGAAACCAAATGTTGTCTACCTACAGGTCAAGGCTGCCATCAAAGAAATGGTGGTGGAGTATATTCTCATATCAGCTAACACTCTCTCTCTCTCTCTCTCTCTCTCTCTCTCTCTCTCTCTCTATATATATATATATATATATATGTATATATATATATATATATATATATATATCCATTATAAATTATAACTATCTACAAATTCTACCAGCATGTGAATTCTAGCTCTCACCTGACCCATAAGGATATCTGACGTGGAATATCCCTATTCTGGTTAAAAATCCAAACATCCAGAAAGACAAGGAATGCCAGTATCATCTTACCAAAGGCAAGACAGTACGACATAAGCGAAATCACTTTCTTGAGCATTAATCTCTCGAAAAACACACGTCCGAATTGCAATAAATGTGGCAAAAAGCTCCATAAGAAATGCAGCATCACATTCCAAAAGTAAGTTCACTACATGAACTAATATCAACAGAAATTTGTCATTACAATAATGTTATATTGCAATATTTATGTTAACACAGATAGTTTTTTTTTTCTTTTTTTTTGCAAATAGGGCAATTTTGATTTTTTTTTAATCCCAAGATTGTACTCATTAAGTGTCCAACACTATCCACATAGTGTTCCCTTTCTGTTTACTGATAAATTATAGAAGACTGTGTCTACCAAGATATAATAAACCACCTGATAATTAATATAAATGTGAATGTAGTGCTTCCATATTGTCTACCACTCATGCCAATAACTCATCTTATTAACACCAATTCACACTATGTAAGCAATATAAGTTGGTGAAATTAACGACAAGAATACTGTATCTTTTTAAAAGCATTTGTAATCCTAAGGACATTTGCCACCACTGGCAATTAGTGCTATATTATCATAACCAGGACGTAATAATATGAACTCGAATGCTCAGTCTTTTTTATTTTTTATTTTAGATCAACATTTGTATCCATGATCCACATCCACATTGGTGCTAATCCACATGAAAAACTTCGTACCCTGTCTAATTCATCTGATGACTAATCTAAGTTTATTTTCTGTCATAAATAATTAAGTGACTTGACAAAACCTGAAATACATTCTTTCGTCCAATAATCACCAGTACAATTTCCACATGCCTTGCTATCTTTGTCGAACTTACAACAATTCTTAATATGACCATATCTCTCTGAAAATTTATATAAGTTAACACATGGTAGGCCTATCTGTCACGTGTGTCATATGCTACCTGGAGTAATGATTGTATCCTGTTGTCATAAATGGCCTTTAGAATTTCCGAATCCTATCTCAGAATGATATGGGAAGTCCCTTCTACAGTAGGTTTCTAAAATTTCATACTTTTACTCTCCTATACATTAGGGATTAACTGTAAGTACAGTAACGATTTCTGTTAATTAATTCGTTTACCATATCGACCTATTCACTTTCATCATTCCAGCTTACCATTTTTTTTCTTTTTGCAGCTTTACCATCATTCATGTTATATATTCTAATTCTGTCTCGTGTCTACTGGTTCCATAAGCAAGATTTACGTTTCTATTTGTGGGAGACCCGACATTGACCATTGCAATATCTCTGGACTTTGTCTACCTCTATCAAAATATCAGTGATTGTGCATGAAACCTGTGAAGACTTTATTAACAACAGATTATCTTCCTTAAATTTGTGTAAGTTTTACTCTTCTTCTTTTGGGGGGTGGGGGTTGGGGTGGGGGTGGGGGACAGGAAGCACTCCCGTTACTACCTCATCTAATAATTTTATTTTATTTTGAAAGATAATCTCTTCTAAATTTTTACAACGATTCATATTTTTTTTCGCAAAATTATTTAGTTTTAGGTCAATGGTCTGTGATAAATTTATCAAGTACCAAACTGGCTTTAACTCATGAATATTCTAATTCAACAATTTTAGCCCCTTTTTCAGCAATTGAGGCCTTTTGGATTTTTATATATTCCTGCTTTGTTAATTTCACTTCATTAATAAATTAAGGACGCAATCATGCGATGCGCTTTATATTATTATCATTGGTGGAATTAAGAAAGACATACAGTTTGTGATGCCATACATGATGAAAATTACATCCTGTCCACTCCAGATTTACATACGAGACACGCATATGTTCACTGTTTCCTTGTCATAACTCTTATTTTCATGTAAAACGCAACTTATGTCATTAAGGAAAGGTCTCATCCGTCCAAATAAAGTAGGAACCCAGCAATTCTGCTTACCACTGGCGTCAATGAAGGAAGGAAGGAAGCCAGAGAAATGTCTTGGAAATTCACATGCAAGATTACAAAAGGAAAAAAATGCCGAAATCTCTCAAAACGTCTGTAGCTGACTATTGGTATGATTTCATTGACAGTCAGTTTTTCCTTATCATGCAACCATAATTTGGGGTTTCTCAAATAGCAAAGTTATACCTCGCTACAAGGAATATTTTCATATTTATATGATCCAGTTTTGAATTACATCTTATATAAATTACCATTATTCATTAGAGCGTTAAGAAAATTTTGCACTTTAGTTTATTTTATGAGAAATTAAGGAAATGTCCTCTTACCAGGCAAAAGCATTACAAGGAAACAAAATCTATATTGTTGTTGTTGGGCGGAGGGATTCGCCTTTCCATCGGCACCTCCTAGGTTATAGAATTGACTGCCCTGGACTCCTATACAAATATTCAAAAGTCAAGCCACAAAAGTCCCCCAAGGTGTTCGGTTTATTTAAATATATTCATGCACTGGAATGCGTGAATTCATATTTTTTAACATTTTATTTGGCAAATTAACAATTTTAATATTAAATATTATCTAAATCATGCATTATAGGTCTATATACAGAGATATATGCATCTTATACTAGAAAAGAAAATATCATATATAATCTTAGAATGGGATTCGGACAAAATACTCGTAGTAGTAAAAGTAAACAAAAGATGGCGCCGTGTATCTGTGTGTTGTCAATGACATCGTCAGCTGGTATGTTGTTATTTGTATACTTCTCCGTTGTTTACTAGTAAGTTTTATTTTTCCCTATTTGTTCAATAGTTGTCCATCTTGTGTATTATATAACTGCATCTAAATTTGCCATTGCATTGGTAGATATGCGATTTATGCCAGCCCTGCCCATTCAGCACAACTAAGTGACGTGTACTGTAATGTTATCCCTATTTCATTCGTTTTCATTATAGGGTGATGCAACATTAGTAGAGACATTGAAAATTAAATAATTGAATAGATATTCTGTAAATACACTATTTTGAACCCAATATCTTGCTGATGGAAAAGTGCAGTAACGAAGTTAACTATTTAATAAAAGAAAAAACCTGTTTGTTCCCTTTGTCATCTTGGGTACCCCCCACAGGTGCCTCCTCTCTTAAAAACCTAAAGGTTTTGCTTCTGTTGCTAGTTGCTTGCTTAAACAGAAGCAGAATCAAAACATTGTATATTTTGGTCCTCTTAGTTATTTGTTTTCAAGAAGCGAATGTAGTTCATTGGAGCAGGGGAAAAATTATTATATACTTGTCAAATTGATTTTCTTTATGGAAAATTTGCTGTTCGTCTTGGTCTAAAATACGACAGTTTGAAATCAATGTTATTGGTAAATATACGATACTTGAAGCCTTTGTATATCAGCGGCCAGTTCCTCCCGCGTCGATTAAAAATGGACATCAACTAACCTAAACTTTCCCCCCTAACCTAAACTTTCCCCCCTAACCTAAACTATCCCCCCTAACCTAACCTACAATCCGTGTCCTTACCTACTTGCTTAACACCCCCGTGCAGCCTCCCTTACACTGGCGTATTCTAGGTTAGCTGTAATCATACATACAGGTGGCCACTATCATACATACACCCCTGATACTTTAATTTATAGCCAAATACATAAATCATATATTTTTCCTACTTGCTATATTGTGTTCTATCCATTTCTGACCATGAATATTGAGGCAAATTACCCATTCATGAGTGTTCCTACCAAACCTTATGGAAACAATTGGGGAACCACAGTGTGCATGAATGGATGAGCCATTAAAATTTAGTGAGGGTTAACTATCCATACTGCTAGTTAGCAGGGTATAGGGCGGGTGGCTTGCTACCCCTCTCACTCACACACCTGTGACTGTGATTCACTTTTCTGCTTTTGGCTTAGATGGAGAATGGTTGTTGCCGCTCTTCCTCCTCACATATTTGGACTGCCATTAATCTTTGTTGTTTTTTATATTGAGTGTGTATCCGCACCTTCCTGCGGAGATGCGTACGTGCCCTGGTCTTGAGGGCCGCACCTGTGGTACCTTTATGTCCGCAGAGGACACTGATCCTCACCGCCTTTGCCCGGTCTATCTGAGGGGAACCAGTCACTACGGCCCTCAACCACTACGGCCCCAGTCACTTCGGCCCTAGTCACTACGGCCTCTCTCACCGTCAACCCTAGTCACTACGGCCTCCCAAGATGGTAACTGAAATATAAGAACCACAGTGGTCCCCCCCTCTCTCTCTCTCTCTCTTCTTCTTCTCCTTCTTGGCTTTCTTTGTTTCTTAAGAGAGAGAGAGAGAGCACATGTCAATTTCTCTCTCTCTCTCTCTCTCTCTCTCTCTCTCTCTCTCTCTCTCTCTCTCTCTCTCTCTCTCTCTCTCTCTCTCTCTCTCTCTCTTATTATTTTATTTATGTGTTTATCTTCTCAAGAGAGAGAGAGAGAGAGAATAAAAGTGCACATAGATAAACATGCAAAATAATTAATTAAAAAAAACAAATACCAATCACTACGGCCTCCCAAGATGGTAACTGAAATATAAGAACCACAGTGGTCCCCCCCTCTCTCTCTCTCTCTCTTCTTCTTCTCCTTCTTGGCTTTCTTTGTTTCTTAAGAGAGAGAGAGAGAGAGCACATGTCAATCTCTCTCTCTCTCTCTCTCTCTCTCTCTCTCTCTCTCTCTCTCTCTCTCTCTCTCTCTCTTATTATTTTATTTATGTGTTTATCTTCTCAAGAGAGAGAGAGAGAGAGAGAGAATAAAAGTGCACATAGATAAACATGCAAAATAATTAATTAAAAAAAACAAATACCAATCAAATCAAAAAAAGAAAAAAAAAAAACAATAACGAACATGGGAAAGACAATAAACGAATAAACTTGCAAATATATATTAAAAATAAATGATTAAGAAATACAAGAAAATAATAACAACTCTTAATAATTCTATGAGTCCTTCAGAATGGCTCAACTTTCACCGGAGGATCTCATCATCATGTTCATCAATCCCAACAAGGTGCTGTTTTTACGGCTGAAGTCATTTCTACTGCAAAGGCCTTAGCCAAAGAGAAGGTTAACATTTTTCATCAGCTTTTTCTTTAGTGGATTGTGCTATAACTGCCACAGAAGCGGATGATGCAGCCTGTTTAAATACAGTTAACATAGCACGGTCTCTAAATCGTCTTAGACAGAGTAACAGACCTGATGAACCAGATAATTTGTGAAAGGAATAGAAGGAAATATAAAACAAGTACCTTTAGTATTTACCCTCATGTCGGAGAAGAGAAAGAAAGATTATAAGAAAGTTTTTAAAGTTATTTCAGACTTACTACAGGAATGTAAAGTAGAGAAATTGGTTTTAAGTTTTGAAATTGCTGTATGGTCGGCTGTTAGGACATTACTCCCAATGATAAAATAGCAAGGATGCTCGTTCCATTGGAATCAAGCCATTTGGAGAAAAATCCAAGAAATAGGATTGGCTGCACCATACATGAATCATTGCCCAACTAAGGATTTTATAAGGCAGCTCATGGTACTTCCATTCCTCCCCGAGGAACACATAAAAACAACATTTGAACAGCTTGAGTTACGAGTGCCTCCTGGACCACTTAAAAATTTAATGGATTATATTAAAGTGGATTCTGGGCGCCAAGTGACTGGACTGTATTCGGCCAGAGTATCCTTACCAACAATGACGTAGAGGGATACCACAGAAAGCTGAATGGTATGGCAGACACATCTCATATTCCATTTTATGTTTTAGTACCATTATTGTACAAAGAAGCCAAAAATGTAGCTGTAGAGGTCCGTCTTGTCAAGGATGGTAAACACACACGTTGCCAGCGCTGTCAGTTTAGAACAGTGCAAGGCAAAATATTTGCCTTATGGAAACGGTATGAAGACCACGAAATTACCACCAATCACCTTTTAAAAGCATGTTCTAAGTTATATACAAATGGACCTTCCAAATAAATGCTGTTTTATATATTGTATCTTAAGTTTTAAACATACTATATATTAGATTTCAGATCATGAGTTTTAAATCTAAATATATGTATACTGTATATCAGATTCCCTTATTTGTTTAGCACGGGTACAATTTGTACAGTTTGTATGAACCATACATTCTGGTTGTATAGGTATTTTCTTTTAATTAAATATATTTTTCTTTCTATCAACATGTTTTATAATGATATATATAATATATATATATATATATATATATATATATATATTCTTTTATTTTGTATTAATGCAAGGACACCAATGAATACCAATTTTCATTAAAAAATACTCTTTCTAATGACGGCCGAAGTGACTAGGGATGGGTGCCGTAGTGACTCATATTGTGGCCGTAGTGACTAGGGTCAGAGGCCGAAGTGACTGGGGCCGTACTGGTTGAGGGCCGTAGTGACTGGCAACCTACCTGAGACAGTGATGTGGTGAATCTAACAAGTGTAGTGAATGCCAGGAGTGATCTGTGTCCCAGTAGGAAAGGTTCAGGCTCTGGCGTAAGAAGTCCAAACGGAATTCTTCTCCTTCAAAGGTTACTTCGAAGCAGAAGAAAACCAGGGCTCCTTCCGCTTTCCGACCTTCCTCCGAAGCTCCTGCTAGAACGGTCTCCTCCGGGGGACCATCGAGCAGTAGCGTAGACCATTTAACTCCTGGACAACCTCGGTCCTCGAGAGACGGTGTTGCTTCCTCTAGTGAAGCGGCCCCACTTCTCCCCCTGGGTGAGTCCTTGTCTTTGTCTCCCCTTTACAGATTTGCCAGGCCCTTCTTCCAAGGAGACTACTGCATCAGAGGTGCTGGGTTGTAGCGTTCGTCAGCATCGGAGGTAGACCCTTTATCCCTCGTTGATGTTGTGGTGTCAGAGGACTCGTCTTCTGCCCTGCCACCCGTCTCTCTTGCTTTGTCTGCTTCTTCCATGGTTGCCGAAGACTGCGCTTCCCCACATGCTAACCATCCTTCAGGGGGCGAGCAAAGTCCTAGGCCTATCTCTCTTACAAGTGTTTCCCCCTTCCGATGGGGTTTACTCATAGAGACGTCTTCGGAGGCCTGTTGTTGCTTCAAGTTGATCAGCTTGCTGATCCTCCCTTCCGTATGGGGTGTCATCGTGGTCATAGACCCAACGTTCTTTTCTTCCTCTTTGCCTTAGAAGTGCTCCTTCACCATCAGTGAAGAAACGCCTCTTTGGTTTATCGGCCTTGTCCTCGCAGCTATCCTCTTCGGAGGATCCTTCTCATCCTGCTTCGCCTGGTTCCTGACCTTCGCGTGCCTCTAGGGTAATTGCGCCGAAGGATCGTCCACGATCCTCTTCGGAGGGTGTTTGCCCTTCCAAAGGGCACATCCTGCCGCCTGACCAATGTTTGGCTGCTTGCCGACCTCCGATTCTCCGTTCGCCAACTCACCGACTTCCTGCTCATCAGTCTCCTGGTTCCTGTACAGCTGCTCGTCAACCTACTGCTCGCCGATCATTGCCATCGCACCCAACCCAAGCGATTCTTTGATCGGATTTCGCCTACACTTTTTCTCACGATTCTCCTGATCATCGTTCTCCCTCCAACATGCCTATCCCCAACACGTCATTCTCCCAAGCACCGTTCTCGCTGTTCACCGAAACAACGCGTTGAGTCAGAACGTCGTTCTCCCACTTGCGTTTCAATAACGCATTGCCCATCCTCTCACAGGACGCCTACCACTCTTCAGCATTCGGCTAAGCGTCAACGCTCACCTATGCGTCATTGACTGCATCCACATCAACGCTGTCCAACGCGTCAGTCTTCACCCCCGCGTCTGCGTTCACCTAAGTGTCAGCACTCGCCAACGCTCATCAACTCATCAGCGCTTGTCAAAGGGTCGGCATTCTCCTTTACATCAACGCGCTCCATGGCATCGCTTGTCAACGCATCAGCGTTCTCCGACTCTCCAGCAGCCTCTGCTGGCTCAGTGGCCAAAACATAGAGGGAAAGAGAACAGACGTCATCAGCCTTTGACTTCCAAGAAGTCACAGCAGGCCTCCACGACACAGGCAGGTGTGCACAAGGAGACTGAACAGGAGTGAAAAGGTAGAGTCATCTCCTCCGAGAACTTCAATCCTCTCTCCCAGGAGAAGTAGGCTTCCTCTCCACACGTCACCGTCACCCCATTCCCCTCCACGCAAACGCATAACAGCGCGACCGCTGGGGAAGGATGAAAGGAGCAAACTGGAAGAATTCAAGATCTCGAAGTTGCCTGCCGCTAAGAAGGATTCAACTCGAGCTAAGACTTCTGGTTCAGACCTCAAGACTCATCAGAGGGACCCTTAAACTTCCTTCTCTTCAGGGGATCTGTCAGACAGCGCCAGCATCAGCAGACAACCATGGTTTGGAGCTGGTATCAGGGCAGTGATAGTGTCCACAATCGATAGGACAGACGACCCCCTGCTTGTTCAACAGTGGGAGGATGGCTACAAAGCTGCTGGAACAGGTGGATGTAGCTCGTGCAAACCCTGGATAGTCTCAGTGATTCTTTCAGGGAATTGTTTCCTGTTCATTTCATCTCTCCCTCCACTGATCAAGGCTCCAGGTAGTGTCCACAAACGATAGGACAGATGACCCCCTGCTTGTTCAACAGTGGGAGGATGGCTACAAAGCTGCTGGAACAGGTGGATGTAGCTCGTGCAAACCCTGGATAGTCTCAGTGATTCTTTCAGGGAATTGTTTCCTGTTCATTTCATCTCTCCCTCCACTGATCAAGGCTCCAGGTAGTGTCCACAAACGATAGGACAGATGACCCCCTGCTTGTTCAACAGTGGGAGGATGGCTACAAAGCTGCTGGAACAGGTGGATGTAGCTCGTGCAAACCCTGGATAGTCTCGGTGATTCTTTCAGGGTATTGCTTCCTGTTCATTTCATCTCTCCCTCCACTGATCAAGGCTCCAGTGACGATAAACTACTTTGCGATGGGATCAGCAAAGGGGTTGGCCCTCCGGGCCAAAGTTTAAAACATGTTGGAGAAGGGCGCTCTCCAAGAGGTCCTTGATGACTCCCCAGTCTTCTGCAGTCTACTCTTTTTTGTGAACAAGGCATCTGGAGGCTAGGCTGGAGACCAGTCATCGACTCCTGAGCTCTGACATGGTCAGACAAGCAGTAAGACCACAGGACTTCTGGTGCACACTGAATTTAAAGGACATACTTCCAGATCCCAATCCATCCGTCTTCTAGGAAGTATCTAAGATTCAGCCTAGGCAACAGGAAACACCAGTTCAGGGTACTGTGCTTCGGTCTTTCCACAGTACCCCAAGTCTTCACCAGTGTTCACCCTCGTGTCATCCTTGGCTCACAGGTTTGGCATTTGTCTCCTTCGTTATCTGGACGACTGGCTGATGCTGACAGATTCGGTGGCAACCCTTCTTCAGCACCGAGACAAACATCTGAGGCTTTGCCAAGATCTGGCATTAATGGTAAACCTCGAGAAGTCATCCCTGCTTCCCACTCAAAGACTGGTATACCTAGGAATGATTTTAGAGATAAAGGCTAGCTACGTCACCCTTCAAAAGTTCCATCAGTTCCTGGTGGGTCACTGATTGGAGGTGATGAGCGCCAACACCGTAGTAGTGGCTTACATCAACAAGCTAGTTGGTACTTTTTCGCAGCCACTATCCTGAGATGGGCCGAAGTCCACTCGGTCTCACTATCAGCCCACTTCATTCCTGGCAAAAGGAATGTGCTCGCCAACAATCTGAGCTGAGCAACTTTGATAGTGGTTACCAAATAATCTTTGGATCATCTAGTAGCCAACAGAGTCCTGACTTTGTGGGGTTTTCCAACGGTGGATCTGTTTGCAACAGGCCTGAACTTAAGGCTCCCATTATACTACTCCCCAGCAACAGATCCCAAGGTTCTCTGGCAAGATGCATTCCAACATCAGAGATACAACATCAACATTTACGCCTTTCTCCCGTTCTGTCTTATGAGAAGAATACTAAGGTCAGAATATCGGTCAACCTCTCAATGACCCTCATAGCTCCGCAATGGCATCATGTAAAATGGTTCCCAGACCCTTTGCAGCTCCTGACGAAGCCTCCAAGAGAACTTCCTCCACGACATCTATGTAAATATCCACATGTCAACATCTATCACAAAGCTCTAGCTTTGCTACGTCTTCATGCCTTGAGACTATCCAGCATCTCCTTACTCAGAGAGGATTTTCACAAAAGGTTTTAGATAGGATGTCTGGATATCAGGAAAAATCTTCAGCATCAGTCTATCAGGCGAAGTGGAACGTCTTCTGTGGTTGGTGTTGTGGAAGGGGTATCTCTCCACTTGATGCCACTGTTCCAGCAATAGAGGAGTTCCTCGTGTATTTGCTGGAGGAAATGCGCCTCTCAGTTTCGGCAGTGAAAGGCTATCGTTCAGCCTTGAGCCTTGCCTCCAAACTGAAAGGAATGGACATCTCATTGCTAGAACTTTCTTTACTCACACGGAGTTACGAACTTACCTGTCTTCAGGTGGATGTGAGACCTCCCCCTTGGAGCGTGGTTCAAGTTCTTCTGTCTCTAACGATCTCCCTACTAACCATAATGCCAGGCAACAGATCAACTTACTTGGAAGGCAGTGCTCCTACTCGTTTTGGCTTTGGCCAAACGAGTCGGTGAACTTCATGGTCTCTCTTATGACATCGTCCTTTCAAGGGGATGGGGAGAGGTAACATTCAGCTTCGTCCCTGAGTTTGTTGCAAAGACTCAGAATCCAGTGGTACTGGATCCTGGATTCAATTCCTTTCGGATAACAAGTCTCCGCTCACCCTCTCCCCCCTCCCCCGCAAAAAAAAATAAAAAAGATGCTTCCCCCCATGGCCGAGAACGCTTCCTGGATTTCTCCCTTAAGAAATCTTCCGAGATCAACGGTCCACCGGCCAGAGCTTCCTGCGGTATATTTACTCGCGCAGTAGGCCTCAAAATCCTTCAGGAATCGGGAAAAGCTCTGGCCAGCTTCTAGATGGAAGATTCCAGGCTTGGGGTTCCTCCTGAAGTCGAGGACTTTGATCAGATCAGACAGACTGCATTCTGTCTGGAGGGACTAGACGTGGTTGATGGAGACAGTGTTGTCTGAGCTGACACTGAGACAGGTGCTGGAAATGTCACCAGAATCTTCGCTAGTGGACTCCTGGGACATACAGTAGTCAAAATTTCAGGTATTGCTGGTCTGGCCTTTTCCTTGGCTTGACGTCTCCGCTTTGGAATGGCCCCTGTCTGGGCAAGAACTGCGTCAGCTGTATCTGCTGGAGCCTTTTCTGGCCTACTGGCTTCAGCCGGGTTGTCAAGGAACTGCTCTCCTAGTCTATTGGCTGTAGTCTCTGGTGGACTAATGGGGTTAGTTGCTGGAACAGGCGAGGAAGCAAGCAGTCCACTTTGAACAGGAGACTCCCAGAAGCCTGGTGCAGGAGGGGTGTAATGGTGTGAACCCTGGAGGAGGCTGGAGACCTCCAATCACTGGCTCTGCTCCAGTTACTGGGACTGCCAGACCATTGATATTTAGCCAAGCAGGGGACGTAGAAGGAGCACTGGTGGTCACTGTGGTTGTGACCCCAGTGGCAATTTAGCATGTTGGTGATGGTTCAATGTTCTTCAGGGCCGCCACTTGAAGTGTCAGGGACTTGACCTGAGTTGCCAGGTCACTGACAATCTGGACAAGACTCTCCACATCCCGGCACAGGCTCTTCTTAACCTTTCGGCGTTTACTTGATAACGATGCCATATCTAAAGGTGTTTCCCGGGGCGGGGCACCAAAAATTATGTAGTGATTTGCGGACTGTGGCCAGAGGTAGCACCCGAACTGCCTAGTGTCCGAATACCAACCACACTCCAATGTTCACTACACAAAAAATATACAACGGTGTATTACCCAAAAATCTGGGTATGAGGCAAACAATCAAGGATGAACTTGGCACCATCCCTTGATTTTATACTGGGCAAGGGGATCCAGCAAGAACCCTACTTGCTCCTCATCTTCCCTTGCCTTGAGCTTGCTGTAGCGTGACCGCTGATTCATTTCTGGGAAAAATGAGCAGTATACATGAATAGCTTGAATTTCAGGTTAGATAGCTTCAATTTTAAGTAAGGGTCACAACACTAGGTGAAAGGGAACATTTATTAATTTTTTTAGCGATGTTTTCAGGATCAGTATAAAAAAAAAAAACTGAAAAAAAACAATTATACTAAGTAAAAGAAAAAGTACGCACACGATCACCTGCGCGCCAGCACACATCTGCGCTCCCTTTTCTGGAATGAAATTCTGTCTTCATAAAAACAAGCAAAATGATATTTTCCTTATAAAATAAATTTTTGAATATACTTACCCGGTGAATATATAATAGGTGAATATATAATAGCTGACGTCTCCGACGGCCCGACAGATCCAAAAACTCGCGAGCGATCGCCGTGAAGGTTGCGGGTGTGCCCACCAGCGCCGACTATCGGCCAGATACCGCATATACTTGTCAACCACTCCAGTTCTTCTCAGTCCGCTGGGTCTCTATCGGGGAGGAAGGGAGGGCCTTTAATCTTATATATTCACTGGGTAAGTATATTCAAAAATTTATTTTATAAGGAAAATATCATTTTTAAATATTAAACTTAGCCGGTGAATATATAATAGCTGATTCACACCCATGGTGGTGGGTAGAGACCAGTATTAATACAATAAAGGCGTATATGCTCAAGAGTTTTTTGACAAATATTTCATAAAAAACCAACTTAAGTATAGGTACCTGGTAAGGAAGCTGACTCTGATGATTACTCTGCCTCATTAGTCCGCTTTCCTCGCGAAGCCCAGCCATCCTTCCAGGATGCTGAAAGACTTCCAGGAGCTGTTATATCCAGGGCGAACACCCCTATAACAGGACCTCATCAATACCCTTAATCTGGGCGCTCTCAAGAAACAACATTTGACCACCCGCCAAATCAAAAAGGATGCGAAAGACTTCCTAGTCTTCCGTACAACCCAAGACAAGATTAAAAAACATTTCAAGAGAAGATTAAAAGGATATTGGGATTAAGGGAATGTAGTGGTAGAACCCTCACCCACTACTGCACTCGCTGCAACGAATGGACCCAGGGTGTAGCAGTCCTCATAAAGAGTCTGGACGTCTTTTAAGTAAAATGAAGCGAACACTGACTTGCTCCTCCAAAAGGTCGCGTCCATAATACTTCGAAGAGATCTATTTTGCTTAAAAGCCACCGAAGTCGCTATTGCTCTCACTTCGTGAGTCTTGACCTTAAGCAAACAACGATCTTTCTCATTTAAATGAGAATGTGCTTCCCGGATTAAAAATCTAATAAAGTACGATAACGCATTTTTAGACATGGGCAACGAGGGCTTCTTAACGGAGCACCATAAGGCCTTAGAACCACCTCGTATAGGTTTAGTTCGAGCTAAGTAAAACTTGAGAGCTCTCACGGGGCACAGCACTCTTTCAACTTCATTACCTACAATTTCTAACAGACTAGGTATTTCAAAAGATCTAGGCCAAGGACGAGAAGGCAGTTCGTTCTTGGCCAAAAAACCAAGTTGAAGAGAACATATAGCTTTATTCGTAGAGAAGCCGATGTTCTTACTAAAGGCATGGATCTCACTGACCCTTTTAGCCGAAGCCAAGCTCACTAATAAAAGTGTCTTGAGGGTGAGATCCTTCAGGGAGGCTGAATGTAATGGCTCAAACCTGTCTGACATCAGGAACTGCAGGACCACGTCCAAGTTCCAAGCAGGAGTTGACATACGACGCTCCTTAGAGGTCTCGAAAGACTTAAGGAGGTCTTGGAGATCTTTGTTATTTGACAGATCCAAGCCTCTATGTCTGAAAACAGAAGCCAACATGCTTCTGTAGCCTTTAATGGTGGGAGCAGAGAGGGAGCGAACATTTCTCAGATGCAGGAGAAAGTCCGCAATTTGCGCTACAGAGGTACTGGAAGAGGAAATAGAGGAGGACTTGCACCACTCTCTAAATACCTCCCACTTCGACTGGTAGACCTTGATAGTAGATGATCTCCTAGCCCTCGCGATCGCTCTGGCTGCCTCCTTCAAAAAGCCTCGAGCTCTTGAGAGTCTTTCGATAGTCTGAAGGCAGTCAGACGAAGCGCGGAGAGGCTTTGATGAAGTCTCCTTACGTGCGGTTGCCGTAAGAGATCCATCCGTAAGGGCAGACTCCTTGGGACGTCTACCAGCCATTGAAGTACCTCTGTGAACCATTCTCTCGCGGGCCAGAGGGGAGCAACCAACGTCAACCTTGTCCCTTCGTGAGAGGCGAACTTCTGTAACGCCTTGTTGACCATCTTGAACGGCGGAAATGCGTAAGCGTCCAGGTGCGACCAGTCCAACAGAAAAGCATCTATGTGGGCCGCCTCTGGATCTGGGACTGGAGAGCAATAAGTTGGGAGCCTTTTGGTCAGCGAGGTTGCAAAGAGGTCTATGGTGGGCTGACCCCAAGTCATCCAAAGACTCTTGCACACATCCTTGTGGAGGGTCCATTCTGTAGGGATCACCTGGCCCTTCCGACTGAGACAGTCCGCCAAGACGTTCAATTTCCCTTGGACGAACCTCGTCAACAGTGAGATGCCTCGATCTCTTGACCAGATGAGGAGGTCCCTTGCGATGACGAACAGAGCGAGGGAGTGAGTGCCTCCTTGCTTGGGAGATATACGCCAAGGCCGTGGTGTTGTCCGCATTCACTTCTACCACCTTGTTTCGAAGAAGACTCTCGAAACTTGTCAGTGCTAAGTGAACAGCCAACAGCTCCTTGCAGTTGATGTGAAGGCTTCTCTGCTCTGTCGTCCAAAGACCCGAACTTTCCAGACTGTCCAGAGTCGCTCCCCAACCCAAATCCGACGCGTCTGAAAATATCACGTGGTTTGGGTTCTTGACTGCCAGGGACAGACCTTCTCGAAGACGTATATTGCTGTCCCACCAGCTCAGGCAAGTCTTGACTGGTTCGGAGATCGGGATCGAGACCGCCTCCAAAGTCTTGTTCTTGTTCCAATGGGTGTCTAAATGGAACTGGAGAGGGCGAAGGTGAAGTCTCCCTAGAGAGATAAACTGTTCCAGGGATGATAGCGTCCCTAGGAGGCTCATCCAACTTCTCACAGAGCAATGGTCTTTCTCTAGCATGAGACGGACTTTGAGCAAGGCTTGCTCTATCCTGGTGGCAGACGGAAAAGCCCGAAAAGCTAGATTCTGTATCTCCATCCCCAAATAGAGAATCGTTTGGGAGGGAGTCAGCTGAGACTTCTCTATGTTCACCAACAGGCCCAACTCCTTTGCAAGATCCAACGTCCATTGAAGGTCCTGCAGACAGCGATGACGGGACGACGCTCTGAGCAGCCAGTCGTCCAGGTACAGGGAGGCTCGAATTCCCGACAAATGTAGAAATTTTGCTACATTTCTCATGAGCCTCGTAAAAACAAGAGGAGCAGGGCTGAGGCCGAAGCACAGTGCTCGGAATTGGTACACCACATTCCTGTATACAAACCTCAGATACGGCTGAGAATCCGGGTGTATAGGAATGTGGAAGTACGCATCCTGCAGGTCGAGAGAGACCATCCAGTCTCCCTCTCTGACTACTGCTAGGACGGACTTGGTGGTCTCCATCGTAAATTTTGTTTTGACAACAAAAACGTTGAGAGCACTGACATCCAGCACCGGCCTCCAACCTCCTGTATACTTTGGAACTAGGAAGAGATGGTTGTAAAACCCCGGTGATTGAAGGTCCGAGACTTTCACCACCTCTCCCTTCTCTAGCAACTGAGACACCTGCAGCTGTAGTGCCTGTCTCTTTGACTCCTCTCGATACCTGGGAGAGAGGTCTATAGGGACTTTTACCAGAGGAGGTCTCCGTACAAAAGGTATTTTGTACCCCTCCTTTAGCAACAAAACAGACTCCCGGTCTGCACCCCTCTTCTCCCAGGCCTGCCAGAAGTTGGTTAATCTGGCCCCTACCGCTGTCTGAGGACGTGGGCAGTCAGACTCTGCCACGGGAGGACTTAGATCCTCTCCTCTTACCTCTCTTACTATCGGCACGAGCGCCTCCCTTACTGGGAGCTCTGCCACGAAAGGGCGGGATAAATCTCGTCGCTGGAGTATCGAACTTAGGTCTAACGACATAAGAGGATGAGGAAGGAGCAGCCTTACGCGCTGACGTAGCCATCAAGTCATGGGTATCCTTTTGTACTAGCGATGCTGCGATATCCTTAATCAACTGCTGTGGGAATAAGGCAGATGATAACGGCGCAAAGAGTAGCTCCGACCTTTGACAGGGAGTTACTCCTGCAGACAGGAACGAATAAAGAGTCTCCCTCTTCTTAAGGACTCCTGCCGTAAACGTAGCAGCGAGTTCATTAGAGCCACCACAGATAGCTTTGTCCATGCAGGACATAATTTGCACAGATACATCACGGTCGGCTGAAGAGATCTTCCTGCTCAAGGCTCCCAGCGACCAATCCAAAAAGTTAAAAACTTCAAAGGCCCTATAGACACCTTTGAGGAGATGATCAAGGTCCGAAGAGGACCAGCTAACTTTTGAGCATCTCATGGCCAGACGACGGGGAGAGTCTACGAGGCTTGAGAAGTCTCCCTGGGCAGAGGCAGGAACTCCCAAGCCGAGAACTTCTCCCGTGACATACCAGACGCTCGCTCAAGAAGCCAGTTTAAAAGGGGGAAAAGCAAAGGCTGTCTTCCCCAAGCTCCTCCTGGTCATCAACCAGTCGCCTAGTAAACGCAAAGCTCTCTTAGAAGAGCGAGAGAGCACTAGCTTAGTAAATGACGGCGTCGAAGCAGCTAGGCCTAGCGTGAACGAGGAGCAGCAGTCACAAAATGGTCAGGAAAAAGTTCCTTAAAAATCAGCATGATCTTTTTAAAATCAAGAGAGGGCTGAGCAACTTTAGGCTCCTCTCCATCTGAAAAAGTCCCCAAAGGCATATCAGTTGGAAGGGGATCAGCGACTTCCTCATCCGACGGAACTCCGTCCGACAACTGCCGAGTCTCGTGATACGGAGAGACATGCCTAGGAGGCAACGCTTGACAGGCAATGTCAACAAGCAACGGAGCAGCAGCAACAGCTGAGGAAACAACGTCACGCCGCGGCTGAAAAGACTGAAAGTCTTGTGACTGACAAGCAACAACAGTTTGAGTTGAATGTCGCTCGACATCAAGTCGAGACTGCATTGACTGCAGGGTCTGAGCAGGCAAAACAACTTCCGACTGCGGTGACAGACGCTCAACGTCACGGCGAGGCAACGGAGTCGGTCGGCGAACGTCAGTGAGGGGCTGCGGTGGCAGCTGCTGAGCGTCAGTCCGAGACTGTAGCAAGGGGGGTTCCACGTCACGTGACTGACGTGAAAGACGAGGAACACAACTAGCATCGCGTTTCAAAGCACTAGAAACGTTAGTACTAACATCAAACGGACGAGAAAACACTCGTTTAGGCGGCTGAAGGCCAGAGTCACGTTCATCGCACTGGCGAACCGCAAGCAAAGGATCATCGTGAACCTGTCCATGCTCATAATCTTCCATAAGAGAAGAAAGCTTAGACTGCATGTCCCGCAGGACAACCCACTTCGGGTCAACGAGAGTCGGAACGGGCCGTGACGTCGGTAACGTCTGCGCTGGCAAAACATTGCCTCTACCGAGACCCTCGGACTCCGTGTTACGCTTTCGCTTAACAGGCGAAGAGCCATCCTATGACTGCAAGTGGTCAGAGCTGCCCCAATGGCTACAGCCAGGACGCTGAACCTGTCCTGAAGGGACTGACTTTCGCTTTAAGGGCCTAGAAACCTTGCGCCAAGGTTTCTTATGCGATGAGTCGTCAGAGGACGAGGAGAACTTAGTCTCACCCGTCTTATGGTAAGGACTTTCTTGACGAGAAACGTCTGATACCAAAGAGGGAACGTCTGTACGCTGGTTTACACCTCTCGCCCCCTTAAGTCCTACGACATAACTTCTCCCTGGTGCAGGGGAGCCTGAAAGAGGTCTCGGACTAGGGGAGCGACAAGCACGAACAGACGAACCCTCGGTCGCAACACTAAACACATTTTGCGCACTTATCACTTTACCACTTAGATTTTCTGCTTTACCACTTTTCAACAACTTTACATCGGACATTAACTGGTTTCGGTCTGAGGCTAAGGACTCAACTTTCTCGCCTAAAGCTTGAATCGCTAAAAACATATCCCGCATAGACGGTTCATGAGTGCTAGCAGGGGGTTCAGGAACAACCACTACAGGGGAAGGATTAGGTTCAGGGGCATGGGAGGAGGAAAATTCCAAAGATCTAGAGGAGCTTCTCCTCACCCTATCTCTTTCGAGCTTACGAGTATATTTTTCATACTCAAGCCATTCGAATTCCGACAAGACCACGCACTCCTCACACCGATCTCCTAATTGGCAGGATTTACCCTGGCAATTAGAACAAACAGTATGAGGGTCGATAGAGGTCTTGGGAAGACGTTTGTTACATTCTCTCGCACACTTGCGATATACAGGAGAAGGGTCAGCCATTTTGAACAACCAAAGAAAATCCAAGTCAAAGCCAAATTCATCAACAAGAAACACAAGCCAAAAAAAGGGTTTCAAGAGTTTTAATGAAAAACACACCAACACAGCGAACGCCAATAAAACAACCAAAACAAAGTACTTCACCAATTCGGTAGAAAACTCGAGGTCTACAGCGAGTGGAACCAACTTGTCGGCAAGACCGACAGAGAAGAACTGGAGTGGTTGACAAGTATATGCGGTATCTGGCTGATAGTCGGCGCTGGTGGGCACACCCGCAACCTTTACGGCGATCGCTCGCGAGTTTTTGGATCTGTCGGGCCGTCGGAGACGTCAGCTATTATATATTCACCTATTATATATTCACCGGCTAAGTTTAATATTTAAAAAGATATTTATTTGTAAATGAAACAAAAAAAAAACATCTATATCATTCCAGATAAGTTCCTAACGCCATGCTACAACATCTACACAATTTAGTACAGCATAAATGCAACCGTGTGTATTGCCTGGGTGGTCCAGTTGTCTTCACAACTCTAATCCTACACTAAGTTTAAAGGAGAACCCCGCAACACTATGGGTTTATGACATCTGTAATGAGCAGTAATAAACCTGAACAATTAATATCAACCACCCAGAAAAAAAAATGTAAAACTGTGAAAATACTGTAATGCACTAGTTGGTCCAACACGGAGTACTTACCTCGAACTACTTTCTTAGGAGTATCTGGGATCTCCTCCCAACCGACCAGAGTTTTGTGTAGTTTATCCTACTCCCGTTTTCTGTGGGGGTCAACCTCAGGCGGAGTGATACGTGCCCTGAGGCTAACCACGGGTTAGGGAGCATGCTTTCTCAGGTCTCGACCTCCAGTAAGTTCTCTGGTCGCGTCGCGATAACATCTCGACGCTCTCCTTAATCCCAGTGCGACTCTTTGTGTCCCCGACCCTTTGTGTCTCGCGTGGTCTCCACGTGGTATACTTGTATCCTTCCATTGTGTCTCCGCGGTCCCACGTGGTACCTTTGTGCTTCCCTTGTTCCTTCCCTTTGCGTTCCTGTGTCTTACGGTGTGTTACTAGTGCGTAATGGAGCATCCCCGCCGTTGTCCTGGGCCTATGGCCGGAAAATCGTGTGGTGCTTTTCTTTCGAAACCGGAGTTGGACCCGCACTCCTTGTGTTCGTCGTGTAGGGGCAGAGTGTGTTCCCCTACGGACACGTGCCCGGTGTGCGAATCGTGGAACGAAGTTCAGTGGGTGCGCTTCGGCACGAAAAAGAAGGCGCCCTAGAGGTCCTCTAAGAAGGCGAGCATCTCCTCTCCCCTTGCGTCTCCAGGAGCGTCGTCAGGGCGAGCCTCCATACCACCTTCCCCTACCCAGAGTAGGGGATGAGGTAAGTCCGTTGCGGGTAAGAAGCCGGCGGCTCTTCCCCAGGAGTCTGTATTGCAGGATAGTGGGGTAGTGGCTTCATTTCAGGCAAGTGAGGGGCCTGAGGGAGGGACGGGTGTGTGTTCTGAAGACGGAGCCCTGGTGCCTGTGGGGCACGTCTCGTCAGATGACCCTATGTGGGGTAAGAATGTTACTGCCTCTTCTCCCGCCTCTCGTGCTTGCTTTTCAGGTACCTCTACAGCCGAGGGCGCTGTCGAGAAAGACGACTCACCGCCATCAGACTCCCTCGGGTGGGTACTTCTGAGGACGCCCTACAGGTCCCCTTTGAGAATGGAGGAAGGCTTCGGAACCTGGTTCCCCATCGAAGATCGCCCACGCTTCCCTCCAGCGCCGTCGACTACCTTGCCAGAAGTCTTCCTATAGCCCTCGTCTTCCACCGGTCGTCGGGTTATTCCTCCTGCTGGGTTTCGCGCGCCCGCCCCGCCGACGAGGTACGACGCATCGTCAGACTCGTCAGCCGTAACGAGTTCCTGTTCCTCGGAGGGCGAGGCCCGAAAAAAGTCCCGAAGACGTCGCGAGAGATCCCAGAGGAGACGTTCTCGTTCCCGCTCACGCTCCAGGTCTCGCCATGGGGGTAGACGCTCCAGGTCCCCCAGAAGGAAGTTTAGGAGAAATAGATCGCCTGGAGAAGAATGGGTGCTGGTCCCGCGTAGCAAGCTCCTCGAGTTCTCAGCAGTTCCGAGTTCTTCAGGTTGGCGCCCTAGCTCTAGAATTCCGGACAGATTCACTTCCAGCGGCAGATTCGACAGGCGGAGGGATACGTCGTATCCGGCCCCATCGGACAGGTGTAAGGCCGTGAAGGTTCCAGCTCAATCTGCCCAGCGAAGAGAGTCGCCCCTTCCGGCTGGCAGCCTCGTCCCATCCTCCAAGGTGACTCTTCACCGTCAGGAGAAGGAGAGACGGCTCCCCCCGGCGGGCAAGCCCACGGAAGCCAGATCTTCCACGACGAAGGATAGACCTAGGACGGAGGCCCTCGCCGCTACGGCAATGCCCGTCCTTCGTCCAGAGCCTCGTAAGGAGGCCCCCGCCAGAGGGGCTCTGTCACGAGCAGCAGATCACCCTACGGAGGATATGGAGGATAACGCAGAGGGCTCAACAGCGGAGGTCTACGCATACAGGAGAGTGATAGGGTTCATCAGGAGCCATCACAGGATCGAAGAGCCCAAACCCTCCTCCGAGGACCCCTGGCGCTCGAGCCTAAATAGACTGGTAGAGGCCCCTGTTCAACATAGACTATCCTTAGCACTACCGATGGCCAGGGATGTTAGGCTGGGTAGAGCCCACGTCAACAAAATCGTGGCCAACCATGCGGAGGCTCCCAAGACCCAAAGTTCCTCCAAGCTACTCCAAGTCCTGAGGTCGCAGAGCAAATTTTACCTTCCTGAGGGACAGCGACCAGGTGCCTGTAAGGTGGAACCAGCTCTCGAGGTTTTAGGCCAAGGAGGACCTGAAGATAGGGCCTCGTCGGCTCCGATCTGTTTCTCGCAGTCAGAGGCTACGATGATGGAGGAGATAGCCAAGGACCTGGTCAATGTGTCCTGCTGGCTGGAGTGGTGGGCCTCCGCCCTTGTAGGAGTTCAGGCCTCCTATGACCTCTCGGTCCCGGAGAATCAGGCCCTACTGAAGGAGTTGATTAGCTCGGGAGGTAGGACCTTGAAGTTTGTCTCCTACCAGTCTCTAGCTCAAGCCGCCAACTGGATCCTGCGGAGGAGGGACACAGTCCTTAATAGAATAACCAGACGTATTCCAGACAGAGAAGCGAGAGCCCTAAGAAACCTGCCACTGTGGGACGATTCCCTTTTCCCCCTGAAGGCAGCGGAAGATATAATGGAAAGGGTCAGAAAACGGAAAGACGAGGGTGATCTCAGACCCCAGTCAGTGAGAAGACTCATCCACAGAAGGACTGCTTCCGATGCTCCTCCACCTTCTCGGGCCTCACCTAGCCAGCCCAGGAGAGACGCCCCAGCGACGGCTTGGTCACAACCTTCGCAGCCCTCCCGTAGGGGAACATCGTCCTACGCGGCAGCCAGGAGAGGGCGTGCAGGCCTCTCCTCCAGAAGGAGATAGGGAGAGAGGGCTCCTACTCCTGCCCATGCTTCAGGTGGGGGATGCCTCAGACATATTTGGCAAGCATGGAAAGACCACGGTGCAGACCCGTGGACCGTAACAGTTCTGAAAGTAGGGTACAGGCTCCAAAGGACCCCTTGAGGAGGACAGCTCTGCAAGAGGAAGTCTCGGCGATGCTGGCAAAAGGAGCGATAGAACCAGTCCAGGAGCCGGGCCCGGGGTTCTACAGCAGACTCTTCCTGGTGGAGAAGGCAACGGGAGGTTGGAGGCCAGTCATAGACCTCTCAGCCCTCAACAAGTTTGTGTGCAAGACTGACTTCAAGATGGACACCCCAAAGTCGGTCCTGGCGTCCCTGAGGGAAGGGGACTTCATGATGTCCATAGACCTCAAGGACGCATACTTCCAAATCCCAATACACCCCTCCAGCAGGAAGTACCTAAGGGTAAGATGGGGTGACCAGACATTGCAGTTCAAGACCCTCTGCTTCGGGCTGTCCATAGCTCCTCAAGTCTTCACGAGGGTCTTCACAACAGTCTCAGTATGGGCACACGAACAGGGCATCCGCCTGATTCGGTACCTAGACGACTGGTTGTTACTTTCAACCTCAGGGGAAGTACTGAGGGAGCAAGGCGCGAAGCTTCTGCGGTCCTGCAATGTCCTGGGCATCATCATGAACCTGGAGAAGTCTCAACTGATACCCTCCACCAGGATGACCTACCTCGGAATGGTCTTGGACTCCCGGTTGGCGAGAGTCTTCCCTTCCGCGGAGAGACTAGACAACTTGGACCCGATCCTCCGTCCCTTCCTGTCGGACCAGCTCAGGAGAGCGAAGGACTGGCAAAGATTGATAGGCCATCTCGTATCGTTGGAAAATCTGGTCCCCCAGGGGAGGCTCAAGCTCAGGGGGGTCCAGTGGTATCTGAAGGAGCTCTGGGACCAGAGGGACTCCCCCACAAAGTGATTCCTGTTCGCCCAGAAACAAAGGAAGTCCTGGAGTGGTGCCGCAGCAGATCGAACACACTCAAGGGAATGCCCTTCGCAGCCGACCCTCCCGAGATGCTCCTGTTCACGGACGCATCCAAGGGGGGTTGGGGTGCCCACCTCCTCGGAAGGTCAGCAAGAGGAAAATGGACGGACGAGGAGAAGGCTCAACACATAAACGTCCTAGAAATAAGGGCAGTTCGAAGGGCGTGCCTAGAGTTCGTCAATCTACTCCGGGGGAACACCGTGGCACTGATGTGCGACAACGCCACGGTGGTGGCTTACATAAAGAAGCAGGGAGGATTAAAATCGAAGGAGTTGTGCGACCTCACGTTGGAACTTCTGGAATGGGCCGAGGTGGAGCAGATCAAGATCTCAGCAAGGTTCATTCCGGGAAAAAGGAACGTCCTGGCTGACGGCCTCAGCAGGATGGGACAAGTAGTAGGAGCCGAGTGGTTCCTACACCCAGTAGTGGCCAAAGTCATCATCCAAAAATTGGGGTCGCCAGTGATGGACCTCTTTGTGACAAGACTGAATGCACAGCTCCCCGTGTTTTGTTCTCCTGTGCCAGACCCAAGAGCGGCGTTAGAGGACGCCTTCCAACACCCTTGGGACAATCTCGACGTTTACGCCTTCCCTCCCTTCGCGATGCTCAGGCAGGTGCTCAACAGAGTAAGGAGGGCCCACAACCTGAAGATTTCTTTGGTAGCGCCCTGGTGGCCGGAGAGAGAATGGTTCGTGGATCTAAAGGAACTAGCGTGTCTTCCACCTTGGCCCCTCCCGGACAGGCCAGACCTTCTCCGGCAGCCCCACTTTCAAAGGTTCCACAAGAACCCTCGGTCCCTCCGCTTTCACGCGTGGAGGTTATTGAGCGTCTCCGGAGGAAGGAAGGCTATTCGTCGAAGACAGCAGCAAGGATGTCAGGGTATCTGAGACGTTCATCAGCAGCGGTCTACCTAGCAAAGTGGGCCACTTTCATTAAGTGGTGCTCCTCCAGGAGCATCAAGCCACTGAAGGCCTCCATCCCGGAGGTTGCGGACTTCTTGGTCTATCTCAGGGACGTGGTCAACATGTCTATTCCGGCCATCAAGGGAGTCTGTGCAGCGTTAGGCCAAGTTTTCCTCCTGAAGGGCATCGACCTGGGAGCCTCTAGACATATCTCGATGCTCATCAAGAGTTTCGAGCAGGCATGCCCCCCTCAAGCCGTTAGGGTGCCATAGTGGGATGTGGCCAGGGTCCTGAAGATGTTATCAGAACCCCCGTTCGATCCCCTAAAGACATCGTGGACAAAGATCTCACCCTCAAGACTGTTTTCCTGCTGGCTTTGGCCTCAGCAAAAAGGGTAGGGGAGATTCATGGACTGTCTTACGAGGTCTCGCACTCGAAGGGTTGGCGAGAGGCTTCCTTCAAGTTTGTACCATCCTTTGTAGCTAAGACCCAGAATCCAGCCGTGTGGGATCCCACGTTTGAGGGCTTCTCAATACGAGCAATTCCCCGTTCGGACAACCCGAAGGACTTAAGGCTATGCCCTGTCAGGGCAATAAGGAAATACCTAGAGAGGACGGCTAAACTTCGGCCTAATATCAAAAGTCTGTTTGTCTCCATAGGCCCAGTGAAGAAGCCAATCTCAAAGAATACCATCTCCTTCTGGCTGCCACAGGTGATTATCAGAGCCTACAGTAGAGCGGGAATTCCTCTGCCGGACAAGCCCAGGCCCCACGACATTAGGGGTCTAAGTACCTCGTTAGCATTCAAGAAGAATATGGCAGTGGGCCAAATCCTGAGAGCTGGAACCTGGTCTAACCAGTCGACCTTCACGGCTCACTACCTAAAGGACTATTCGAGGAAGTCCCTGGACGGATTCTCAATAGGAACCGTCATCTCCGCGCTCCAAACGGTTTGACGACATAGCCTCAGAAACAACCGCGGATGGTAAGACCAAGAGACACAGGTTCGTTCCTTAACCCCCTTGTTCTTCCTTCCCCTATTTCCGCTCGAAGATGTACTCGGGTAGTCCCCCTGAACCTGTTTCAAGACACACGATCATCGGAAGGACATGTCTCCTATGAATTCTTGCAGAGGTGAGTTACTTAGACACTAAGATAGAGCTCTTTGTGTAGTTTTTCCCTATTTTCCATGTTTCATGAATGGCAACAGAACCTAGCCTCTTATCTAGGTTCCCCTGATCATGCTTAGCTCAGTCTCTAGGTCTAGAAGGCCAATCCCACCTCCTAAAATGTAAGTCTCCTAAGAAAGTAGTTTGAGGTAAGTACTCCGTGTTGGAACAAATCACAAATTTTAAGTAATTTGTATTTTTCCTAACAGTACTTAACTCAAACTACTTTCGGGTAATGGCCCACCCTTCCTTCCCCGAGTGCCTTACTGGACCTCTTAAGAACCTAAGCTACCAAGAACTTACTGGAGGTCGAGACCTGAGAAAGCATGCTCCCTGACCCGGGGTTAGCCTCAGGGCGCGTATCACTCCGCCTGAGGTTGACCCCCACAGAAAACCGGAGTAGGGTAAACTACACAAAACTCTGGTCGGTTGGGAGGAGATCCCAGATACTCCTAAGAAAGTAGTTCGAGGTAAGTACTGTTAGGAAAAATACAAATTACTTAAAATTTGTGATTTTTCCTAAAGCAATACTGTCCTTATCAATATCCAGTCTACTATTAGGCTGCAAAGTTACTTATAAATTCTTAGCTTCTGAATACAGTAGTATGGCCGCATACCATACTGTGCAGGTCTCTGTGGGCTTATGATAGCAATGTCTAGAAAATGTCCAATTGTAACCCCACACTGTGATAAGGTTTTGTTGTCATCGAAACTTTTCTGACCAATAACATTAGTGCCTACAACAAAGTAAAGTACTTCAGGTTCACAGGCAAGATAATATGAATACTGAGCAGCATTACAGACCACTAACACAATGGTAACAGGCAATAAACAACATTCATCATCCTATGTATTTATAAGAATAGGCTAAACTTCTCTCCCTACTGGGTGTAGGGGGCTACTGTCAGTACCTGTTAAAAGAAATAATAATGGATTAAGGCATTTTTGGGGGGGAGGGGGGGGGCACTAGAGGGATATAAATACAGTGATTTGTACAAAAAATAAAATATTTTTTCATACACACAAACCATCAAGCTTTCTTTACACAAACCATTATATATTGCAACACGACCTCAGGCCTCTGGTCAGTGTCAGAAAAGTACCTCGACATAAATCTCCTAGAGATGAAGGCCGTCTTTCTGGCCCTTCAACAGTTCCTGGCGGACCACTCAGTGTTGACGGTGAGCGACAACACCACAGTAGTGGCTTACATCAACAAGCAAGAATGTACTTTTTCGCAGAAGCTATCCCATCTAGTAGTAGAGATACAGTACTGAGATGGGCCGAAATCCACTCGATACCACTATCGGCACGCTTCATTCCGGGCAAAAGGAATGTGCTCGCCGACAACCTTAGCAGAGCATCTTAGATAGTGAGTGCCGAATGGTCTTTGGATCATCTAGTAGCCAACAAAGTCTTAACTTTGTGGGGTTCTCCAACTGTGGACCTCTTCGCAATGGCCCTGAACTTCAGGCTCCCGCTGTATTGTTCTCCAGTCCCAGACCCTAAGGCTCTCTGGCAAGATGCTTTTCAACAACAGTGGGACAACATCGACGTTTATGCCTTTCCCCCATTCTGTCTGATGAGGAGGGTACTCAACAAGACCAGAACATCGGTCAATCTTTCAATGACCCTTATAGCTCTGCTATGGCATCACGCAGAATGGTTTCCGAACCTTCTGCAACTCCTAACGGAGCCCCCAAGAGAACTCCCTCCACGACACAATCTACTCAAACAACAACCTGCCAACGCATTCCACAAAGCCGTAGCTTCGCTACGACTACACGCCTGGAGACTATCCAGCATCTCTCTCAGAGAGGATTTTCGCAACAAGTTGCGACTGGGATGTCTGGATACCTGCGTAAGTCATCAGCAGCAATTTACCAGGCAAAGTGGAAAGTCTTCTGTGGTTAGTGTCGTGGAAGGGGTATCTCTCCACTCGATGTCACTATTCCAGCAATACCGTAGTTCCTCGTGTATTTGCGTGAAGAAATGCGCCTGTCAGTCTCGGCAGTAAAAGGCTATCGCTCAGCCTTAAGCCTTGCCTTCAGACTGAAAGGATTGGACATTTCTTCATCGCTAGAACTTTCCTTACTCATATGGAGTTATGAACTTACCTGGCCCCAGTCAGAAGTGAGACCTCCCCCATGGAACGTGGTTCGAGTTCTCAGGTCTCTTAAGAGACCTCCCTATGAACCATTACGCCAGGCACCCGATCGCCACCTGACTTAGAAGACGGTGTCCCTGCTAGCTTTGGCTTCGGCCAAGCGAGTCAGTGAACTTCATGGTCTCTCATACGACATCGCCCATTCAAGGGAATGGGGAGAGGTAACATTTATTACTAAGACTCAGAACCCGGGAGTAGCGGATCCATGATTCGACTCCTTCCGGATTTCTAGTCTCTGTACTATAGCAGATGACCCAGACCATCTCTTACTATGCCTAGTGAGGATTTTGAGGCTGTATTTTAAGAGAACAGACGCAGCCCGTCCTTGTGTGCCTGCACTATTCGCCAGCACAGGAAGGACCAAGAGGAGGGTCACCAAGAACACCATCTCAGTGTGGATTCACAAGGTCATAGACCATTCACTGAATCCAGACCCCCCTCCTTCACGTCGTCCCAGAGCTCATGATGTCAGGGGCGTAGCTACGTCCCTGGCATTCAAGAGAAACTTCTCAGTGATGCAGGTTCTTCAAGCTGGGGCGTGGAATCGTCAGATCACATTCACATCCCACTACCAGCAAGACGTGACCACAGGAGACTCGATACGTTCTCTTTTGGTCCTGTGGTGGCTGCACAACAGCTGGTTTAAAACCTCAAGCTCCTTATTGGCCAAGTAGCAGAAGTTGAGGGCAATGTTACCTGGTTTAGTCTGTGTGAATGAAAAGGTTTGACTGGCCCTACTTTTCTTCATTTTCCCTGTTCTTGGGGAAAGCAGCATCCTCGGTTCTCTGCATAGCTGACCTCAAACCACTGCAGGCAAACCATGCTCCTTTGTGTACCTAGTATAAAGACTAATACTGTTGCGTCCCCATACCCTGACGAGGTAGTATTGGGAAAGTCCTAGTTACACAGTTTTTCCTTCTAAAGAACTCTGAATAACTTTACCAGGACAGTCACACTTCTACATACCTTAACACACAGCTTGCGGAGAGCGGGGAAGGTTTTAGCAAGGTGCAAGCGCTCGCCTGCTGTTCCTGAGACTGCCATCCAGAGACATCCTGTTCCAGGGACTGCGCGCCAACGTTCACCTGTGCATCAGCGCACATCGTTGGAGTTTCCTGAGATAGCGCACAGGCGTTCACCAGTGATTCAGCCTGCGAGTGTCTCCTAGTCTCTTCTATGAAGGGCACCTCTCCCGTTCGCGGGAAAGGTCTCTCATAGAGACCCTTCCTCGGAGTATCAAACAGATCTTCCAGTGTTGAGCCAGCTGACCTACTGATCTACCAGCTCAACCTTGCACTGCAACGAAGGACTTCGACTCTGGACTCTGAAGCAGTCCTGCCTACGGTCCTCATCCGGGGATGACCGCCCTTTTTAAGGACACATCCCAGTTTGTAAACCCGCACGCGCGTGCTCACCGATGATATTCTTACGCCAACGATCTTCGTACGCGCGCAAGCGCCGACGATCTTTTTTCGCGTGCAAGTGTTGACAATCTTCTTTCGCGCGCAAGCGCCGACGATCTTTTTTCGCGTGCAAGCGCTGACAATCTTCTTTCGCGCGCAAGCGCCGACGATCTTCTTACGCGCCAGCGCCGACGATTTTCTTTCGCGTGCAAGCGCTGACGATCTTCCTACGCTTGTAAGCGCTGACGATCGTCCACGCGCGGGCACCGATGGTTTCCCACGTGCGCTCGCCGATCTTCTAACGCACGCGAGAGCCGACGATCTTCTTAAGCGCGCAAGTGCCGACGATCTTCAAGCACCAACAATCTTCTTACGCGCGCAAGCGCCGACGATCTTCTTACGCGCGCAAGCGCCGACGATTTTCTTACACGCGCAAGCGCCGACTATTTTCTTACACGCGCAAGCGCCGACGATCTTTTTCGCGCGCGGGTACCGATGGTCTCCCGCGTGCGCGCCGATGGTCTTCCGCGCGCGCCGATTGTGTTCCGCGCGCGCCGATTGTGTTCCGCGCGCACGTGAACGCCAACAAATTCCTATGCGCTGCAGCACGCTCCAACATTCTGGTCCACACGGGCTCTTCATTCTTATGCTGCGCATCAATATGATTCCTGCACACCCTATGAAGTCTCGCCCGCGCGCGTGAGCGTGCGAGCGTTTTCAGCAGTATCCCGTGCGCGAGCCCAGGGTATTCCCGCGTGCCCGCATCAGCGCTTCGACAGTCTCGCGCGCGACCCTCGAGTATTCCCCATCGCGCAAGCGCCAGCACGGTCCCTAGCGCAATCACCAATACCCTCCCCCGCGTGAGGCTCCCGGACATCGCGCGGCAAGGGCGCCATCACCACATTTCCCCCCCCCAAGCACAGAACAGCGCGCTTGCCGGTGGGGGGGAAGGTTCCAGAAAGCCCAGGGACATGACTTCCTTATCTTTTTACAGGCGACTTCCCCTCCAGAGGGAGTGTCTGACAGCGCAGCCGTCAGCTGGCAGCCTGGTTTGGGACTCTAATCAGAGTGGTAGCACAGGCTTTTAAGCTGTTTTCTCTGATTTAAGCCACAAATCCTTGGCTACATCCACTCCCCCGATGAGGAAAAGAGGAGTTTCGGACGAGGTAACTTCTACGAAGAGGCAGCAGTCTCCTCGTAAGTCTTCGAGGCAGGCACTCTCCCCCTCAGACTTTTCTCTCTCACCTTCGGACGAAGTTTTCCCGCCCTCAGGAGTGTCACGGGAGGTGAGACGTTCCCCAATCACACCATTAAGGGAAACCCCACCTCGCGCGATAAAGTCTTCTCGAATAGGGGTGGAGAAGAGCCTGCCTCCGTCGTGGTTGGAGTCCTGCATCCCTCCCGGGAGGGAGTCAAAGGACTCCAAGACAGTAACGGGAGTCCCCTAGCACCAAAATCTACAGGCTCAGACATTCTTTCGTTATGGGAACGAACCTGTTTGAGCATAAGGACGTGAAGCAGGCGGCTGAGAGGTGTAGGAAGTCACCAAGACTTCCTCCTATATGGGGCTTTGACATTCAAGCCCTATAAACTTCCAGCACCTCAGCAACCACGTCCCACCAAAACAACGGCAGCTAAGACAGTGGGGTCTAAGCCCTTTCCGGTCAAGGACAAGAAAGGCAATTAGTCCCCCAGGGGAGGGAAGAATCCTAGAAGGAGCAGCCTAGGCCTTAAACGTTAGGATTGCCAGCTACCCTGCATGTCCACCAGTGGCGGGATACTTACAAGGTTGCGCAGACAGGTTGCGGCAACTCAGGGCTGTTTCCTGGACGATTTCCGTAATCAGGCAGGGATATCGCGTCCTGTTCACAACACCTCTACCTCCCCTGAGGACGAATCCGGTGTCATTTAGCACCCTTGCCATGGGATCAGCAAGGGGGCGAACACTGTGGGCAGAAGCCCAGATTAAAGCAAACTCCGGTCAGCATGGAGACCGCAGACACAGTCAGTCTTGCAGTAAACCACAAGACTTCTTGTGTATACTGGATCTGAAGGATGCGTACTTCCAGATCCCAGTCCATCCGTCTTCAAGGAAGTACTTAGGATTCAGCATAGACAACAAGGAGTACCAGTTCAAGGTGCTGAGTTTCGGTCTCTCCACAGCACCACAGGGTTTCACCAGAGTTTTTACCCTAATATCTTTGTGGGGACTCAGGATCGGCTTCCATCTCCTCCATTATCTGGATGACGGCCTGATCCTAGCAAACTCGGAGTCACTCCCTCTTTGACACTGAGACAAACTTCTAGGACTTTGCCAGGACCTAAGGGTCAGGGTAAGTTTCAAGAAGTCCGCTCTGCTGCCCAATCAAAGACTGGTTCACCTAGGCATGATTATAGACACCAATCTCCATAAGGCCTTCCATCAGACGACAGGATAGCAAGGCTTAGAAGAGTCACAAGCCCTTTCCTCAGACGAGAAGAGCTTCCAACCCAATCGTGGTTACGTCTCTTCGGTCACCTTTCACCCTTGGCTCGTCTAGTTCACAACGGTCGCCTGAGGAAGAGGTTTCTCCAGGGGCGACTCAGGTCCTAGTGGAATCAAGACTGCGATTCCCCGGACATCATGATCCCTATGGATCCTGCGGAACACACGAACCGCCAGTGGTGGGTTTCCTTCCCACGGATTGGATGCTGTTTTCGGACACCACAAAAGAAGGAGGGGGGCCACGTTCTGTACCACAGTACCTCAGGCCTGTGGTCAGAATCGGAAAAGTTCGTCCATATGAATCTGCTAGAGATGAAGGCCGTCTTCCTGGCCTTTTAACAGTTCCAACAAAGACCTGGCGGATCATTCTGTGGTGTGATGAGCTACAACACCACAGTAGTAGCTTACATCAACAAGCAAGGAGGTACCTTTTCAAAGCAGCTATCCCATCTCTCAGTAGAGATACTGAGATAGACCGAAGTCCACTCGATTCCTCTGTCGGCTCGCTTCATTCCAGACAAAGGGAATGTGCTCGCCAACAGTCGGAGCAGAGCGTCTCAAATAATGAGTACCGAGTGGTCCTTGGATCATTCAGTAGCCAAAGATTTTATCTCCAATCCAGGCCCTCTGGCAGGCAGGGGATTTGAATTTATTTTTCGTCCCATCACAGTTTGGCTGGTAGTAGAAAGTTTAGTCTTTGATAAATGCCCTGAGGATTCTTTTATAGACTCATATGGGCTCCAGGTGGATTAGTTTACAGATCTGTTTCTCTTTCTAACATGTCCTGTTGTTACCTTGCAGGATCAATTTTATGAGACAGCTTCATTGCCAACATCTGCATCAAAACCACCTCGTGCTTCATCTGACTGCTTGGAGATGCTTTATTGTCTTCTCTTGTTTAATGTGGTAGTCTATGAATGAAGTTTGGGATAATTCATTGAAATGAACAATTTTTAAAAGGTTTGGTGATAGGTTGTGTTGAAGTTCTATCAATATGACATCAGCTTTTATAAGGAGACTGGGGCTTTTTTATGGCAAGGGGAAACTGTTGTTTACTAAATTTTGTTGTTGTTAAATCAATTCTTATAAGAAGTAATACCTAATGAAGTTGGGTGTGGGTTTTATGATTAATTTTGATATAGATATTACAATGTGTTTGATATCTTATATTATGGTTGTTCTATTTTATTTAAAGTAATTTTATGTGTTTTTTTTTTTTAACTTGATATTTATTTATATTTTCATTTTAGTTTCTAGATGTTGAGCCTTGGTAAGAGACATCTGAAGAGATGAGCAGAGGTCATGGGCCCAAGGTGAGTACTGTTTTAATGTGTATGGTTAACTATAGTACAAGTGCAGTGACATAATATTATGAGAAGTTTACTTTAAAAATTTTGTTGCGGAAATCATGGTAGGACAGCTTGAAATAGTGTAATTAAAGGTGTTATTCAAAGTTTGTTCCAGCACAAATACAAACCCTCCGTTATTTATAGGGGTATTACTTTCGGCGTAGCTGAAAAACAAGCCAGGATAATTTTAGTGTGGAATAACTACCCCATCCGCTAGTTAGCGGGTGGGGATGGGGTAGCCCGGCTACCCCGCTCACTCACACCTCTTGGCTGAGTAATCACTTTGGTTTTTGGCTCGGTTTAGTGCGAACCTACTGTCGCTCTCTCCTGCATTTGACTTGCCTCAACTGATCTTTCTCTTTTTCTCTTTTCAGGTTGTGCGTGTTACTGGAGTCCCGGTATGCATACTTGTCCTTTTCCTGAGGGCATCATGTGCTGTACTTTGTGTCGTCCGTTGAGATGGACCCTTACCTGATGTGCCCGGCTTGATGGGGCCATTGGTGTTCTAGGGACGACACCTTTGATCAGTGTAGGGAGTGGTTTGCCTCCCAGTGGGAGAGGTTATGGTGTCGGAAGAAGGCGGCTAAGCGCGATTCTTTGCCTTCGGATCTTCCTCGAAATCAAAGAAATGATGTGCTTCTTCTTCTAACCCTCAGCCTCTTTCCGAAGCTGCTCCTCCGCTGGGCCCTTCCGGGGAATGGCAGACTAGCAGCGCAGGCCTGGTTACCCCAGGTCAACCCTGCAGGTTAGGTGAGGGCATTGACTCCCCTAGCGAGTCAGCTCCTTCCCTTCCCCCCAGGGAGTGCCTGCTCATTTACTGATATCTTGTCTTTTTGGCCATCACTGGGCGTCGATGGTCCCAGTTCGAAGGAGGTTCTTTTCGAACTCCTTCAAATGGGAGCGGAGAGAA
Source organism: Palaemon carinicauda (assembly GCF_036898095.1). NCBI lineage: Eukaryota > Metazoa > Arthropoda > Malacostraca > Decapoda > Palaemonidae > Palaemon > Palaemon carinicauda. The sequence goes on from NC_090747.1 coordinate 76,870,742, forward strand.
TGTGTCCTTCTCCTTCTGTGGGCAGAGGGGCTGCAGCCCGTCAGTCAAACTCCAAGTCTGTGTCCGACGCGACGGATTTTACTGATCCACCAGGGGCGGTGGCAGAGCATTCTCTGAGGCAGGTTTCCCCTATGGGGGAACACTTCTCTCGTTCGCGAGAGAAGACCACCACTAGGCATCGGCAGTCTCGTTGTAGTGGTTTGCGAACTGTGGCCAGGTGCAGCACATGGACTGCCTTGTGTCCAAATGCTGACCACACTCCATTCACAACACAAAAAGATAAAATGGTGGAACACCCAGAAATCTGGGCAAAAGGTAAACAGGCAAGATAACTGGGCACTGGGCACAACTCAACGATTTTTTATACTGGGCAAGGGGACCCAGCTAGAATCTCAAATCTCCCTATTATCATTTCTTGAGTTCCCTGATTCTCTTGGCAGTGCTATGCACAGAGTCCTGGATGAGAGGAGCAGTATACTTTCTAGGTAAGGTATTTTTTGAAGCTCAAGTAAACTTTACAAACATTAGGAGAGAAAAATGATATTGAAAGTATGTAAAAAATCTCGAAATTGGTGGCTGAGAAGGGAACATATGCAGGAGAAGGAAACCCTTACAGTTTATAAGAAAAAGGAAAAATGAATTATTTCATTCATAAGAGAAAAAATAAATAAAATTACAATACATTACCATGAAAATGCAGGTCTTCAAAACCAGGAGAGACATAGATATCTCCAGGCAGAGCCTCTTAGAAATCAATTCTGTTAATCTATATATAGCCTATACATACATATACCAAGGCACTTCCCCCAATTTTGCGGGGTAGCCGATATCAAACAAATGAAACAGAAAAGGGGACCTCTCCTCTCTACGATCCTCCCAGCCTGACAAGGGACTCAACCGAGTTTGGCTGGTACTGCTAGGGGTGCCACAGCCCACCCTCCCCCGTTATCCACCACAGATGAAGCTTCATAACACTGAATCCCCTACTGCTGCTACCTCCGCGGTCATCCAAGGCACCGGAGGAAGCAGCAGGGCTTACCGGAACTGCGTCACAATCGCTCGCCATTCATTCCTATTTCTAGCACGCTCTCTTGCGTCTCTCTCATCTATCCTCCTATCACCCAGAGGTTCCTTCACTCCATCCATCCACCCAAACCTTAGCCTTCTTGTACTTCTCCCATCAACTCTTGCATTCATCACCTTCTTTAGCAGACAGCTAAATAATATAGACAGCCTATATAAGTATAATAAAAGACCAACATAACTGTGTATATATCTGGGCTAAATTCAAATGAGATTTCAATGGTTGCTTCCATTAGGATCAAAGGGATTATAAGGTAAGGTTACGCATCTGACCTGTCTATACATTCTCACCTTTACATCAGAAAGACAAAGAAAATATGATATATATTAAGAAAAGGCCTATTATCCTCAGTATTATACTCAAAAGGTACGGCTAAAGATCACTCACAATATAGTAATATCCTAAAAGCCATGCTACAGAAGTCTACATAGGCTATTAAAGTGCCTTAATGAACGCAACTGTGTGTACGTTGCTGTTGCCTGGGTGGTCCAATGATCTCACCAAGCAACACTACCACTACTATAAATATCCTGACACAAAAGTTATCAGCAGGCAACCTTGGCAGTCATAATCAAGACAAAGTTCTAAGCTGGCGGCATAAGAAAACCTCAAGCCCAATGGAGACACCAATGTAATGTTTTTTCTCTCACCCAAGCCTCCACTGCACCAATATCCCAAGAATCCTTCACAGTAAAAACTCTAAAATATCTGATCACAGGCTTGATATCTCTCCATCACGTCCCCTCAAGTTTCACTTTTGGTTTATACCATACATAGGATCATCAAACACCTTTTCCTTCACTTTTGAATCAGATTGTTGCAGTCCAGTCATTTCACATGCCCTTTCTTGATCTGACACTGTTGTTAAACCAAGCCAATGGCACCACATCAGACATGTAGGTGTTGGTACATTCAGTAAATGACGTTGGTTTTTTAATTCGTGCTTCTTCTTAATGACATAAGTCGATTACTTTGTCTTTGATATCCACATGCTTATTCGTAACAGTACCTCGACTGTGTGACTGCAATTCTAGCTAGCATCTCCAAGCCCTACAGGGAGTAGGGCGTGCTGCAAAAAGAATATAATGAAACAATGTTAAGGGACCTAAGTATAAAAATTTAACATACAAATTAAACATTTAAAGGTACAGTATACAGAAATGAAAATAATTTGTATTTTCCTATCTATAAATATTAAACATGTACATTTTAATACAAAGTTATTTATTTTAAGCATTATTAATAGAATATGGCATGATCATAGTTATCCAAGTGTTAGGGAACTAGCCATTATTTTAGCCTTTTTAAAACCCGGTAAGGACAAGTTTTTAGCAGCAAACTATCGACCAATTTCATTGACATCTTGTTTATGTAAAATCATGGAGAAGATGGTCAATGCAAGACTGATGTGGTACCTTGAAAAGAAGGGCATTTTATCACCTATTCAGTGTGGATTCAGATAAATGCACTCAACGACTGATGTGTTGATACGACTTGAGTCCCTTATTTGTGAAGCCTTTGCTTCCAAACAGCACCATGTGACAGTCTTTTTTGACCTTGAAAAGAGGAGAGCTACCACTGATTATTCAATCATTTTTTTCACATAGTTTTTCAAGTTAGAGTGGGTGAAACTCTATCAGTGAGTAAATGTCAGGAAGAGGGAGTTTGTCTTGGTAGTGTGCTGAGTGAAACCGTTTGCACTAGCAATTAATGGAATATCGTCAGTCATTCCCCAGGATGTTCTCTCAACACTATTTGTGGATGATCTCTCCATATCATTTGCTGGAGTTAGAATGGCAATGGTTTAGAGAAAAATACAACTCTCAATTGACAAAATTATTCAGTGGGCCGATATGAATGGATTTAAGTTCTCGACAAGTAAAACTGTTGTTGTCCGTTTCTGTCGTATTCGGGGAGTACATCCAGACCCAGATATATACATCAAAGGTCAACGGATCCCATGTGTAAGTGAAGCTAAATTTTTAGCTTGATATTTGATTGTGGGTTTACATGGGTTTCTCACTTAAAAGCGTTAGAAGCTAAATTTCTTGAGGCTGAATCTTTTAAAAGTATTGTCCCATACATCATGGGGCCAGACTGCAATACTATTGTAAAACAATATAAGGCCTTGA
>NC_090747.1:76881457-76931457 GCF_036898095.1 Palaemon carinicauda
GAGACATCATGATTTTTGCTGATGATATTGCTTTCTGGACATATGATCAGGAAGAACTAGAAAGAGCATTGATAGCCTTGAATAATTGTTTAACAGAAGCCGGACTGAAGATGAACATTAATAAAACAGAAATATTAACAATCAACAAACAACAACATGCTCCAACGAACATCATGATAAGAAATACGGTAATTAAGGACACCAACGCATTCAAGTATTTAGGGTGTATGTTTACAAACAACGGCTATAAGAACAAAGAAGAAATTTCTGAACGAATAAAGAAATATGATATATGCTCTGGAGCACTCTATCCAATTATGAGAGATGCATACGTACTTATAGAAGTAAAGAAAACCATATTTGAAGGATTACTAACACCAATCATGACATATGGATCAGAGAGCTGGTCAATGACAATCAAAGACAGGAGCATAGTCCAAGCTTCAGAGATGAAAAGCCTGAGAATAATAATGCACAAAACAAGAAGAGATAGAATAAGAAATGTAGATTTTAGAAGGATGGTTGAGGTATCTCCTATGTTGAACAAGATTGAGAAGGGACAGCTGAGATGGCTGAGACATTTAATGAGAATGGATGGAAATAGAATTGCAAGGAGGAGATGGGACTGGACGCCTGGTAGGAGGAGATCAAGAGGTAGACCACGTAAATGCTGGAGGGATGGAATTGAAGAGATTCTGACAAAGAACTACATGCCAACAATTGAACAGCTGAGAAGAGAGGGAATTTTTGAAAAGAGAATTGAGTGGAGAAGACAACTGATTCCACCAACAGGCTGAAAGCCTACCTGGGAGTGGAAGTGAAGTGAAGTGATATATATATATATATATATATATATATATATATATATATATATATATATATATATATATATATATATATACTGTATATGTATGTATATATATATATATATATATATATATATATATATATATATATATATATATATATATATATATAGATATATATATATAGATATATATAGATATATATATATATATATATATATATATATATATATATATATATATATATATATATATATATATATATATATATATTTATATTTATATATATTACATATATATATATATATATATATATATATATATATATATATATATATATATATATATATTTATTTATATATACATATGTGTACAGTAGAACCTCGGTTTACGAACGACTCCGCTTACGAATTTTTCGGTTTACGAAGTGACTTTCTCTGAAAATTCGTCTCGGTTAACGAATATTGTATCGGTTAACGAATTTAAATTTCCCTCCCACGCGCCGTTTTTTGTGGAAAAGTGTTAACGCCGCGTTTCCTGATCGCATTTTTCATGGAAATAACTTAACGACAGCATCTCACAATGGAGTCACGTGACTCCTCCCACGCATACCTACCACCCCCTAAACCCCTTTATTACCCCCTTCACTCGTTCATTATCTCAGTATCCGCCGTCTCGATAGCATACATACTTAGTGAATTCGTGGACGATTTCTTTGTGATTTTTACACGTGGTTTGTGATTTGTTTTATTTTCACTCATTTGTGATTACAGTACTGTACTGTGTATTATTGTGATAGACAATGGCTCCTAAGATGTCGAAGAAGGAAAGCAGTAAGAAGAAGCTGATGATAACGATCGAGATGAAGAAGGAGATCATCGAGAAGCATGACCAAGGCATGCGTGTGAAAGACATTGCTAGTTTTTTCAATCGCTCGCAGTCGACGATATGCACAATATTAAAGAAAAAAGAAGAAATAAAGGCCGCTAAAGGTGTATCGTCGTTGTCAAAACAACGGCCACCTATTCTTGATGACGTAGAAAATTTATTAATGGTGTGGTTAAATGAGAAGCAGCTCGCAGGAGATTCAGTAAATGAGAACATGATTTGCGAGAAGGCAAGAACCATTTACGAGGACTTGGTGAGAAGTGAGCCAGGCACATCAGCAGAAAAACAAAGTTTTAAGGTAAGCCGTGGTTGGTTTGAAAAATTCAAGAAGAGAACGGGTATCCATAGTGTTGTTCGGCATGGCGAGGGGGCCAGCGCCGATACGAAGGCAGCAGAGTCTTTTGTGAAAGAGTTCAAAAGGCTCGTGGACTCCGAGGACTACGTTTCCCAACAGGTGTTTAATTGCGATGAGACAGGCCTCTTTTGGAAGAAAATGCCCAGGAGGACCTATATCACGGCAGAAGAAAAGGCCCTTCCTGGCCATAAGCCCATGAAAGACCGTCTAACCCTGCTGTTCTGTTCCAACGCCAGTGGGGATTGCAAAATTAAACCTCTCCTGGTGTATCACTCGGAGAATCCACGAGCCTTCAAGAAGAACAATGTGCAGAAGAAAAAGTTGCACGTCATGTGGCGTTCTAATAGGAAGGCTTGGGTGACAAGGATCTTCTTCGTTGAGTGGATGAACGAGGTTTTTGGTCCCGAAGTCAAGAGATACCTCCTGGAGAAGGACCTCCCACTCAAAGCCTTGCTGTTAATGGACAATGCTCCTGCCCATCCTCCAGCCATTGAAGAGGACATAGCGGAGGAATACAAGTTCATTAAGGTGAAGTTCCTACCCCCCAACACCACTCCAATACTCCAGCCGATGGATCAGCAAGTGATCTCAAATTTTAAAAAACTTTATACCAAAGCTATGTTCCAGCGCTGCTTTGAAGTAACAGAGGGTACCAACCTTACCCTCAGAGAGTTTTGGAAGGATCACTACTCCATCTACAACTGCCTGACTTTAATTGATAAAGCCTGGCAAGGAGTCACCAGGAGAACCCTCAATTCCGCCTGGAAGAAACTGTGGCCCGACGCCGTTGCAGAACGGGATTTCGAGGGGTTCAAACTCAACCAGGAGGAAGCAGTTGACGAGGATATTGTGTCCTTGGGCAAGGCAATGGGGCTGGAGGTGGACACGGATGACATCGACGACCTCCTGCAGGAGCATAAGGAGCAGCTGACCACCGAGGAGCTGAAGGACCTGCACGAGCAGCAGCAAAGAGAGGTAATAGAGGAAATCTCATCTGAGGAGGAGGGAGGCACTGCAAAATCACTGTCTTCGAGTGAGATAAATGATTTTTTAAAGAAGTGGGAAGACGTGAAAAGTTTTCTTGAGGAAAATGTCCCGAATAAGGCTGAAACAGACCGTGCAATAAATTTATTAGTCGATAATGGGGTAGGTCACTTCTATAAAATTTTAAAGAACAGACAAAAGCAGGTGTCTATTGAAAAATATCTTGTGAAGGGGGAGAAAAGAACTGTGAAAGACGACGACCAAGAGTCTCGCAAACGCAAAACCAGTGATAGTGAACGCCATTCTCGCGAGAGAACTCCAGTCAACGTTCCTGAAGTTCTCATGGAGGGAGATTCTCCCTCCAAGCAGTAACCCCCTCCTCCTCCTTCCCCTCCTCTCGTCTCCATCAAGCCAGCAGCGACACTCCTCTAAGGTAAAGTTCAGGTTTACTGTGCATGCATATCCACATTTTCATCATTAAATGACTGCAATATTTTAATAATTTTGTGTAGAGTACAGTAGAGTACTGTATGTGTAAGGAAAAATTTGTGAAAATTGGTTTTTGTAGATGGGTTGAACTAATTATTTCGATTTTATAACATTCTTATGGGGAAATTCGTTTCGCGATACGAATTTTTCTGTATACGAGTTCGCATTAGGAACGAATTAAATTCGTAAACAGAGGTTCTACTGTATATATATATATATATATATATATATATATATATATATATATATATATATATATATATATATATATATATATATATATATATATATATATATATATACATATATATATATATATATATATATATATATATATATATATATATATATATATATATATATATATATATATATATATATATATATATAATGATAAATGTTGCACATTTATACATGTTTTTCATATTTAAATAAGCCATATATATTTTTGATACATTAATGTCTGGATTCTCTTAACGACCTCGGGATCAGAGCCCCAGGTGAAATCACACAAAGACAAGAGCTTGAGACCGGCCGGGAATCGAACCCTAGTCGGCAAGCTTGTATAGACAGTGACTAAAGCACTTCGTGGCCAAGTGGTTTAGTCACTGTCTATACAAGCTTGCCGACTGGGGTTCGATTCCCGGCCGATCTCAAGCTCTTGTCTTTGTGTGATTTCGCCTGGGGCTCTGATCCCGAGGTCGTTAAGAGAATCCAGACATTAATGTATCAAAAATATGTATGGCTTATTTGATATATATATATATATATATATATATATATATATATATATATATATATATATATATATATATATATATATATATATATATATATATATATATATATATATATATATATATATATATATACACATATATATGTATATATATAAATATAAATATAGATATGAATATATCTATCTATCTATATATATATATATATATATATATATATATATATATATATATATATATATATATATATATATATATATATATGTATATATATACTACTATATATATATATATATATATATATATATATATATATATATATATATATATATATATATATATATATATATATATATATATATATATATACATACTATATATAAATAGATATATATTTATATTTATATTTATATATACAATATGTATATATATATATATATATATATATATATATATATATATATATATATATATATATATATATATATATATATAAATAAATATATTGTATATATACATATACATATATATATTGTATACATATTTATACATGTAAAGTAAGAGTGTGGCAGGATGCACTTAATCACAGCGATGTGTACCAGGAATTCCTGTGTCCTACTGCACTGGCGCTGGAGCTAGGGAAGCCATTCATATTTGATGAGTTTCACAACAAATTCAAAGGTGATTGGACAGCAAGAAAGGAGAAAGAAATTGGAAAGGGAGTTGAAGCAGAGGATTAGAATGGCTAAGAGCACTCTCCAGAGGTAATCTCTGTGTTTAAAAGCTTAAAGGCTACTCATGAATGGTAGAGGTAAGGGACTGTGACAATGCCCATGAAGGACAATGTCCTAGAGACTAACCATATCTACATATGATCAATGCCCAAACCCCCTCTCTACTCAAGCTAGGACCAGGAAGGGCCAGTCAGTGGCTGCTGATGACTCACAGGTAGACTTATAGGCTCCCCGAATACCCCCATTCTTAGCTCACAAGGATGGCTAAGTTACAGACACTTCATGAAATTATCAAACTTGAGTGGGTCTTGAATGAGGGTCTGGCAGAATGCTAGCTAGGGATGTTTCCAATAGAAGTAGTTAAGTGTCCTAATAGTCTTTGCCTCTGGTGTTATAGCAATTTGTCTCAAGAGAGGAAGATCTGGGCTATCTCTGTCTCTTTATTCATTCCTTGGATGGAAAGATCTTGCCTAGTTTGGTCCTGATTCCCCTTACTAGATATACCATGTCTTGAGTTGATTGCAGGTGGGAATTCTTGTAATTTACCATGATCCCCAGATCTTGGCAAAATGTGAGAAGTCAGTCTCCATGGAGGAGAAGGGACTTCCTCAAGTCTGCCTGAATCAGCCAATCATCTAGGTATTGAAGTAGACGAAGGCCGTTCTTGTGTGCCTGGGTAGACACTCGGGTGAATACCCATGTGAACACCTGAGGTGCTGTGGACAGGCCAAAACACAGCACCTTGAATTGGTATATCTTTCTTCCTAATGTGAATCTTAGGTACTGCCTTGAGGATGGATGAATGAGGATCTGGAAGTATGCATCCTTGAGGTTTACCGATATCTTGAAGTCCAGAAGTCTGACAGCGTTTCTGACCGTCTGGGCCTTTTCCATCTTCAATGGGGTCTGATAAATGAACCTGTTCAAGGTAGAGAGGTTGATGACTGATCTCCAGAACCCGGACGCCTTTACAACTTGAAATAAACGACTGTATAAGCCCGAGGAACGTTCTGGAACCTCTCAGAGAACATCCTTTTCTAACCTTGTCTGGACTATGGCCCGTAGGGACTGTTCCTTCACGGATCCCCTTGCATAGGAATTTACATCGACAGCTGAACGGTCAGAGGAGGGAGAGAGTGCGTGTAAGGGATGATATTCCTCTCTCATAATACAGAAACCGGCTAAGGTTCGGTTCCGTGGAACATCCACCTCCGCCATATGCACTTTAGGCATCCCCCTACCAGGGGACTGGGTGGGGCACTGCCCTCCCTAGCAGGAACATCCTCACATGTTCCTTCTATCTCCTTTGTCTCTCCTTGAGTCCCTAGGTCGAAAGGTCTGCTTAGGGACTTACATCTGTGCAGATTGTTTTGCATAGGAGGTCTTCTTTGGTCCCTGAGTGTAAGCCAGAGAAGATCTCTGCGGTGGAGGCACCTCTAAGTGGGAGCGTGAGGTGACTGCCCTATGGAGGAGGATGTCTCGACTTGCCTTCCTCCATCTATCAGCAACAGCCTCAGTGTCCTTGATGCTGAACAGTGAAGGGCCATCAAAGGGGGCATTACGCAGCCTCATTACTTCGGTCTTCGGTACCAGCCTCTGGAATTTTGAGACCACTGCATCGCTCTCAAAACCCAGTTAACTCACTGGTTAACAACATTCTCAGTTAAGAACTCGAGTCCTGGCTCCCTAGAGAAGAAAGGCTAACAGCACTTTCTTCCCCTGAGGAATGGAGAGATTCTCGTTCTTAACAAGGTAACCTACCGTTCCTAACGAAAATTCCAACCAGAAAATGGATTGCAAGGAACATCTTGTAACCTGCTCCATGTTGTGGGTGTCACCTGCAGAGAAATGCACTGGCAGAGTTGCCAGTTTGGCCAATGAAGAGTTTTGGGTCAATGATAAGATTGCTGGGTCTAATGGTAGAGGAGATACATTGTGCTGGATGTACGATGGAGGAAGCAAAGGAGAAGAATCAAGCAAACAAAGAGATCGGGAGGTTCCTGTCACTTGGGAGTAAGCCTTTTTTTTTGCGGCTTTGACCCCCCCCCCCCCCTCAACCAAGGTAAGGCTACCTTAGTCTTGATGGGTCTCTGCATATCACAGGAGAAGTCTAGGATTGAGTCCTTTCCCTTTGTCGTGATTGGTGATCGGGGCCGGCTACCTTAGTTTGTTAACTCTCCTAATGCCGGCTAGAACTTGCAAAAAGAGGCGATATGCATCTTTCTGCTCCAGGGTGATATTTAGGGGCTGGCGGATGCCGGTAGGGCTCCGTCAGAATGTTCGGATTGATCGTTGAAAGGTTCTTCCTCCTCCGAGCTAGCACCCATAGCAACCTGGGGAGGGCCGAGGTTATCAACAGAGTTAATTTTGTTTGAGGACTGAGCCCTCGGAGGGAGACCACTATGCTCTGGTCTTACAGAAGCAGACGGAACCGTGGAATGTTCACCTCGAGATTGGGAATGTTCCCCTCGAGATTAAAGTTCATCTATAGAACGTCAAATCACGTGTAATGTTTTGATGTCCTTCCTTTCCCCGTAGACAGATGTTAAAGCCTTCGAGAATGGAAGAACTCAACTTCTTCTCTACCTCCTAAAGTTGTGCTCCTTTGGAGGGGACTGAAGAAGGACCTTCTATCACCTTGGAAGAGGGTTCCGGCTGGCTCATTTCTATAGGCAAAAGCCTATATTGTACTTGTACGAAGTTGTATGTTATTCCCCAAAGGGGCCGTAGTTGCCTTCCGATTCCTTCTCTTCTTCGGAACGATCGGGATCAATCCTAGCCTCTCCCAGACCGGGTCTTGGTCAGTAGGAGCCTTGGTCTTTAGGTACTCCCAGTACCTGGAAGAAACCTGAGGATTGGGAGGAGGTAGAGAAGGAGGTTGCCTAGCAATGCTACTGTGCCTAGGGTCAGATGTGTGTCTTCACTCCCTATGGAGAATTCCAGCGGGATGACAGAAGTGTGGGGTGAAGGAACCTTCTGGGGACTGGTTGTTGAACCTGATACCGTGTGTTTCGACTCCTTTACAAGATCCAGAAACCAAGGGCCATCCTTCGAAAATGGAATTGTGTTTGACTGTGCCCCATGTGCCTGTTTACTTGGTCTAGGAAGAGTGCCATGGGAAGGAAGGGGGCAAGAGGATGATTCCTCATGCCCTTATCTGTGCTCCTCTTCCCTGTGGAAGTGTGTGCCATTAACTTGTCTTAATGAAAGATTGCTCTGACAGGGAAAACCTACAGTATTCTCTTTTGTGAGGGAACATGCTGTACCACATGCAAAAAAGATTTACTGAATGGCATGCATTGGTGAGGTGATTGCTGATAGATCATGCACTCCTGTCAGGTTGCACAGATAAGTTGTAGTCTGCTTGCGCGCAGTGTGCATTGACGAAGCAGAGCTCGCCTTTGCTCAAGACAAAGAGTTTAGCGTGCTCTTGTCTAGATATAAAGACTCACTAGAAGAAGCAATGTTTGTAGCAATAGCGCGCATTCCTTCTTCTGGCAGAAGAGCTCTCCCTTCAATCTCATTAGATGGTAGGGTGCACAACTCTGCGCAAGACTCGTCTGCTGAAAGTTGATCAGCATGCCCACTTAGAAGCGTGTCTAGGAGAAACTCTCCTACTTGCCTTTTCCATAACAGGAGAAAGGCACGCTGTTTTCTTTTCCTCTAAGGCAAGGAAGGGCAGGCGGTTGCTGCGCGCTTATGCGCATGCTGCAAATTAGATTGTTCCTTACAAGAAGGAAAACCTAAGGTGCAAGGTCACGAGACCTTTTCCTCACATTGTGCGTAGTGCGTAGGATACAACGATGAGGGAGAGAGATTGCAGACATTTGCCTCCCACCGTCATTGTCCAGTTCTGAAAAGCTGTGCTCTGATGGGCTAGAGCAAGGCATGGATGAGTCCAATGCTCCTTAGTGAAACCCCCAGCAGGGAAACCACTCAGGAGAAGGCCGTCTCTCCCGCGGGCGGGAAGGACGATCAGCCCCTTTACAGTATCTCCTCACGGCAAATCTCCTCCCGGGCAAGAAGCTTGCTGAACAGAAGCTGGTGAAGGGGATCTCTCCCTTGGAAGGGAAGATCGCCCAACACTGGTGAAGAATGCCCCTCCCATAAAATGGAAGGACCTCCAGACAGCTCACTTGGTCTCTTTTCCGGCCGGGTGAACCCAGCCAAAAGATCGATTCCATGAACTGCCTTTGGGACATAGCCGAAGCTAGACCCTGGGTTCCCCCCCTCCAGGGTATCACCTGACAAGTCACTTAGAGGAGAACTTGTCAGCAACTGCTTACACCCGCCCGTTGAAGCAGAGTGAAGGCCGTGGCGAACAGAAGCTGAGGAAAAGGCAGTTTAACGGACGTGATACTCTGGGTTGAAGATTGGAGCGTCAGGGGTGAAAATCAACCCCTGGGGAGGATGTCTGCTCCCATCGCGTGCCCAACTGCAAAACTTCTTGCAACCTTTCCTTGCTCGGGAAACCCTTGAGCCCCAAGGAATGCCACAGAAGAAGAACAGCTTCGTTGGAAAGAGACTTCCTTATGGTGGCGGCCGCCGCTTTTTTTCTAGGGCAAACAGCGGAGGCCCTGACACTCAAGGTTGTCCCGGAGTCACATGGCCGCCACTTGTACTCGTTTGACTCCCAGTGTAATAAGAACGAGCAGAGTCATCGAGGAGAGATCGAGTTGATGGAAAATGATGGTGAGGTTTCTTCCCTTTCAAGGCTTTTACATCCAAGAGGAAGGATTCTTCTTCGCCGCCGCCTTCTGTCGCCTACTAAATCTCGTCCACTGGAGGGCGACCACTCCCTACACACTGAACAAGGGGACCCCTACACGCAGGACAGAGACCGTGAGAATCCGTCTCCTCAGCGGATATCAAGGTACCGCAATGGCGCCCTTCATTACCAGGACAACCCCGCATTGTTGGATCTTACGAGCAGTCAAACCTGAAAAGAAAAAGAAATGAAAATAGAACATTTTTGCCTTTTTAGGCCAATTGTTAGATATACTGTACATGAAATCTTTTGTTTAGAGTTTTAGTGGAGGAGTGAGACACATTTGCAATCCACCGAGCCAAAATAAGAAGTGATGATGTTTACTGGTGCTGGAGTGAGTGGGGTGGTGGGTTACCACCACTATCCCCCTCCCGCTAACTCCAAGAGGGTAGTTACACCTCACAAAATCTTAATGGCTGGTTTCAGCTGTTTCCAAAATAATACTCTTATGTAAAGAGCTTCAGGTTTGTATAGTTAGGAAAAATACAAATTATTCTAGATTTGTCAAATTGCATTCAGAATAGATGACCATTTAAGGTGTAATACCAATTGGAACTCCATTCATTCATTTTGCCCTTAACAGACCACTGACATTAGCCTTCCACAAACAGGGGGGTGATTGCGTGAATTGTGGGGTAAGTACATCGGCCCTGCGCAGTGAGGTTGAGGTGCTAAAACGCAGATTACTTGATCGTGACGTTGCTATTGTTCAGCTGGAGGCACAGATGGCACAAGACAGACCGGAACACTTCCCTCAAGGCCAAGTAGCAGTTTTGAGAGCACAGTGTGACCACTGGCAAGATAAATATGACAGGTAGAGTAATTATATTTTCTATCGTACTGTATTTGTAAGATACTAGGTATGTCTTCAATTGATTTTTTAAATAAAATTCATGAGGTGAAACCAAGTTTTTAAGTCATAGGATCAAGCTTATTTATTTCAGGTTATTAGAAGCTCATAAAAGATTACAAAAAGTCAACCAGGGACTTGAAGATAAGCTACTCCGATTAGTAGACCGTACTGAAAGTGAGAAGTCTAGTTTGGCAGCAGATACAGCTAGTCTCACCACTGCCCTGACCACGGCTGCTCAAGCTATCAACAGATTGAAGCAGGAAAATGTAAGTTATGAGTGTGAATTTTACTTTGGGATGAAACTTTAATTAGATGATTGGGACATTAAGAAAAATCTGCTGTTGTAACTTGAAGAGTATTGTGTTGAAAAACTTGAATCAGGTTAGCAGACTTAAATTGTTTTCTTGGATATGATTATAAGGTAATGCAGTCCTATATGTATATGTCTTTATTTCAATAACCCTTATCTGAAAATCAAATAGCTACAGTATATCATTCAAAGCGAGTGCTTTCTCGCCAAAGAAATAAAAATACATTACAATATTATAATTTACTCCTTCAGTATCATGCTTACATTCCTATTACCACCTGCCAATTCTTTTTAGTGAAGTAGATTTGCACCGACTCGCAGGGGTACCCTTTTAACTCGGAAAAGTATCCTGATCGCTGATTGGTTGGACAAGATAATTCTAACCAATCAGATAGAATGAAACTTTTCCGAGCTAAAATGACACCTCTGCGAGTCAGTGCAAATGTGCCTCATTAAAAAGAATTGAGTATAGTTGGTAGCAACTGACTCGGGGTTGGCGTACCCTTGCTTACTTGCTTAGCGCAGTAAGAATCTCTCTACATTCATAGCTCAGACAGAAAATAGTGACTGGGATTCTCTCCTTTGTTTTGAAATTTGATGTATAGACCTAAGTTTTGAAAAATGGAAATGTTTTCAGCACAAGTTGGAGTGGCTGTTGAATTTGTTACGACAGGTGGTGTGCACGGGCGAATAGCCCTACCCTCCCTCCTGTCAAAGACTCTTCACTTTTGTCTTCAGCTGGAATAATCACAGATTTACTGTCGTGACCTATCCAAAGGTTTTGATTCTTATTCTTGTTTTTTCCATTAAGTCGGGGATTGTTTGGATTTATGATGCTGATCATGGATGATACTCAATTCCGTAAAGGCCAGACTATTCAGTATATGTTCTCCCAGTGATTGCTGCACACTTACATGTACAGTACTATTGTATACTGTAAACTCTTCTGGTATTGTTATTATTATTACTAGCTAAGTTATAACCCTAGTTGGGAAAGCAGGATTTTAGAAGCCATAAGGCTCCAACAGGGAAAATATCCCAGTGAGGATTGGAAATGAATAAACTATATATGAGAATTGATGAATCAAGATATGAAATATTTTAAGGTCAGTAATGCTAAATAGATCTGATATATATAGACTGTGAAGAGAGACTTGTGTCAACCTTTTCTGCATAAAAACATTTGTTGCAAGTTTGAATTCTTGAAGTTCCACCGATTTGACCAAGACATTAGGAAGATCATCCTACAATCTTGTCACAGCTGAAATTAAAGACATCTACAATGCAGTAATCCCTCAGCTATCGCTGGCGTTCCATTCCAGGCCACCCAGTGGTAACTGAAAAACCATAAAATAGATATAGAAATACTGTATAAAGTGTATTTTTATTTTTATTTTAAAAATTTTTTTCCTACTTATTAGATTTTTTTTTTTGTAAATTTAAGCTTTTATAAACCCTCCTAACTCTTATAATCCTGTTATACACTCTTAAAACACTTTTTAAGCTAAATCTTACTTGTAAACACCTTCTTACATATATGTAAATGAAATTTTTTTATATGTAAATACTGCTCGTACAGGCTATGTCATCGACCAAACTATACAGTATGTCTATTTACTGTGGCCAAAAATTACGAATGTTTTTAGAATTAACAGGATTTTATTAACACTGAATTTTAACTTAACTTTAACTTAACTTTATCTAAAAATTATGATTGTAATATTAGTATCGTGTTATGAAGTAAAAACAGCAAATATACGTCTTTTCCATTGATTACGTTTGTAATGCCTTGAGGACTGCAGTCTATGCTTTCCAAATCAGCTGATTAAGGGAAATTACCAAATTATTTTATTTTCTTGCTTAAAGAAACTTGATACTACTTAAATTATCATTTTTATTTTTACCATATAAAAGTATGTACAGTGAACCCTCGCTACTTCGCGGTTCGACCATCGCGGATTCACCACTTCGCGAGTTTTTTTCCATAACCCATATATATATACATATCGCGGATTTTCCGGAAATTTAGAAAATACCGCGAAATCTGAAGACCCCAAATACGATATTTCGTTACCTGTAATTCCATTAATACTGTAATTAGTAATATCTGCTCTTACTGATTGTTCATTGCATTACATATGATATATAATTCAGCACAGAAAGAAATAAAACACGAAAAGAGAATGTGATCATACGATAATTCAGTACTGTATACAGTACGTAGTAAAATTAAATCGAACATGAAACGCAAATCAGATGCAGTCATACAATATTAGAATGGTGTAAGGCTGCTGATGGCTACTACTGTACTACAAATGTAATGGATGTGCTTCTTTTCCATGAATCTTTTATATGTATACGTACGTAGTACTGCATCCAATAATATTCTTTGTTGCAAAAATCACATTTCGAATAAGCGTACGAGAGAGAGAGAGATAGAGAGAGAGAGAGAGAGAGACACATCCTACAAAAGAATAAAATAGCATACGTAAAGCTATTATTATTATTGTTATTATTATTATTATTATTGTTGTTTTTCAATATTAAACTTACCCGATGATCATATAGCTGTCAGCTCTGCTGCCCGACAGAAAAACCTACGGGCGGAATACGCCAGCGATCGCTATACAGGTGGGGGTGTACATCAACAGCGCCATCTGTCAAGTAGGTACTCAAGTACTCGATGTCAACAAAGAACCAATTTTCTCTCTGTCGTGCCACTGGCAAGACCTACTAAATACGCTGTTACTAACTGGATTTGTTTTCACAACTATTTGGTGAAGTACACTATTCCAGTTTTGAGCTTTCGCTATGCAGGGGTTTTATCTTCATTTCAAAACTTGAAC
This sequence comes from Palaemon carinicauda, assembly GCF_036898095.1. NCBI lineage: Eukaryota > Metazoa > Arthropoda > Malacostraca > Decapoda > Palaemonidae > Palaemon > Palaemon carinicauda. Next base: position 76,895,228 of record NC_090747.1, read on the forward strand.
TCGTTTTGGATAGATTTAATTATGGTGACAAAGAGAGTATGGACTCTCTTTCACTTTTAAATGGCCGACCCTTCCCTTAGACGGAAGTGTGTTTAGGTTTTTAGTAATTTTGCTCAACACGTTATAGATCTATATTTTATATCTCTCCGCCTTTATTAGGCCTCTTCGATTAACTTTCCTTTTATTATAAACATATAAAAATAAATTTTTATGTTTTGTTTATATGCGACCTTTCCTAATACTGTAGTAGGCGGTCCTGACTTGGAACCGAAGTTAATCAACGTTGAGCCCGTTATATCGTATTTAACCTTTAAAGAATTTATAACTTTTTAAATTTAATGTTTTATGAAAGAATTTCTTTGATAGTCTCGTACTGTTTTCAAAGATGAACTAACGTTTAGTTTTTTAGTCTACGCAGTTGTTGACGTTCAGGACGTTCAACATGCGCTCTATCGTTACGATAGAGAGAGAGTTTTTCACGGTTTCACTTTGCAGTAAGAGTAAACCGATTCTAGCGTTTCGTTCATTCTTTCTTAGCTTTAATGGTTTTAATTCTAAATTAAAGGAACTTTTTATTTGGAAAACCTTTCAGTTTTTTCCTTTAGCATATATCATGTTTTGACGATATATAATTGGGCTCTTCTCTCAGGTGCGAAATCTAGAGAGAAAGAGAGAGATAGAGACGGAGGGAGAGAGAGGAGAAAAAACGTTTCGTTCGAGCGGGTAACGTTGTTCTCGTTTTACTCTCCTCCCTAGTCGCTGTAGGGGAAGAAGGTAAAACGTTTCTAGGGTTTTATTCTTGTTCCCAGGCTTTGTGCGGTGAGAGATTGTTAACGTAGTTTATTTGAACTAGTGTTTAGTCTCTTTCCCAGCCACTGAATTCTTTATCTTTATATATGTTTTCTGTTGCATTATACGACTGTTTTCGCAATTACTACCTTTTAATGAAGGGTAGGATTGCGTGTTTCAGGTAGAAATCAGTAAAAGTTTCGATTTCAGTGAAATAAGTGCAAAATAGAAAATCAAAGTGATAAAGTGATATGCGCAAAGTGTTACAGTGTTGCGTCCGAGGGTTCGTCTGTTCGTGCCTGTCGTTCACCTAGTCCGGGACCTCTTGCAAGCTCCCAAGCCCAGGGGAAAAGTAATGTCGAACGACTTATGGGTTCCTCAGGCCTTGATCAACGAACAGACGTTTCCCTCCGTGGTTTCGGGCGTATCTACCCAAGATCGCCCCACCCACACAAAGACGAGAGAGCCCATTTACTTCTCGTCTGCGGAAGAGGTTTCTCGTAAGAAACCTTGGACCAAGGTCTCGCAGCTTATTAAGTGCAAGTCGGTCCCTTCCGCGCAAGTCCAACGGCCCAGGTGTAGCCACTGGGTCAGTTCGGACTCGCTGCAGTCTTCCGATGACTGCACACCTCCTAAGAGAGGTAAAGCGGTACCGCAACAGGCAGTAACTCCGTCTGTTGCCGCACCCGCTGTTTTAGACCCTCAGTCACAACGGACAGTAGCTCCGTCTGTTGCCGCTTTTGTAGACCCTAAGTGGTCTTTACTGCAGTCTATGCAGACTCAGTTAGCTGCGGTTATGCAGGAGTTTCGTGCGGAGAAGGTTGACACTGCTCCCGTTAGCCTACAACCTGCCACGGTTGTGCGCCCAGCTCACGCTGAGGCTGCCTGCTCCCACACTCCGGCTGCGGAGAGGTTGGCGCTGCACCCGTTAGCCTACAACCTGCCACGGTTGTGCGCCCAGCTCACGCTGAGGCTGCCTGCTCCCACACTCCGGCTGCGGAGAGGTTGGCGCTGCACCCGTTAGCCTACAACCTGCCACGGTTGTGCGCCCAGCAGACGCTGAGGCTGCCTGCTCCCACACTCTTGTTGTGAAAGCTCCTCCACCCATGCGCAGTCGACCCTGCCAGACGCATGCTGACTCCCACAGACGCACGGAGCACTCCGTTGCCGTGCGTGAGCTACCACAACAACAGGAGGGTGGAGTTAAGCTGCCGTGTTTTGACACGGTGCGTCAGCCTCCGCAACCCACTGTGGTTACCGCCACTCGCTAGCAGCAGACTAGTCAGTCAGGAGTTGAGGCTTCGCCACACAGCTTTGGTTGTTGCCAGCTCACAGACTGTCAAGCAGTTACATGACGTTGCCTTCTGGTCTGCTACTAATGCACCAGTGCTGTATGTCCTCACGCACCTGTTGTGGTTGACAGTTCAGTTTTTGACAGTTCACAGACTGTCAAGCAGTTACATAACGTTGCCTTCTGGTCTGCTGCTAATGCACCAGTGCTGTATGTCCTCACGCACCTGTTGTGGTTGACAGTTCAGTTTTTGACAGTTCACAGACTGTCAAGCAGTTACATAACGTTGCCTTCTGGTCTGCTGCTTATGCACCAGTGAGACCCTCACTGAGATAACCTAGCTTTTCTCGGACAAGGTTCCTGTAGATGAGAAAGTGCTGTTCTCCCTCCTACTGATATTCCTTTGAGGACTCTGTCATTTGGAGAGGAGCCTTAAGCTGCTTAGCCTCCTATGGACTTTAATTAAAGCATTACAAGGCTTCCAGGGATGGTAAATGGTTCCGCTTCAGTCGCTAACCCCGTCTGTTGCCACTCCTGCTCCCATAGACCCTAATGGGCTTTGCTGCAAGACATGCAGTCCAAGCTTGTGTCCTTGATAGAGGACTTTTTACGGAGAAGAACCTTCTGGCCAACAACCTTCCTACCGGTTGGTTGTGCGCCCTGTTGACACTGAGGTATCCTACTCGCGTCCGCCAGTTGAGGTGGTTCCTCCACCGATGCGACCCAGTGTGGGTTGCCAGTCGCACGTTGACGTTAAGCGACGCTCGGAGGTGGTTGATGAAGTGTGTCACTAGGAAGACGTTCAACAACCAGCAGAGGTGACTTGTTGTGACGCAGTGTGTCAACCTCAGCAACCCGGTAGGGTGTTGACTGCACAACCCAGACAGTCTAGACAGTTTCGGGTTGACGCTGTACTTCCTCGCGTCCCCATGGTTGACAGTTCACAGACGGTGCAGCAGTACCATGATATTGCGTCCGGCTCCGTCACGCATCCACCAGTGCGACCGGATTCAGCGAGTCAGACGTTGCCCACTCCGTTGCCGTTTCCTCATCAGTTTTGGATAAGGAACCCTCTGATGAGGACGTTGCTGAACTAGACGATCAACCCCCAGCCCTGCTATCCATCCAGAAGATGCTGAAGAAGGAACGCTGCCCTGTCAGGCTGTGGATGAGTCTGGTAAGGACACTGTCATCCGTGGTTCTTTTGTGTCACTTGGAAGACTACACCTCCGTCCTCTTCTGTATCATCTAGCTTTTCACTGGAAAAAGGACAAGACGCTAGAAGCGGTCTCGATCCCGGTTTCCGGAAAGATAAAGTCTGGTCTGACTTGGTGAAAGGACTTTATCAACCTTAGAAAGGGTCTTCCCCTGTCTGTTCAGACTCCCAACCACGTTCTCTTCTCGGACGCATCGGACGTAGTCTGGGGTGCGACATTAGGCGGTAGGGAATGCTCGGGATTATGGAACTCGAGTCAAAGGACAATGCATTTCAACTGCAAGAAGCTACTGGCAGTACGTCTGATCTGGAAAAGCTTCACGTCTCTCCTTCAAGGCAAGTGGTGGAGGTGAACTCGGACAACACCCGGCTTTGACGTACATCTCCAAGCAAGGAGGGACCTACTCTCTGACATGGTACGAGATCGCAAGGGACCTCCTCACCTGGTCAACAGGTCTAGACTTTTCACTAGTAACGAGGTTCATCCAAGGCAACTTGAATAATTCCAACAGATTGGACCCTCCACAAGGATGTATGCAAGAGACTTTGGGCCACCTGGGGCCAGCCAACCATAGATCTCTTCGCAACCTCGATGACCAAGAGGCTCCCAATAGTTTGCTCACCTTTCCCGGACCCAGCAGTAGTTCATATAGATGCCTTTCTACTAGATTGGTCACATCTAGATCTATATGCATTCCCTCCGTTCAAGATTGTCAACAAGGTACTGCAGAAGTTCGCCTCTCACGAAGGGACAAGGTTGACGCTAGTTGCTTCCCTCTGGCCCGCGAGAGAATAACTCACCGAGGTACTTCGATGGCTAGTAGACGTTCCCAGAACACTTCCCCTAAGGGTGGACCTTCTACGTCAGCCACGCGTAAAGAAGGTGCACCAAGGCCTCCACGCTCTTCGTCTGACTGCCTTCAGATTATCGAAAGACTCTCGAGAGCTAGAGGCTTTTCGAAGGAGGCAACCAGAGCGTTTGCTAGAGCAAGGAGAACATCCACCCTTAGAATCTACCAATCGAAGTGGGAAATCTTCCGAAACTGGTGCAAGTCAGTATCCGTATCCTCGACCAGTACCTCTGTAACTCAAATAGCTGACTTTCTCTTATATCTGAGGAAAGAACGATCTCTTTCAGCTCCCACTATCAAGGGTTACAGAAGCATGTTGGCATCAGTCTTCCGTCACAGAGGCTTAGATCTTTCCAACAATAAAGATCTACAAGACCTCCTTAAGTCTTTTGAGACCACGAAGGAGCGTCGTTTGGTTACACCTGGTTGGAATTTAGACGTGGTACTAAGATTCCTTATGTCAGACAGGTTCGAACCGCTTCAATCAGCCTCCCTGAAAGATCTCACCTTTAAGACTCTTTTCCTGATATGCTTAACCACAGCTAAAAGAGTCAGTGAGATTCATGCCTTCAGCAAGAACATCGGATTCTCATCCGAAACGGCTACATGTTCTACAACTTGGTTTTCTAGCCAAACACGAGCTGCCTTCTCGGCCTTGACCAATATCGTTCGATATTCCAAACTTATCGCATGGTTTGAAATGAACTAGAAAGAGTATTATGTCCTGTAAGAGCTCTTAAGTTCTATTTAAAAACCTTTACGAGGCCCGTTTGAAGCTTTATGGTGTTCAGTTAAGAATCCATCTTTGCCTTTGTCAGAGAATTCTTTATCCTATTTTATCAGACTGTTAATACGAGAAGCTCATTCCCATCTGAATGAGGAAGACCAAGCTTTGCTGAAGGTAAGGACACACGAAGTTAGAGCTGTCGCAACTTCCGTGGCCTTTAAACAAAATAGATCTCTGCAAAGTATATTCGACGCAACCTATTGGAAAAGCAAATCAGTGTTCGCGTCTTTTATCTTAAGAATGTCCAGTCTCTTTACGAGAACTGCTACACTCTGGGACCATTCGTAGCAACGAGTGCAGTAGTGGTGAGGGCTCCACCACTACAATTCCCTAATTCCATAACCTTTTTAATCTTTCTCTTGAAATGTTTTATTATTGTTTTGGGTTGTCCGGAAGGCTAAGAAGCCTTTCGCATCCTACTTGATTTGGCGGGTGGTCAAAGTCATTTCTTGAGAAGCGCCTAGATTAGAGGTTTTGATGAGGACCTTTAGTATGGGTTGCAACCCTTCATACTTCAGCTCCTAGGAGTCGCTCAGCATCCTATGAGGATCGCGAGGCTCAGTAAGGAAGACGTACTTAAAAAGGCAGAGTAATTGTTCAAGTCGACTTCCTTACCAGGTACTTATTTATTTTATGTTTGTTATTTTGAATAACTGCTAAAATGAAATACGGAATACTTAGCTCATAATAATGTCAACATGTAATGCTGGTCTCTACCCACCCCCCTGGGTGTGAATCGGCTATATGATCATCGGGTAAGTTTAATATTGAAAAATGTTATTTTCCTTAGTAAAATAAATTTTTGAATATACTTACCCGATGATCATAAATTAAAGGACCCACCCATCCTCCCCAATAGAGACCCAGTGGACAGAGGAGAAAATTGGTTCTTTGTTGACATCGAGTACTTGAGTACCTACTTGACAGATGGCGCTGTTGATGTACACCCCCACCTGTATAGCGATCGCTGGCGTATTCCGCCCGTAGGTTTTTCTGTCGGGCAGCAGAGCTGACAGCTATATGATCATCGGGTAAGTATATTCAAAAATTTATTTTACTAAGGAAAATAACATTTTTGTTAATAAAATTATTATTGTTATTATTATTATCATTATTATTATCATTATTATTATCATTATTATTATTATTATTACTGTATTATTATCATACGATAATTCAGTACTGTACTGTATACAGTACGTAGTAAAATTAAATCTAACATGAAACGCAAATCAGATGCAGTCATACCATATTAGAATGGTGTAAGGCTGCTGATGGCTACTACTGTACTACAAATGTAATGGATGTGCTTCTTTTCCATGAATCTTTTGTATGTATACGTACGTAGTACTGCATTCAATAATATTCTTTGTTGCAAAAATCACATTTCGAATAAGCGTATGAGAGAGAGAGAGAGAGAGAGAGAGAGAGAGAGAGAGAGAGAGAGAGAGAGACATCCTACAAAAGAATAAAATAGCATACGTAAAGCTATTATTATTATTGTTATTATTATTATTATTGTTGTTGTTGTTAATAAAATTATTATTGTTATTATTATTATCATTATTATTATTATTATTACTGTATTATTATCATTATTTATTATTATTATTATTAATACTGTACGTACAGTATACGCGGGGTATCTTGTACTTTGAGTTGGTAACCTACGCATCATATAAGACGGGTTGTGATTGGTTCAAGCGCTGAAAGATGACGAATCAGAACTCAAGTTTTGTTATCTAGCCTGTGATTGGTGTTTTGCCCGCATCTCCAACCCGCAGCATCTAGGATCTCGCGGGCCCGCATCGTCCACTTTCACTTACGCCGTATCGCTGAGTAGACGTTCTTAAGTTTGTGAAGTTTAATCTGTGCTGTGTGCGACTGTTTTAAGTTGAACTTTTTGTTGAACTTTCTGTGTAAATCCTACTGTACAATGCCTCCCAAGCGTTCTGCTTCTGCTAAGGCTGGTAGTGAGCTTAAACGCCACCGAAGGATGATGACGATTGCTGAGAAGGTGACGCTTCTCGATATGTTGAAAGACGGTAGAAGCTACGCGGCCGCAGCGCCCCATTTTGGAATCGACGAATCCACTGTTCGCTATATCAAGAAGGACGAGGCGAACATTAGAAAGACGGCTGCAATCACCTTTAGCAGATCAGCGAAGCGAGTCGTTACAACGCGTAATAAAACGATCGTACGCATGGAAGGAGCTTTAGCTGTGTGGATTGCCGACTGCCGGAAGAAGAACATAGCCTTGGATACGAACACCATCCGAACAAAGGCTTTGAGCTTGTATGAGAATTTTGCTGCAAAGGAACCTCAAGACGACGACGGCAACCATGCTGAAGAAGATGATGATACAGATGAACCTCAACCAGGGACATCCACTGATTCCCAGCCTCAGAAACAACGTTTTTCCGCCAGCAAAGGATGGTTCGCGAAGTTTCAGAAACGCTTTGCCCTGAAAAGCGTTTCCCTGCATGGCGAGGCTGCTTCGGCTGACACTGCCGCTGCTGAAACTTACGTGAACCAGACGTTCAAGAATATTATCGCCGAAGGTGGATACAAGCCGGAACAAGTGTTTAATATGGATGAGACCGGCTTGTTTTGGAAGAGAATGCCGTCGCAAACTTTCCTGTTCAAAGAGGAAGCCAAAGCCTCTGGCTTTAAAGCATTCAAGGATTGCGTTACCCTCGTGATGTGTGGCAATGCTGCTGGATTTTTGCTAAAGCCGGGGCTTATTTATAAGTCGAAAAATCCTCGCGCTTTGAAAAATAAGAATAAGAATCTCCTTCCCGTGTACTGGATGCATAATCCAAAAGCATGGATTACAAAGATGCTGACCTCCAACTGGTTCCACCAGTGTTTCATCCCGCAAGTCAATGAATATCTCGTAGAGAAGGGCTTGCCATTCAAGATCCTTCTCCTTATGGATAACGCTGGTGGACACGCAACTGACCTGTCGCGTGAGGGCGTTCAGGTTTAGTTCCTGCCACCCAACACCACGTCATTAATTCAACCGATGGACCAGGGGGTTATCAGGGCGTTCAAGGCCCTCTACACGAAGAATACCTTGGCAGACCTCGTTGCGTGTGTGGATGCTGCCCAAGATGATGAGGATGAAGATTTTAACTTGAAGGCGTACTGGCGGCAGTACACCATAGCCACGTGCCTGAAGAATATCCAGAAGGCACTTGAAGAGATGAAACTTGCAACTGTGAATGCGAGCTGGAAGAAGTTGTGGCCCCAGATTGTTTACGACGACGAGGGATTTACTCCGTCGGAAATCCAACACTCTGCAATACGCAAATCTGTGCAGTTGGCTGCCATAATTGGAGGTGATGGGTTTGGCGACATGCTCTCTCTCTCTCTCTCTCTCTCTCTCTCTCTCTCTCTCTCTCTCTCTCTCTCTCTCTCTCTCTCTCTCTCTCTCTCTCTCTCTTAAATTTTTTTCCTGCTTTGCTACGTACAATATGTACTGTACAGTACTGTATGATTTTATATAGATACGGTAAATTATATTTGTAAGGTAACATATTTTGTAAATGCTTTTACTGTAAATACTGTACTGTATCATTATTTATCACTTTCATCATGCGTGTTAAATGCCTTGTTTGTTCTGAGCGTGGTTGTTTACTGAGCGTACAGTACTTTATGACGCCGTCGTTTCAGGCGGCGTCATAAAGAAAAACATTTCATTTGGAAGTCCTAAGAAAAATTAAGTAAAACATTGGTAATAACAAAATCAACATACTGTATAATCAATATAATCGATGCAAAAACTAACCTATACATATATGTGTACACTAAATGAGTTTGTTTCTTCATTATGATCAGAGATGAACGTAAACAAAACATTGGTTGCCATTTTTTATCGCGCTTTTTAGCGTGGTTAGGAAACGCATGATATAAAATCGCCTTTTAATATTTGTGCCTGTTTTAGTTTAGGGTACTGTAGTACATGCATTAAGTGTTCTGTACATTAAAGGGTAGTTTGTTAACAGTACTACATACAAGGGAAGGTTTTAAAAGTCCGAATATACATGTTAAATAAATAGGTAAATATGATGTCACTACTTCGCGGATTTTCACCTATCGTGGCCGGGTCTGGAACCTATCTACCGCGATAAACGAGGGTTCACTGTACCGGTAGTTTCTAGTAAAAATTCATTTCTCCAATTTAATTTACTGTTTTAATAGCATATCAAAGTTGTTGATGCGCGATAATTTTGTAGACTTTGCTTGATGATAAAACTTAGGAAATTATTGACTTTTATTTTAAATTCTTTAGAGGGTTTTGTGCAATTTGGTTTTCATAAACTGAAAAAGGTATACAGAAATGTAATAATATACCAGTCATATTCCACTTAATGTCATTGGTAACAGCTGTGGTAAATGTTTACTATTGTACAAAAGTTAAATTGCAAGCAAAATAGTTGGATGTTATCTGAATGGGTTGTTCATATCAAAACCACTGTTGTTTGTTAAGTTTTTTATACCCATATGTTTCTAACGATAATTTTATCATTCATTTTCATTTGCTTTTTTTAACTTATTGAATTAGAAGCTGACATAAAGAGGTGGAGAAAAAGAGGGTAGTTTATTATAATTAGGTAACAAAAAAAAAAAAAGATACACAAAATACATGATAAATTCATTTTTTATTGATGAAAATTTGGTCCTTGCACAATATGTGGGATTGCAAGTGTTGCCTAAATATTAATGTACTTTAATTTCCTTTATTAAATTTTATTCTTAAAAATGACTAATGATAACAAAAAATTAAAATATGAAAAATATAAAACTTAGCTTCCCTCAGAAACCCGCGATATAAATTTACATATATATTTATAAATCCACAATGTACTGAGGGTGTGATAGGTGAACATTGATATGACGAGGGGTTAGTGCTTTGTGTAGAGTTGAGCTTTCTAACCACAAGTGTGGACTCTCAATCAGTAGCAAGAGATCCTCTAAATTTTGATTGGAATAGTTTGTCTTCAATCTACTAGTTCCTCTGAAGAGTTTAAATATGTAGGTTTTGAATATCCTTCAGGAATTTTCAGGGAGAGCTGTGCTAATGCACCACATTGGCCCAACAGCCTGTGGTATTCACTCCAGCATCTGAAACCAAGAATGTACCCCCTTCGGTCTACACAGAAAGTAGGAAAGCGGACTAGCTTTGTTTCTTCCTTTCTGACCCAGAACCTTAAAGTTTGGATTTTCTCTTGTATTTTCGAGGAACATTTCCCATCCCACAATTTGACGTTTTGATGAGCAGCAAGAGGTCTTCAACTAAAAGACAATACCAAACTCTTTTGAAGATGTCGATAACATTTCTAGAGTTAGTCACCCTGTCAAATAACTCCCCGACATCTTTGCATTCTTTCTGGTCCACCTCTTTTGTGGGAAAGATCTTAAGACATCTACAATACTGTCATATGATCTGTTTCAAGCATCCCTTTGAGGTGGATCACGACTCATACAGGTTCCCTAAGATCACACAGTCTTTTTCCCTGCATAAACAATCTCCACACACTCCTGTGTTTTTATTCTCAGGATGGGGTTGTTGAGTTTTTGGTTGTGTTGGATAACTCCACTATTTCTCTTAAAGAACCTTTACAAAAAACTATACCGGCATTTTTGATAGCTTTCTAGTCAAACACATAAAGCCTCTTTAGAAACGGGATTTGCTTTATATCATGGCACAAGAGTGAGGGGATATGAACCTCTGTCTGGGGTAGACCTTAAAATTATATTTACAGAGATTTACGTCTTCAGAATGTAGTCTGTTTAAAAATACCGAGACCAACAAATCCCTTTCAACAATGACGATCCGTATCTTAATGACTACCTTTTTTGAAAAAGCTGATGCTATCTTCATCTCTTAAAAACAACGATGAGAAAAATTGCCTCTACACTAGCGTTGTTTGCTAATAGGAAATTTCAGGACACTCAGTGTTTTACAGTTTGGTATGGACTTAGGTTGTTGATTAAACACTACCTGAAATAAATCCAGGAAGTACATTCATGCAAGGTACTTGGCGCATTTGTGTTGATTCCAAAACCGTCCCTCCTCCCTAGCCTTGAGCAGGAGAGTGGAGCGTTGTTTATATACCTTCGACCGTTAATGGTGGTTGAGGATTTGTTGTGATGTAGGTATGCCGGTAATGGCTGAAGTGATGGTTCCTTTCTGGGATGCCGTGCATGATGTCACTAGTGCTATGGTAAGTTCAGATGAACTTGAACGATCTTCCCTTTACACACCGAGTCCATGTTTTACACATTGATACACTGGCCTTAGAGGAGAGCAGACAATGTTTGGTATTTATGTCATGTTGGATTCCCTGTTCCAGCCTTTCACAGGAAAGTCCTTGGAGACTACACAGCACCTCCCCCAAAATAAGGTTTTCCTTCCTAAAAACTCCTTTTTGGTATTGAAAAACCTCTAGGGGCACAGCATTTAAAAAAAATTTAGATATTGATATATTTTAAAAAAAGGCTTACATTTGAACCTTTGAAAAGTCATTTGGTGAAAGATCTCACAGCTTAAGCTTATTTTTATTGGTGCTGGTATCAGCAAAAAGCATAAATGAACTACAAGCACTATATTTTAATATAGGCTTTGGGGAACATATGATGTTATCTGATTTGCCTCCTTTCATAGATAAGAATGATTTTAAGAATAAAGGTTTGCCAAATTTCTTTCAAATTCCCTCTTTGGAAAAGGGGGTTAGTATTACATCAGCAAGTTGGTTTTTTTTATCCAGTAAGAGTCATTAAGTATTATTTGGAGAAGACTATGGCCATTGAAAGTATTGTTCTCAATTAGTTTTGTGGGATTAGATTTCCAGTCTTTTATCAAAAAGTGTGATGGTCTTTTTTGTTAAAACTTTGGGCAATGGAGGATCACAAAATGTTGGATCTAAGTCTGATGAAAGATTTGAAGGTTAGGGTTCATGATGTTAAAAGTTCAGCTCCATATCTTAATTTTTGCAAGAATCTTTCTTTGCAAAGGGTTTTAGCAGCAGCTCTGACATGTGAAGTTGATATTCACTGAATATTATCATACATTACTACATTGGATCCCTTTCTCTGGCTACAGCTAATTTTTCCTTTGCATAGACATACATCAAATATTCTGGCCTATTCTTTTCACATTCTCCTTTATCCTCATACGCCTGACAACACAGATTACCAAACAATTCTTCTTAGCTCAATGGGTCAACTACTTCACTGTAATTGTTCAGTGGCTACTTTCCCCTTGGTATGGGCAGAAGACTCTTTAGCTTTCAGCGAAAATACAAATTACTAACAAATTTGTCATTTTTATGTCTAAAATTTATTTCTATAATCCCCTGATGTTCATATACTTGCCCACCTTTCTCTCCCAGGCCCCCTGACTAGTAAGGTCAGGAGGATAGGGAATAGTTTCAGGAGACTGAAAAACAGACAGTATGGCATATCAAATTAATTGCTTTTGCCATTCGTTGCTAGATTGTTTCATTATGTTACTGGAAGCATTTCTATTGGATTGTAAGAGAACTGAAATTTTTTGTACTTTAGGGGTAAACATATATCAAACCAAGCTGAGAGAGAGAAGTAATATGAATATGATATTTCATTTCTGTTAACATCTTCAATTGAAAAGTTTAATATTTTGTCTATCTTCACATTCTAGCTGAAGATTAAGCTATCATATTAGAATAAGAAAAAATAATTTAAATTTTTTCAAGACCAGACCATGAATGTATGATTTGGTTGGATATATCTCAGCTTTTTGAGCAATTAAGTTTTTTTTTTCATTGGAGTGGAAAATTTTAGTTTTCTTGCTTATGCAAGAGTGACAGCTTAACTGATTTTTAACTTTTATGGCTTGCCTGTAAGAATGTGTAGCAAGGCATGAAATAATTAGATAGCCATACCAATCTTTTTACACTTCTAAAAACTGTCAAGTACATTACTGTGAGACCTAATTATATCACTGACCGTGTAATTACTTAGGTAATAAGGAGTACAATGGATGAAAGATTGAATGAAGCAGCTGCAAGTGATTTTTTAAATTGTATTTTAAGAATTTTTCCTTTTGGATGAATTTTGAATTTTAATTTGTTCCAAGACGGAGTACTTACCTCAAACTACTTTCTTAGGAGTATCTGGGATTCTCCTCCCAACCGACCAGAATTTTGTGTAGTTTCCCCTATCTCCGTTTTCTATGGTGGGTACCTCTGTAGCGGATGAATACGTGCCCCGAGGCGACCCGGGTCAGTGAGCGTGCGTGGCCAGATCTCGGTCATCAGTAAGTTTCTGGTCGCGACGTGATTAACACCTTGCCGCGCTCTCTTCACCCAGTGCGACCCTTTGTGTTCCCGCACGGTCCCCACGTGTTCTACCCTAACCTCTTTCCTCTGTGTGCTTCTGTTGCTTGGTGCTTTAATGTTCTATTATGGAGCATCCTTGTCGTTGCCCCGGGCCTATGGCCGGTAAATCTTGTGGTGCGTTTCTGTCGAAGCCGGAGGTCGACCCTCACACTTTGTGTTCTTTGTGTAGGGGCAGTGTTTGTTCCCCTTAAGCCACGTGTCCAGAGTGCGAGGCTTGGCCCGAGATCCAGTGGGTTCTCTATGGAACCAAGAAAAAGAAGGCAGCCAAGAGATCGCCCAAGAAGGCTAGCATCTCGTCATAAGCGTCGCCCGATGCCCCGTCGGAGAGAAGTTCCCTACCGCCTTCCCCTACCCGGAGTAGGGGACGAGGTAAGTCCGTTGCGGGAAGCGGCCCATTGCCCTTCCCCAGGAGTCTGATATTCCTGATGTGGGGGATGTTGTGTCGGTTCAGGCATGTGGGGGGGCGGGAGTGTGTTCGGGGGACGAGGTTCTGGTGCCTACAGGACCTGTCTCGGCCGAAGATCCGATATGGGGGAAGCCTGCTACGGCCCCTTCCCCCACATCGTGGGTAAGTGTTTCAGGTGCTTCAGCGACCGGGGGAGAAGCGGACAAAGAAGCAGTGTCGTCGAATTCAGATTCCATCGCTTGGACGGCCCCCAGGACGCCCTTCAGGTCGCCCATGAGATTAGAGGAAGAGTTTGACAACTGGTTCGCTCCCAAGAAAGCGCCTCGGTCTCCCCTGGCGCCGTCGTCAACGCTCCCGCCCATCTTTTTGCAGCATTCTTCGCCAGTGGAGTGACACGAGGATCCCCCAGCAGCATTAGATGTATCAGTGGACTCAGCGGGCTCGTCTTCCTCCCCGTCATCGTTCTCCTCCTTTTTATCGGATTCGTTCTCGGAAGATGAAGGCCCAAGGGACTCGAGGAAGAAGCGGGAGAGGTCCCGCTCGCGCTCTGGCCACTCCAGGAAACGCGCTAGAACCTCCAAGAGGAAATACAAGAAGAGCCGTTCGTCAAGGGATAAGTGGGTGCGAGTCACAATTCTCCGGAGCGAACTTCTCAAAGCAACCACCGCTCCTGGCGCCTCCGGGTGGCTCCCTAGAGCCGCTTCTTCACCCTCGTGACACGGCTCCTCCTGTAGGCCCGACTGTCGCCAGAAGTCAACCCACCAGGTGACTTTCACCAAGCATAAGTCCACGAAGGCACCAGCTCCATCCGCCCAGCAGAAAAAGCCACTCCTTCGGCCAGGCAGCATGGCCCTAGCTCCCGGTCCCTCGACGGCTCTTCCCGAGCAGCAGGGCTAGCCAGCAGATCTGGGGAAGCCCGCGGCTCCACGGAGCTCCGCAGGAGGGAGTAGACCCATGACGGCTACTCCCGTCCCAGCGGATCCGCCCGCTCTACTAGTCGCCGCGCCAGTGGCTCGACATGAGAGGAAGGTCCTAGCTTCCCACGCGGCTCCATCCGTTATCGACGAGGCTCCCCATGCGGATGACCAGGTAACGGAAGGCCTCATAGAAGGAGGAGAGTGCTCTTCAGACGACGTCTCCTCCTACCGGAAGGTCTTGGCCCTCATCATGCGACACCACAGGCTGGACGAACTTAAGCCTTCGGCAGAGCAGGCCTGGCTCTCCGGACTGAGCAGATTGGTGGAGAACCCGGTCCAGCAGAAACCGTCCCTAACCCTCCCTCTGGCACCGTACGTGATGCTGGGTATGGACCTTATTGTTAAGTTCATATCCAGCCAAGTTAACGCCCCCAAGAGCCAGGGTGGCTCCAAACTTCTACCGGGGCTTAGAACGCAGAAACGCTTTTACGTCCCGGATGGTCGCCGAGGAGGGCCCCGTACATTCGAGCCAGCTATCGCCATCTTAAATCAAGGAGCGGCAGAAGACAGGGCATCCTCCGCTCCGGTGTGCTTCTTGCCAGCAGAAGCTTCCATTATTGAGGATATGGCCCAAGACCTGGTCAACATTTCTTCTTGGTTGGACTGGTGGGCTTGCACCCTGGTGGGGTTCCAGTCCTCACATGACCTCTCCGTTCCTGAAAACCAGTCCTTATTATGGGAGTTGATCAGCTTGGGAGGTAAAGCCTTGAAATTCCTCTCTTTTCAGTCCCTCTCGCAAGCAGCCAACTGGGTCCTACGGAAACGGGACACAGTTTAGAACAAGTTGTTACGTAGGTTACCCGAGCGGGAGGCGAGGTCGCTGAGGAACTCGCCGGTGTGGGGCGAGTCGGTTTTCCCCCTGAAGACGGTTGAAGAGGTGATGGAGAGGGTCAGGAAACTCAAAGAAGCGGGGGAGCCCAGACCCCCGCCTGCAAGACGCCCAGCTCACAGGAGGCCCGCTTCAGACGGCCCTCACTCGTCCCATTCTTCGCCAGTCCAACCGAGGAGAGAGTCCCCGATGGTGTCTTGGCACCAAGCCCCACAGCCCTCCCGTAGGGGAGGTTCAACCCTGCAAGCCTCCTTTAGGCCCTCCTATTCCAACTCCAGGAGAGGACGCTCCAGCCGCGCCTCTAGGAGAAGATAGGCAGAGAGGCCCCCTACTCCTGCCGAAGCCTCAGGTAAGGGGATGCCCCAAACACTCTTGGCAAGCTTGGCGGGACTACGGTGCGGATCCGTGGACCGTAGCAGTACTGAAGAACGGGTACAGGTTGCCCTTCCTAGCGGAACCGCCCCCTCTAATTCCGGACCAACAGACAGAGTGGTTGGCGCCTAAGGACCCGTTAAGAAGGGCAGCATTACAGGAGGAAGTGTCGGCCATGCTCGCCAAAGGGGCATTGGAACCAGTCAAGAACCCCAACCCGGGGTTCTACAGCAGACTCTTCCTGGTGGAGAAAGCGACAGGGGGTTGGAGGCCGGTCATAGACCTGTTGGCCCTCAACAAGTTTGTGTGCAAAACCGACTTCAAGATGGACACCCTGAAGTCGGTGATGGCAGCCTTGAGGGAAGGGGATTTCATGATGTCCTTAGATCTCAAGGATGCCTACTCTCAGATCCCTGTCCACCCCTCCAGCAGGAAGTTCCTAAGGCTGAAGTGGGGTACCCAAGCATTGCAGTTCAGAACTCTCTGCTTCGGGCTGTCGACAGCTCCTCAGGTCTTCACGAGTCTTCACAACAGTCTCAGTCTGGGCACACGAACAGGGCAACCGCCTGATTCGTTACCTGGACGACTGGTTGTTACTTTCAGCCTCAGAGGGAGTACTGAGGGAGCAAAGCACGAAGCTTTTACGGTTCTGCAGGGACTTGGGTATCACCATCAACCTGGAAAAGTCGCAGTTGACGCCCTCCACCAGGATGACCTACCTGGGGATGGTTCTAGACACCCAGTTGGTGAGGGCCTTCCCCTCCTCAGAGAGGTTGGACAATCTGGATCAGATACTTCGACCCTTCCTAGCGGACCAACCGAGGAGAGTCAAGGACTGGCAGAGGTTGGTAGGCCACCTCGTGTCGTTGGAGAAGTTAGTCCCCCGGGGGAGACTCAAACTGAGAGGGGTTCAATGGAACCTAAAGGAGCTCTGGACCCCGGGGACTCCCTGCACAAAATAGTTCCGGTGTCCCCGGAGACAAAGGAAGTCCTGAAGTGGTGGCACGACAGGACGAACACCCTCAAGGGAATGTCCTTCGCGATCGACTCTCCGGAGATGCTGTTGTTCACGGACGCATCAAAGGAGGGATGGGGAGCCCACCTTCTCGACGAGTCGGCGTAGGGGAAGTAGTCCTTCGAGGAGAGAAGCCGTCACATAAATGTGCTAGAGCTGATGGCCGTTCAAAGGGCATGTCTAGAATTCGTCCATCTACTCCGGGGAAACACTGTGGCTCTGATGTGCGGCAACGCCACGGTGGTGGCCTACATGAAAAAGCAAGGAGGACTGAAGTCGAAGGAGCGGTGCAGTCTCACAACACAGTTCTTGGAATGAGCCTCAAAGGAACAGTTCGAGGTCACAGCCAGGTTCATTCCAGGAAAGAGGAACGTTCTAGCCGACGGCCTCAGCAGGATGGGTCAAGTAGTAGGGTCGGAGTGGTCCTTACACCTGGAAGTGGCTCAGACGGTCATCCTGAAGTGGGGGTCACCAGTGATGGACCTCTTCGCCATGAGACTCAACGCACAGCTCCCCGTGTTTTGTTCTCCTGTACCAGATCCAACCGCAGCATTCGAGGACGCCTTTCAACATCCTTGGGACAACCTCGACGTGTATGCCTTCCCGCCCTTCGGGATGCTCAGACAAGTCCTCAACAGAGTGAGACGGGCAAACAACCTGTGGATAACTTTGGTAGCGCCCTGGTGGCCGGAGAGAGAATGGTTCGTGGACCTTAAGGAACTGGTGCGCCTCCCACCATGGCCCCTTCCAGACAGGCAAGACCTCCTCCGTCAGCCACACTTCCAAAGGTTTCACGAAAACCCTCGTTCCCTCCGCCTACACGCGTGGAGGTTATCGAGCGGCTCCTGAAGAGCGAAGGATACTCTTCGAAGACCGCCGCAAGGATGTCGGGTTACCTAAGACGGTCTTCTGTCACGGTATACCAAGCGAAGTGGACCACCTTTACTAAATGGTGCGCCTCAGAGAACATCAGGCCGTTGGAGGCCTCCATTCATAAGATAGCCGACTTCCTAGTCTGAGAGACGACGTGGGTATGTCTATTCCGGCCATCAAGGGAGTCCGAGCGGCTTTGGGCCAAGTCTTCCTCCTAAAAGGCATTAATCTAGGAGCTTCCAGACAAATCTCGATGCTCATCAAGAGCTTCGAGCAATCGTGTTCCCCCCGGGCCTCTAGAGTGCCCCAGTGGGATGTGGCCAGAGTTCTGAAGGTTCTGTCGGAGCCGCCCTTCGAACCCCTCAAACATATCCTAGACAAGGAGCTCACCCTCAAGACTGTCTTCCTTTTAGCCCTAGCTTCAGTGAAGAGAGTAAGCGAACTCCATGGGTTGTCGTACGAGGTCTCGCACACGAAAGGTTGGCGAGAAGTAAGTTTCAGGTTCTTACCCAATTTTGTAGCCAAAACTCAGAACCCAGCTTAGTGGGACCCTAGGTTCGAGGGGTTTTCAGTGCCAGCGATTCCGCATTCGGACAACCAGAGGGACTTGTTACTGTGTCCAGTCAGAGCTGTGCGAAAGTACAGTACCTGGAAAGAACGTCCAAGCTTCGACCTGGAATCAAGAGTCTGTTCGTCTCGTCGGGGCTAGTGAAGAAGGCAGTCTCCGAGAATACGGTCTCTTTCTGGTTACGACAGGTAATTAAGAGGGCTTACGACAGCACAGGAGTCTCCCTTCCGGGAAAGCCGAGACCCCATGATATTGGGGCCTGAGTACTTTGTTGGCCTTCGAGAAGAACATGGCTGTGGGCCAGATCCTGAAGGCGGGCACTTGGTCCAGGCAGTCCACCTTTACGGCTCACTACCTGAAGGACTGTTCTAGGAAGTCTTTGGATGGTTTCTCCATTGGTCCCGTCATTTCTGCGCTCCAGAAGATTTAAGGTCGTAGCCCCGGGGAAGCCGTGGGCGGTAAGTCCAAGAGACACAGGTTCCTTCCTTACCTTTCCCCTTATTACCACTTCCCCTCCATTCCCCTTGATCCCTTCTCCTGCCATGGGGAACACATTCACTTGAAAGCATCCATGTCCGAAGACTCTTACAGAGGTGAGTTACTTAGACACTAAAATAGTTTTTTGCATAGTTTTCCCTAATTCTCATTTCTATTTTTGGGTCAGAAGGACCTAGCCTCCTATCTAGGTTCGATCCCTTTTCCAGCCGGTCTCTCGGTCCGAAAGGCCACTCCCACCTCCTAAAGTATAAGTCTCCTAAGAAAGTAGTTCGAGGTAAGTACTCCGTGTTGGAACAAATCACAAATTTTAAGTAATTTGTATTTTTCCTAACAGTACTTACCTCGAACTACTTTCGGGTTATGGCCCACCCATCCTGCCCGGAGTGCCTTACAGGACTTACGATACCATATCTATCATAAACTTACTGATGACCGAGACCTGGCCATGCACGCTCACTGGGCCAGGGCGTATAGAAAACGGAGATAGGGGAAACTACACAAAATTCTGGTCTGTTGGGAGGAGAATCCCAGATACTCCTAAGAAAGTAGTTCGAGGTAAGTACTGTTAGGAAAAATACAAATTACTTAAGATTTGTGATGTTCATTATTTTTAGCTTCCAAGTATTCAATTAACTTAGTTCAAACAGTATGTTTGATCTAAGTTAATGAATAATTGGGTTTATACCCAATCTCTTTACATTTGATTGAGATATTTTAATATATATAGGAATTCACAGTTTTCATTCCGTCTATGTTACGATCTTTATAAAATTTATCACTCTTTTACTTACCCCATTTTTTGCATTGGTACATATGTGGTTTGAGATCATATTAAAATTATTTAGTAAGTCACCCTACAACAGTAAAGTTTTTAATTTAGCACAGTAGAATTGCTGAGAATATGGTATTGTCTGTGTTTTGTTTTATCTTGGAAACATTTACTATATCTTTTCAGGACCGTTATAAAAATGACCTCAACCTGGCTATTCAGCTGCTACAGTGTAATCCATCGAAGTATGCAACACATAAATTAGATTCAGTAAGTTATTATCCATGCTCGTATACTGAACACAAAATTGCAGTTTTATATTGATTAGTTATAGTTAATATAAATATACTTTACATGTATTTCTTCCTACACAAATACAAACGATTGCCCTTTAATAGGAGTATGACTTAAGGAAGCTGGAATGGCTGATAAAACTGAACTAGGCACAAGAGTTATGACTACCGGCAGGTGGCGGGGAAGCCCCACCCATCCGTCAGTCAGCAAGACTAGCACTTCTAACTAAGGCTGCAAGTAATATGCATGTACTTCTGCTGTCTTTCATAATTTGGCTGTTTTATTTTTTTTTCTTTTCTTCACTAAGGAGATAGATATGTTTTTAGGTTTCAGTTTTTTCCTGGTAAACCTGGATAAATTTAATGAAAAACACAAGTACATGCAGTTGTTTCTGGGTAAAGTTGCAAGAACTTTGGCAGGTTTATGTGCAAACTTGCTAATAATCCTAATCATCCTTGTACGTTTTACAGAAGGCGGGACTTTTCACATTCCTCCCCTCGTTACTTGTGGCTGTACAACGATGATAATAGAATATCATAGCTTTCATACATTTCGGTTATAACTATTATTATTAGTTATCATATGATTACGTTCTCTCTCTCTCTCATGACTTAATTTGTTATTTTACCTTACAAGATATCTCTCTCTCTCTCTCTCTCTCTCTCTCTCTCTCTCTCTCTCTCTCTCTCTCTCTCTCTCTCTCTCTCTCTCTCTCTCTCTCTCATGACTTAATTTGTTATTTAACCTTACAAGATCTTTCTATTTTATACTATGATAGAGCAAACCACATTTACAAATAAAGAGCCCTCGATGTACTGTAAATATTCTAAATTGTAAACATCTACATATACAAGTATGGATGTACATTTATTCATAAAATTAAGAGTACTTTTTCAGTATTAGATTAAAAACTAAAATTTATTTGTAAGCTTAAATAAATTCTAATTATCCATATATTATTCATACTGCATTTATGAATAAAATACAGGGACCAGTAAATTCGACCTAAGTCAGTTTTCAACTTAAGTCGCCTCTCCTGGTAAGGTATACGTGTATATGGAAACCAACTAGTCTCAACCTGTACAATTACATCAAACTAAACCCTTAGAAAACCCTCCAAAAACAATTAAAGGAAATTTGCCAGGAAACTTGGATAATGCAGATAAAGTTGAGACTTAAATACTAGTAAATCAGGGAAACTAGCAAAGCTAAAGAGGAAGAGAAAAAAAGATAGAAAATTTCCTCAGAGTAGCACAATTCAATGCTCAGTCAATTAGAAACAAAATAGAAAACTTCAGGCAATGATAGCTAGGGAGGAACTAGATGTCATAGGCTTTACCCAGACCTGGATTCAAGGAAAAACAAAGTATTTTATTGGAGAATATGAAATTCCAGGTTTCAATCTTTTCAAGAATGATCGCCATATCAAAAAAAAGTGGTGCGGTAATGCTCTATGTTAGAAATCACTTGAACCCCCATAGAAATTAAATTAGAAACCAAATGTGAAGTGACAGGTGTAAATGTTAACACCATAGTAAAAAACATGTACATACTAGTAATAAATATACAGACCACCACATTAAGCACAAGAATAGAATGAAGAGCTGTATAGACAACTTGGACAAGAGATTAACAATAAGCTAGCTGTCTTAATGGGAGACTTCAATGCAGCAGGAAACTGGGACACTATGAATTCTACATCAAATGCAGAGGGACATAGGCTACCAGAATTTGTCAACAATGAATTCCTCCATCAGTGGGTTGATAAACCAACTAGGGGAAACAACAAGGCTAAGGAGTTCTTCATCAGTCTGTCTCCCTTTGAGGCAACTACATCCTGGAAAGACACAATGCCATCTTGGCTTGATACATTTAACAGTTGTTTCTTACGGACACAATGTTTGAGGAGCTCCAACCTGGTGGATTCCTTCTCTGTTTTTCATCTAGCAGATGTGGCTGCTGCCATAAACAAGTAGAGAAAGCCGGTCAGGCTTCTCTTATAAAGAGAGCTATGGCTCCAAGAATGCATGCCCCTCAACTACCCCAAAAGAACTTGCCTTTCTAAGCAGGTCAACTTGTATTGTAAAGTCGATATTTTCCTCATACAAACTTTCAACAGCCTAGGAGGCAAGTTCCTCAGCCCACCATTCACTATTGAAGGACACTCCGCTAAGTGTAGAGGTCGTTATCGCAGAGGCTCCCGCTAGGGAATGCATATCCCCCTCTTACCACCTGTAGGGGGATGGCTACAAAGCCATTGCCGTAGGTGGCAGCTTTTCGGAACCGATCCCTTCACCATGGGAGTACTGCATTAAGGATATCGAGTCCCATTCATAGACTCCACCCCATATGACTCTGACAGCCCAATCATTCTATTTGAAGGCTCAGTGAAGGCCCTCCTCTTACTAGAAGAGGTGTCTAAGATGTTGGTCAAAAGAGCCGTAGAGGTAGTCCTTGGCAACTTTTTCTTCCTCATCAATCTATTCTTAATAAAAGAGCTGACATGGGGTTGGAGACCTGTCATAGATTTGTCCCTTTTGAATCTGTTTTGGAAACAAAGTTCAAAATGGAGACTTCTTCCACTGTTAATCAGGTTATTATGAAGAACAACTTCCTTCTGACCACAGACCTAAAGGATACATACATTCAGGTCCTCAGCCATCTTGTCTCAAGGAAGTACCTTAGGTTTCCCTTTTGAGACAAAATGTTCCACTTCCAGGTGCTAAGCGTCACCCTGTCAAGAGCACCTGAGGCCTTTATCAGGATCTTTGCCCTTGTGGACATAAGGTTTCTATTATATTTGGCTTCTGCTAACAGTCTCTCAAACCCTGCTTATAGAACACAGCATCTCCTCCTTGACTTCTGCAAGAGTTGGGGATTCAACTAAATCTAGAAAAGTCTAATCTCGTCCCCCAACAGTCCATGGATATCAACTCGGCTCAGGCCAGAGAGTTTCCATCTGTCGACAGGGTAGCAGGATCCAGGAAAGTGGCAGAAACCTCCTTTGAAGGAAAATCGCTTGCTGTCCGCTCTTGGCAAAGCTCTTAGGATGCCTCACCTCATTGGAGAAGTTAGTCGCATTTTGGAAAATGCATCTTTGCTCGATGCAGTGGGCTCTGAGTCAGTGATCTTAAACTCTGACCACCATGAAACCCTGTTGTTGGTGCCCTAGGAGGTAGTGACAAATCTCCAATGGTAGTGGAGAAAGAACCTATTAGCAGGAACACTTTTTCAGGTCTCTCCCAAAGTACCTTCTATTCTTGGATGTTTCATGACAAGGATGGGGGCTTACCTAGGAAGGGAGCAGTTTTCAGGTCTGTGGTCTTCGGAAAACAAGGCTTTTTCACATCAACTACATACAGGAACAATTATGAGGGCATATAAGTTCTCCGGGGAAGCATCACCAAGTACCCCCCTAAAGCACATGATGTCTGTTGTCTTGCTGCAACCCTGGCATTCCTCAAGAACCACTCCAATTCTCAGGGATTCTCAGAGGCCACTCCATGGTATTGATGATCAACAACTACACGATAGTGACCTACATCTCCAATTGGAGGCACTCCCCCCCTTCTATGCCAATTAGCAGTGGAGATGCATCATTGGGAATAGAACAATGCAGTGTCCCTCTCGGAGAGGTTTATCCCCGGGAAGAGGAATGTCATTGCAGACAATCTGAGTCGAACCGGGACAACATTTGGTTCCGAATAGTCTTTGCTTCTAGTGGTGAAGAGTCGGCTCCCTCCTAAAATTGGGGAAGTGCCTTGGTAAATAGATAGATAGATTATGACATAAAATCTACTCAAAATATTGTTACAATAAATATTTGGAAACTTAGAGACAAGATTATTATGTTTTCCATGCATAAGAATCCCTAGGAAACTTTAAGGATTTCTTAGAGATCCTTGACAAATTTAACATACTTGGGTTAACATGTATGCACCATGTAATACTCAGGGTAGAAATCCTCAACCTTTTCTTCTGGGTGATATGAACAGCAGATATCCATTATAGGGAGATATTTTAGTAAACTCAAAGGGCAATCTGTGTGCACCACTAATAGAAAATGAATATATTGGGATTCTAAACACAGGTAATCCACTCACTCCCATATCCAGACAGGTACACTGTCATGCTTTGATCTTTCAATAGCAAGCTCTAATTGTCTAGCTTACTTTCACTGGAGAACATTGCATAACTGGTATACTAGTGATCATGCACCAATAGCGATTACAATTAAAAATGGTCCACCTGAATATAGATCACCTCATTGGTGCTTGGATAGAGCTGACTGGCAAAAATTTAAAGAACTAAGCAAAGAAGAAGGTAATCCAGATTAATTTGAGAATGTTGATGATGCCATTAATTTACTAAATGGAATTCTTCACACATCTGGAGTTCATTCTGTTCTAAAAAGGACGGGTCTTTTCTGTCAATGACCGGTCCATTGGTGGGCGCAAGAAATTTCGGTTTTACACAGATCTACTGGAATTACATTAATAAGGTGCCCTAGAAATCTCACTGAAGAGAATATTGTTACTTATGGGAAATGCAGAGCACAATTTTGATGAGCAATTAAAGCAGCTCAATGCCAGGCATGGTCATGTTTGGTTTCTTTAGGGAATAATAGAATCCCTCCTTTTGCCATTTGGAGGAAAGTTCATAAAGTTGCTGGCAAATATACTCCAAATTCTCCAAATATGTTAAATATTAATTATTGATATATTACTAATGCTTTGGAAGTGAGTAATTCACTAGCTGATAATTTTGAGAGTGTATCCCAAAAGTTAGACAACTCGCCAGGCTACCTTTATAGATGTAGAGAAGAAGAAAAGACTCAATTTCATATTTACAGAGAGAATTTGACTGCATTATCATCATGTAGTGATATAGCCCCTGGCTTGGACGGAATTCCTTATGCAATGATAAAGCACGTGTGTAATAACAAAAACTTTATACTGTATAATTATTATTAACCAAATATGGCATGACCATGGTTTCCCATCAGCTTGGGAACTAGCCATTATTTTAGCTCTTAAAACTTAGAAAGGAAAAAGTTTTAGCTGCAAGCTACTGACCAATTGCATTGGCATGTTTTATGTAAAGTAATGGAAAAAATGGTCAATGCAAGGCTTGTATGGGTACTAGAAAAGAAGGGTATTTTGTCAACAGCACAGAATAGGTTTCGAAGAGAACACTCTATAATGGATGCACTTGTCCATACAGTCATCTGCTTGTGAGTCATTTATTTTCAAGAAACATCATGTGATAGTAATCTTTCAAATTGAAGATGCATAGGATACCCCATGGAGGTATGGTACACTAACCTTAAAACTGTCTATGAGTTTGGTCTCAGAAGAGAGTTTATTCATTCCTTTTTACAAAGATGATTCTTTCATGTAAGAGTAGGTAATACTCTGTCTGAAAGAAAATGCCGGGAAGAGAGAGTCTCACAGGGTAGTGTGGTTAGTGTTATATTATTTGCGCTAGCAATTATCGGTAATGAGATTTCATCTGTGATTCCAATTGATGATCTCTGCACAAACTTTGTGAATGGCCTTTCAGTTTCATTTTCAGTAGCAAGAATTGCAACAGTTGAAAGAAAGCTTCAACTCACGATCGATCGAATTATGAAATGAGAAGATTTGAATAGCTTCAAGTTTTCTGCAAAGTAAAACTGATGTCATTCTTTTCTGTCACATTCATGATGTACACCCATACTCATATATATACATATACAGTGAACCCTCGTTTATCGCGGTAGATAGGTTCCAGACGCGGCCGCGACAGGTGAAAATCCGCGAAGTAGTGACACCATATTTACCTATTTATTCAACATGTATATTCAGACTTTTAAAACCTTCCCTTGTACGTAGTACTGTTAACAAACTACCCTTTAATGTACAGAACACTTAATGCATGTACTACAGTACCCTAAACTAAAACAGGCACAAATATTAAAGGCGATTTTATATCATGCGTTTCCTAAACACGCTAAAAAGCACGATAAAAAATGGCAACCAATGTTTTGTTTACATTTATCTCTGATCATAATGAAGAAACAAACTGGAGGTAGAGCTTTGCTTATTACCCAGACATATTTCCCATACTTTTCCCTTAGAACTACATCACATCTTCCTACCTTAGATATATATATATATATATATATGTATATATATATATATATATATACCGTATATATATATATGTATATATATATGTGTGTATATATATATATATATATATTTATATGTATACACATATACATACCTACATATATACATACATACATATATACATAAATACATGCATACATATATATATATATATATATATATTACTGTACAAGTGAACCCTCGTTTATCGCGGTAGATAGGTTCCAGACGCAGCCGCGATAGGTGAAAATCCGCGAAGTAGTGACACCATATTTACCTATTTATTCAACATGTATATTCAGGACTTTTCAATATTAAACTTACCCGATAATCATGTAGCTGTCAACTCCGTTGCCCCGACAGAATTCTATGGAGGGATACGCCAGCTATCACAATACTAGAAGGGGGGTGTATTTACCAGCGCCACCTGTGGCCAGGTACTCAAGTACTTCTTGTTGACACCTCCTCAATTATTCCTCTGTCCGTGCTTCCGGCAAGACGTTCTGGGATACGCTTATGTTCTTGGAGTATTTTCACGACTTTGGTGAAGTATTTCTCTTTGATTTCGGCTGTCGCTTTACTGGAAACTTCTATATTAGCTTAGTTAGCTTTTGGAATTAATTTGATTAATTATGGTGACGAGAGAGTATGAACTCTCGTTCACCTTTCAATGGCCGACCCTTCCCTTAGACGGAAGTGTTGGTGTCTAAGAGAGTATAGACTCTCTTTCTTAATTTTGCTTAACAAAAGTTATAGATTTATTTTATATCTCTCCGCCTCTTATAGGCCTCTTCGATTAACTTCCTTTTATTATAAACTCATTAAAATTAATTTTTATATTTGTTTATATTCGACCTTCCTAATAGTAGGCGGTCTTTTACCGAAGTTAATAAACTTTGAGCCCGTCATTTCGGTTTTACCTGTTAACATATTATGCTATTTCCGCCACAGAGTTTGAAAGATTTTCTTTGACAGTCTCGTACTGTTTTCAAAGTTGAACTAACGTTTTGTTTTGTCTCTGCAGTTGTTGACGTTCAGAACGTTCAACTTGCACTCTATCGTTACGATAGAGAAAGAATGTTCACGGTTTCACGTTGCAGTAAGAGTAACCGTGTCTAGCGTTTTGTTCATTCTTTCTTAACTTAATGGTTTTGATCCTAATAAAGGAACTTTTCAGTTTTTTCCTTTAACAATAATATGTTTTAACGATATATATGATTGGGCTCTTCTCTCAGGTTCTAAGTCAAGAGAGAGAGAGAGAGAGAGAGAGATAGAGACGGAGGGAGAAAGAGGATAAACGTTTCATTCAAGCCTGCCAGGCGTACGAGTAACGTCATTATCGATTTTTGCTCTTCTCCCTAGTCTCTTTAGGGGAAGAAACTAAACGTTTCTAGAGTGATCTAGTGTTTAGTCTCTTTCCAACCACTGAATTATCTTTCATTAGATTTTTCTGTTACATTGTAATTCTGTTTTCGCAATTACTAACTTTGAGAAAGGATAGAATTGCGTATTTCAGGTACAAACCACTTAAAGTTTCGAGTTCAGTGAAATAAGTGCAAACAGAAATCAAAGTGATAAGTGATTAGTGCGTGAGGGTACTTTTGTGCGCGCCAGTCGTCCTCCCAGTCCGGGACCTCTTGCAAGCTCCCAAGCCCAGGGGAGAAGCAATGTCGAAGGGCATAAGGGTTCAGCAGGCCTTGATCGGCGCACAGAAGTATTCTCGGTGGTTGTGGGCGTGTCTTACCGAGACCGTCACTCCCACCCGCAGACGATTGAGCCCTTATTTTGCTCGTCTGCAGAAGAGATTAGGGGAGAAAATAAAGGCAGAGTAACGCTGGTCTCAGGTCTCTAGACTTCTTAAACGTTAAGTCCAGACCTATGCCAGACGTACGAAGTTAAAGTTCACAACCCAAGTGCATCCATACAGTCACAACTTTCGGTCTTGATGCGTGAGTGTCGGGCTGAGAGTGTTGCACCTCCTCCTCCGCCTACACTCCCTCCACCTGTTCTCGCTCCGCCTGTGCTAGCCCAGCCTGCACCTGCTCCGCCTGTGCTCGCCCAGCCTGCACCTGCTCCGCCTGTGCTCGCCCAGCCTGCACCTGCTCCGCCTGTGCTCGCCCAGCCTGCACCTGCTCCGCCTGGTCGCAGCACCATCTGCCAGGCGTACGATGTTGTGAACTCTACTACAGTCCATGCAAGCACAGCTTTCGGACTTGATGAGTGAGTGTCGGGCTGAGAGTGTTGCTCCTCCGCCTCCGCCTACACTCACTCCTCCTACACTCGCTCCGCCTGATCACAGTACCATCTGCCAGGCGTACGATGTTGTGGACTCTACTACAGTCCATGCAAGCACAGCTTTCGGACTTGATGAGTGAGTGTCGGGCTGAGAGTGTTGCTCCTCCGCCTCCGCCTACACTCCCTCCTCCTACACTCGCTCCGCCTGATCACAGTACCATCTGCCAGGCGTATGATGTTGTGGACTCTACTACAGTCCATGCAAGCACAGCTTTCGGACTTGATGCGTGAGTGTCGGGCTGAGAGTGTTGCTCCTCCGCCTCCGCCTACACTCCCTCCACCTACACTCGCTCCGCCTGATCGCAGTACCACCTGCCAGCAGTTCCACCTGCCAGGCGTACGATGTTGAGACACGTGCTGAGTTTGCTGTTCCCTGTGGTGTTCAGCCTCCGCCTTTCTTAAGGCAACCTTTACATTGGGATCAGGAGGATTATACCTCTCTTCCTCCGCCTCCACTTGCTGCTCCACCAGTGATGCAACACTCGGTTGAGGCACAACAACCTCTCCCGTCCATGAGTCAGTTTCCTCAGCTCTTGCTGCAGCGAGCTCAACCCTCCATAAGGCAAGCACCACAACACCTTAGCCTTGCGCCTCAGGAGCCTCAGCTTGCGAGACATTTACCTTGTTCTGCGCAGCCTCTTCCTCATCGCGCTCCGCTCACACCACAGGAACTGGAACTTGCTACTCCGCTTCCGCCAAGCGCAACCCTTGGGTTCAACCACTCATGCTAGGAGTCAGCCTCCTCCACCCATGCGCCTTCCTTCTGCTTGTCTTTTATTCAGCCTTGGCAGACTGAGCCTCAGGTGTTCCCTCATCGGAGTCTTGAAGAGGAAACCACACTATTGTTGTTCCAGCTCGTTCTGACTCTGCTGTTCAGCATACCATGGTTTAAACCCCATGCAAGCATGCATAAAGCACTCTAGCACTGGTCATGGAATTTCTGAGAAATGTTAAACGCCATGCACACGCTCTGCTTTCCTTTCAGCAGGCTCTGCTTACAGCAGGCTCTGCTTACTACATGCTCAGCATTCAGCATGCTCTGCATTCAGCATGCTCTGCATACAACATGCTCTGCATACAGCATGCTCTGCTTTCAGCATGCTCTGCATTCAACATGCTCTACATACAGCATGCTCTGCATACAGCATACTCTGCATACATCATGCTCTGCATACCTTACCGCATGCTTCTCAACACATCTTGGGTTGTTGCCAACTCACTAGACTGTCAAGCAGTTTCATAACGTTGCCTTCTAGTCTGCTGCTTTGCACCAGTGAACTCTCACTCAGAGAACTTAGCTTTTCTAGGATAAGGTCCCTGTAGATGAGAAAGTTCTTTTCTCCCTCCTTCTGATATTCCCTTGAGGACTCTGTCATTTGGAGGGAGCCTTTAGCTGCATAACCTCTTATGGACTTTTATTTAAGCATAACATGCTTACAGGGAAGGTAATGGTTACACTTCAGCCGCTAATCCCGTCTGTTACCACACCTGCTCCCATAGACCTTGAGCTGTGTTGCATGACATGCAGTCCAAGCTTAGTCCTTGTTAGAGGATTTTTTGTTTACGGAGTCAATGTGTCACGGGGAAGACGTTCAACAACCAACAGAAGGGACTTGTTGTGACGCAGTGCGGCAACCTCAGCAACCCGTTAAGGAGTTGTCTGTACGACCCAGACAGTCTAGACAGATTCGGGTTGTCACTGTACTTCCTCGCTTGCCCATGATTGACAGTTTACAGACTGTGCAGCAGTATCATGATCTTGTGTCCGGCTCCGTCAGACGACTGGCTTTTAAGAGCTCCCTCAAGTCGTCGCTGTCTGGAGATTTTCAAATGGACCTGGATCTGACCAAGGAACTGGGCCTCCTGGTCAATTTTGAGGAGTCTCAGCTCGTTCCATCCCAGACCATTGTCTCCTTGGGTATGGATCTTCAGAGTCGAGCTTTTCGGACTTGTCCGTCGGCCCCAAGGATCTTCCAAGCCCTAGAATGCATCCAGAGCATGCTGAGAAGGAACCGATGCTTAGTCAGGCAGTGGATGAGTCTAACAGGGACACTTTCATCGCTGGCCCTGTTCATCGAGTTAGGGAGACTCCACCTCCGCCCCCTTCAGTATCATCTAGCTGCTCACTGGATAAGGACATGACGCTAGAGACGGGCTCAGTTCCTGTTTCCGAAGAGATGAGGTCTACTCTAACGTGGTGGAAGAACAGCATTCTTCTCATGGAAGGTCTTCCTTTGGCTGTTCAGACCTCCGACCACCGTCTCTTCTCGGACGCATCGGACACGGGCTGGGGTGCGACACTGGACGGACAGGAATGCTCGGGAACATGGAATCAGGAGCAAAGGACACTTCACATCTATTGCAAGGAGTTGTTGGCAGTTCATTTGGCCTTGATAAACTTCAAGTCCCTCCAGCTTAACAAGGTGGTGGAGGTGAACTCCGACTACACCACAGCCTTGGCTTACATCTCCAAGCAGGGAGGGACTCATTCGAGGAAGTTGTTCGAGATCGCAAGGGACCTCCTCATTTGGTCAAAAGATCGAAAGCTCACGCTGGTAACGAGGCTCATTCAGGGCGATATGAATGTCATGGCAGATCGCCTCAGCCGGAAGGGTCAGGTCTTCCCCACAGAGTGGACCCTTCACAAGAATGTTTGCAGCAGACTTTGGGCCCTGTGGGGTCAGCCAACCATAGATCTATTCGCTACCTCGATGACCAAGAGGCTCCTCTTGTATTGTTCTCCGATTCCAGACCCAGCAGCAGTTCGCGTGGATGCCTTTCTGCTGGATTGGTCCCATCTCAACCTGTATGCATTCCCGCCGTTCAAGATTGTCAACAGGGTACTTCAGAAGTTCGCCTCTCACAAAGGGACACGGCTGACGTTGGTTGCTCCCCTCTGGCCCGCGAGAGAATGGTTCACTGAGGTACTGCAATGGCTGGTCGACGTTCCCAGGACTCTTCCTCCTAGAGTGGACCTTCTGCGTCAACCTCACGTAAAGAAGGTACACCCAACCTCCACGCTCTTCGTCTGACTGCCTTCAGACTATCGAAAGACTCTCAAGAGCTAGAGGATTTTCTAAGGAGGCAGCCAGAGCGATTGCCAGAGCAAGGACGACATCCACTCTCAGAGTCTATCAGTCTTAATGGGAAGTCTTCCGAAGCTGGTGCAAGGCCAATGCAGTTTTCCTCAACCAGTACCAATGTAACCCAGATTGCTGACTTCCTGTTACATCTAAGGAACGTAAGATCCCTATCAGCTCCTACGATCAAGGGTTACAGAAGTTTGTTGGCAGCGGTTTTCCGCCACAGAGGCTTGGATCTTTCCTCCAACAAAGATCTACAGGACCTCCTTAGGTCTTTTGAGACCTCAAAGGAACGTCGGTTGTCCACTCCAGGCTGGAATCTAGACGTGGTCCTAAGGTTCCTAATGTCATCAGGATTTGAACTGCTCCAATCAGCCTCTTTTAAGGACCTCACATTAAAAACTCTTTTCCTCGTGTGCTTAGCAACAGGTAAAAGAGTAAGTGAGATCCACGCCTTCAGCAGGAACATAGGTTTCACATCTGAAACGGCTACATGTTCCTTGCAGCTCGGTTTTTTGGCTAAAAACGAGCTTCCTTCCCGTCCTTGGCCTAAGTCGTTCGAGATCCCAAGCCTGTCCAACATGGTGGGGAACGAACTGGAGAGAGTACTTTGCCCAGTTAGAGCTCTTAAGTACTATCTAAGAAGGTCAAAACCATTACGAGGACAATCAGAAGCCTTATGGTGTGCTATCAAGAAACCTTCTCTACCAATGTCTAAGAACTCAGTTTCTTACTACATCAGGCTTCTGATTAGAGAAGCAAATTCTCATCTGAAGGAAGAAGACCTTGCTTTGCTGAAGGTAAGGACACATGAAGTGAGAGCTGTGGCTACTTCAGTGGCCTTCAAACAGAACCGTTCTCTGCAGAGTGTTATGGATGCAACCTATTGGAGAAACAAGTCAGTGTTCGCATCATTCTATCTCAAAGATGTCCAGTCTCTTTACGAATACTGCTACACCCTGGGTCCATTCGTAGCAACGAATGCAGTAGTAGGCGAGGGCTCAGCCACTACATTCCCATAATCCCATAACTTTTTAACCTTTCTCTTGAATACTTTTTATGGGTTGTACGGTCGGCTAAGAAGCCTTCCACATCCTTGTTGATTTGGCGGGTGGTCAATTCTTTCTTGAGAAGCGCCAAGGTTAAAGGTTGTGATGAGGTCCTTTAGTATGGGTTGCAGCCCTGTATACTTTAGCACCTTTGAGTTGATTCAGCCTCCCAAGAGGAACGCTGCGCTCAGTAAGGAAGACGATCTTATTAAAGGCAGAGTAACGGTTCAAGTCGTCTTCCTTACCAGGTACTTATTATTTCATTGTTATTGTGGATAACTGATTATATGAAATATGGGATACTTAGCTATCCTTTAATCTTGTACACTGGTTTTCACCCACCCCCCTGGGTGTGAATCAGCTACATGATTATCGGGTAAGTTTAATATTGAAAAATGTTATTTTTATTAATAAAATAAATTTTTGAATATACTTACCCGATAATCATGATTTAATCGACCCTCCCTTCCTCCCCATAGAGAACCAGTGGACCGAGGAATAATTGAGGAGGTGTCAACAAGAAGTACTTGAGTACCTGGCCACAGGTGGCGCTGGTAAATACACCCCCTTCTAGTATTGTGATAGCTGGCGTATCCCTCCATAGAATTCTGTCGGGCAACGGAGTTGACAGCTACATGATTATCGGGTAAGTATATTCAAAAATTTATTTTATTAATAAAAATAACATTTTTAAAACCTTCCCTTGTACGTAGTACTGTTAACAAACTACCCTTTAATGTACAGAACTCTTAATGCATGTACTACAGTACCCTAAACTAAAACAGGCACAAATATTAAAGCCGATTTTATATCATGCGTTTCCTAAGCACGCTAAAAAGCATGATAAAAAATGGCAACCAATGTTTTGTTTAAGTTTATCTCTGATCATAATGAAGAAACAAACTGGAGGTAGAGCTTTGCTTATTACCCAGACATATTTCTCATACTTTTCCCTTAGAACTACATCACATCTTCCTACTTTAGATATATATATATATATATATATATATGTATACACATATACATACATACATATATACATAAATACATGCATACATATATATATATACTGTATATATATATATATATATATATATTACTGTATATATATGGGTTATGGAAAAAATCCGCGAAGTGGTGAATCCGCGATGGTCGAACCGCGAAGTAGCGAGGGTTCACTATATATGGGTTATGGAAAAAATCCTCGAAGTGGTGAATCCGCGATGGTCGAACCGCGAAGTAGCGAGGGTTCACTGTATGTATATATATATATATATATATATATTTTGCACATTTTTACGTGTTTTTCATATTCAAATAAGCCATATATATTTTTGATACATTAATGTCTGGATTCTCTTAACGACCTCGGGATCAGAGCCCCAGGCGAAATCACGCAAAGACAAGAGCTTGGCTCTGGCCGGGAATCGAACCCTGGTCGGCAAGCTTGTATAGACAGTGACTAAGCCACTTGGCCACGAAGAAAGATATGGCTTATTTGAATATATATATATATATATATATATATCATACATACATATACCAAAGGCACTTCCCCCAATTTTGGGGGGTAGCCGACATCAACAAGAAACAAACAAAAAAGGGGACCTCTACTCTCTACGTTCCTCCAGCCTAACCAGGGACTCAGCCGAGTTCAGCTGGTACTGCTAGGGTGCCACAGCCCAACCTCCCACATTTCCACCACAGATGAAGCTTCATACTGCTGAGTCCCCTACTGCTGCTACCTCCGCGGTCATCTAAGGCACCGGAGGAAGCAGCAGGGCCTACCGGAACTGCGTCACAATCGCTCGCCATTCATTCCTATTTCTAGCACGCTCTCTTGCCTCTCTCACATCTATCCTCCTATCACCCAGAGCTTTCTTCACACCATCCATCCACCCAAACCTTGGCCTTCCTCTTGTACTTCTCCCATCAACTCTTGCATTCATCACCTTCTTTAGCAGACAGTCATTTTCCATTCTCTCAACATGGCCAAACCACCTCAACACATTCATATCCACTCTAGCCGCTAACTCATTTCTTACACCCGTTCTCACCCTCACCACTTCGTTCCTAACCCTATCTACTCGAGATACACCAGCCATACTCCTCAGACACTTCATCTCAAACACATTCAATTTCTGTCTCTCCATCACTTTCATTCCCCACAACTCCGATCCATACATCACAGTTGGTACAATCACTTTCTCATATAGAACTCTCTTTACATTCATGCCCAACCCTCTATTTTTTACTACTCCCTTAACTGCCCCCAACACTTTGCAACCTTCATTGACTCTCTGACGTACATCTGCTTCCACTCCACCATTTGCTGCAACAACAGACCCCAAGTACTTATACTGATCCACCTCCTCAAGAAACTCTCCATTCAACATGACATTCAACCTTGCGCCACCTTCCCTTCTCGTACATCTCATAACCTTACTCTTACCCACATTAACTCTCAACTTCCTTCTCTCACACACCCTTCCAAATTCTGTCACTAGTCGGTCAAGCTTCTCTTCTGTGTCTGCTACCAGTACAGTATCATCCGCAAACAACAACTGATTTACCTCCCATTCATGATCATTCTCGTCTACCAGTTTTAATCCTCGTCCAAGCACTCGAGCATTCACCTCTCTCACCACTCCATCAACATACAAGTTAAACAACCACGGCGACATCACACATCCCTGTCTCAGCCCCACTCTCACCGGAAACCAATTGCTCACTTCATTTCCTATTCTAACACATGCTTTACTACCTTTGTAGAAACTTTTCACTGCTTGCAACAACCTTCCACCAACTCCATATAACCTCATCACATTCCACATTGCTTCCCTATCAACTCTTATCATATGCTTTCTCCAGATCCATAAACGCAACATACACCTCCTTACCTTTTGCTAAATATTTCTCGCATATCTGCCTAACTGTAAAAATATGATTCATACAACCCCTACCTCTTCTAAAACCACCCTGTACTTCCAAGATTGCATTCTCTGTTTTATCCTTAATCCTATTAATCAGTACTCTACCATACACTTTTCCAACTACACTCAACAAACTAATACCTCTTGAATTACAACACTCGTGCACATCTCCCTTACCCTTATATAGTGGTACAATACATGCACAGACCCAATCTACTGGTACCATTGACAACACAAAACACACATTAAACAATCTCACCAACCATTCAAGTACAGTCACACCCCCTTCCTTCAACATCTCAGCTTTCACACCATCCATACCAGATGCTTTTCCAACTCTCGTTTCATCTAGTGCTCTCCTCATTTCCTCTATTGTAATCTCTCTCTCATTCTCATCTCCCATCACTGGCACCTCAACACCTGGAACAGCAATTATATCTGCCTCCCTATCATCCTCAACATTCAGCAAACTTTCAAAATATTCCGCCCACCTTTTCCTTGCCTCCTCTCCTTTTAACAACCTTCCATTTCCATCTTTCACTGTCTCTTCAATTCTTGCGCCGGCCTTCCTTACTCTCTTCACTTCTTTCCAAAACTTCTTCTTATTCTCTTCATATGACTGACCCAGTCCCTGACCCCACCTCAGGTCAGCTGCCCTCTTTACCTCACGTACCTTGCGCTTTACTTCCACCTTTTTCTCTCTATATTTTTCATACTTCTCTATACTATTACTCTGCAGCCATTCTTCAAAAGCCCTCTTTTTCTCTTCCACTTTTACCTTCACTCCTTCATTCCACCA